>NC_039260.1:4939732-5539732 GCF_003368295.1 Carassius auratus
TCACAGACTACAGACTTTTAATTTGGCAAAACAGAAATTAATTAATGTAATTGCATTCTATGCAAATATAAAACAGTGTAATTTAGGCAAGGCAAGGCATTTCGTACACAATGGTAATTCAAAGTGCTTTACATAAAGAAAGTAAAAATCATTCAAAAATCCACAAGTGTCAGGGGTGTGGTGTATCATGAGCACACAAAAAAGATGATTTAATTAATCCACACAGAAAGTATCCACAGAAGGCAGGCAGGTCAATCAAAATTTACTAAAAATGAATAATCAAACTCGGCGTAAACACAAAGTTTGCATGTTACAAATTGATAATGCAATACATGAATGGATAATACTTGTCATGAAATGAGTTTTTACCATATCTTTTTACTATCTATATATATATTTTTTTATCAGTTTCTATTTTATTGATCTTACTTTGAACGAGTCATCCATGCATCTTTTTTTAAGCTATGACATTTTTTTTTTTTACAAATGTAAAATAAATGTGACTAATTTTGAATCAAAATGTAATAGGCTTGATCTTCCAGAACTCTCTTTTGTGACATGTTGGACTTTAAACAATTATTTAGTCAATTTTTTTGAGTGCCACATATCCAAAACCGGTCAACAGATGATGAATAAATTCCACTGATTTTTTTTATTTTTATTTTTTATACTTGGATGAGAATCACAATATTGAAGACAAGATTTGCTGCTGCTACCATTACATCAAGACTTTAAGATAAAATAAATGTAATCTGGACACTTTCTGGTTGTGAAACATTAATGGGTGCCATCAGAATGAGAGTTCAAAGAGCTGATGAAAGCATCACAATAATGCAGTAATCCAGTAAAAGTCTTTTTTTTCTTTTCTAAGATTCAGTCCATCAAGGCACAATTTTAAACCATTAAAAACAGCTTTTTTCTACAAGCATGCAACTTTTCACCTCACAAGACATTAATGATGGACTGAAGTCATTTGTATTATTTGTTGTCTCACCCCAGGACAGTGTGTTGTGTTTTCTTCTCTCGTGTGCTCCGTGACCTAGTTTTCCCCCATGTCTGATTGTGTCATTCAGTTCACCTGTATCTTGTTAATTATCCTTGTTTGCCTAAGTATTTAGTTCTGGTCTGTCCTGTGTTCTCTTGTCCAGTGTTAAAGTTGAGTTGTCTGTGTGTTACCTGCCTGACTTCTGTAGATACTTTGTGTGTGGATTGATTAAAGACTGTTTATGTTCATCTTTTTTGTGCGCTCATTATACACCGCACACCTGACACTTGTGGATATTATGTTTTTATCAGCTGTTTGGACTCATTGCTCAGTGCACCCATTCACTGCAAGGGCAAGGGATCCATTGATGAGCAAGTGGTCTAATGCTACATTTTTCAATCTTAAGAGTAGATAAAATAACTAATCTACTACTTACAGTAGATGGCTTGAAGGTGCACTATGTACATTTCAGCAATTTTTTTATTTTATTTTATTTTTTATTTTTTTTTCGTAAAGGTATCCATATATGGTAATGGGTTACTGTATGTCTCGTTACTCAACTCTAGGGTGGCTTCACAAGTCCAATTCACATATTTGCATTTGTTCTTTTTGGTGTCTTTTCTCACACCTGGCTGGTCTGGTGTGTTGCGCACAAACAGGGCCATATGTAAATTCAAGAGTCTCATGAGTATTAGCTCAAGGTCGTGACGCTCACCCTGCCACTTGGCCGAGCTGCATCGCTCAAAGTTTCCACTCCTCAGAATGTTTAATTATTATTAGACTGTTGCTTATTTGACAGTGTGTCAAATCAGCTTAATTAATACTGGCCATCTGCGGTAGTTAATGGCGGCCTCAGATTTGTGTGGTCTCCTGACAAGCTTATGGTGAAGGAAAAATGGCGTAATAAAAGAACCCATACAGTGGATCAACCCTTCATTATCTGCCACTATTACCAGCTGTGGGTGCCTCGGGCCGTGTAGATCTCTGTACCTCATCGGGAACGCACACCTGTCACGCTAATTTGGACGAAAAAGAATGGGGTGAACACCACAGGTGAAGTGAAATGCTGTGAAGACAGCCATTATTACCTAGACTCTAGGTCCGCTTGGAGTAGAGTCTGCCTTAGGGAGAAAGACAGAGCTACTGATCGCCAACATATCCACCCCCTCCATCACTAAATTGTGATGTGCATCCGTGCTTATGCCATTCTCTTGATGTTCAAAACAAGTCGGAATCTTATTACTGCGAGTGAATGCCTTGGGACACTTGAAACTGGTTTCAAATAAGTTACGAGTGAGAAATAGCTGTTGCTTGAAAGGGTGCGACCCAAATGCATAATTCTAAGTCTGGTAAAATATCCCCTCTCCCATTTAGTATGGTACTTGTAGGCTGAAAGGAAATCTATGGACAGATGGAACCTTTTCTGCAAGGTGTTGCCTAGAGATGAGGACAGAGACGATGAGCTGTCTCGATAAAAATATCGCAGGAAAATCTGACTCAACATGGAGCTGTGCTTGAAGGCAGCATCATTCTAGACAGGGGAGCATTGTTTAGGTATAGACTACTTCAGCCAAATTCAAGAATGTTTATTTTCTTAATTTACTCAACCTTGTGTTGTTCCAAACGTGGGATTTGAACAAAATGAGATGTTTTGTAGAATTTCAGAGCTGCTCTTTTTCAAGGGTTGTTGTCAAGCTTCTTAGTCACCATAAAAGCAGCGCAACATTAGTTTTTCTATACATTACCTTTTAAGAATTTCCTCTCGCTAAGATTTTTTTGGTTTATTTTGCGTGAACCATTCGTATAGGTATCCATATATGATAATGTATGGATACCTATCAATAAAATAGTTTCTTTGTCATCAGCTAACACTCATTTTAAAATATTTAGTCTCAAAATCAATATACACTTTTCTTACTGTGCCTTATACTGTATATTGTAATGCTATGACACCTACATTAACCCGAATATGTAAAAAATGTGAATTAAAATGAATTGTAATGCTTTGATACCTAAATTTACTTTTTAAAAATCAGTTATTGGTTATTAATAAATACATAAATAAATAAATAAATAAATAAATAATAAAAAAAAAGAATAATAACTAATTAAAAAAGCAGGTTTTTTTTTTTTTTTTTATGAGCGCAATTAAGTTGCATGATTTGGAATGGCATGAGAGTTCTTAAATGAAGACAGATTTCTCATTTCTGGCTGAACCATCCCTTTTAATGACTGATGTTTCTACTTGTTTCTATTCTATTCAAGCCTCAGTCGTCTTATTTTCTTTCCATGTAGCAATTCAATGTTTTCAACACTTCACCAGCGGGCCAACAAAATGCTTTAACACTTTAAGCTGCTGATGAGAGCATGTTAGCGACTCCGTTCAAGGCAAACACGCGCACACACACATTCACTCATCGGCTATAGAATGAGTGACTTAGACATAGATGAAATTTCCCCAATTTCACACTAAGCTGCCTGTACGAAGGCAAGCGAGCAGAGACACAGCTGAGTGTGAATATGCCAAAAAAGAAGGAAGACCAGGGTCAGGTACAAGAGAAAATGTCATTAGAAATGTGTGAGTGTGTGTGAAGCATGCAGACAGAACGCGTGTGTGACGTGGTGCAGAAAGCCATGTTATCGTCCAGAGTTAATCACTTTGTGCTTCTAGCCTGACTGCAGCCTTGTCCATTCCCCTGTAATTCAGTCAATGTGAAATTGGCTGACTCTGATGGTGTGTGTGTGTGTGTGTGCTCTAAAACATCACAGGCTCTGTCCTTAGGTTCTCTAGCTCACTTTGGCCATTGGGCTGCTCGATGCTGTCTGTTCAGGTCATTCAGAACCATCTGCCTTTGAGCCAACCAGTCAGTCCATGCAACAGGAGGCTCTAAGCAAGTCCAAACGAGTTGATTCACTCGAGCCTCAAGTGTCTGTGAATGAGCAGGGAATTGGAACACTTTTTTCAGGTTCAGCAACACTGCCAACATGAATTGGAAAGGGTCTGTGGGGTTACAAAAACAGTATCCGGGTCATATTGTGCTGAATATTCATGCAATAAGGTACAAGTGCTGTATTGTGAATTGCTAAAGAAAATTGCTAGATGAATGCTTGAAACCCCTTTAAACATGACTCTATTCAAAACAGCCTTGAGAGCCGTTTTGCTTTAATAATGATCACTGCAAAATAAAAATAAAATATTAAGGACATACTACAAAAAATGTCTCATTATTATTATTATTATTATTATTATTAATAATGTCTGTATATATATATATATATATATATATATATATATAATATATATATATATATATATATATATATATATATATATATATATATATATATATATATATATGCTAAACTTCTCTTTTCGTGTTCTCCAAAATAAAAACAGTCAGGTTAGGAACAACATAATTATTATATCACTAGAATGTTCAATTATTCAGTCAACTATCCCTTTAAGTGTATTAAGTATACGGTTGTATAATGTACCCAGTAACTAAGTGGTCAGGATTTTCATGTCATAGCTGTTACTGTATCATTTATATTAGCACAGCTACAGTATATTGACCAATAAGCAGCCAGAATTGGACCTAACCATTTTATAAGCCATGTTATAAATGGCAGTGTTGCTCGTCATAATCTGCACATGCAACTATACTGTAATTATGGAACAGCTTGTGCAGCTACACAAGAACACAAGTGTAGCCAACATGCACAAATGCCATCAAATCTTCACACAGCTTATGCAGATGCGATACATGTTTTAAATGTTATGTGTCATTAGATGAGGAAATCGTCCTGACACTTATTGTTACTGTAGAAAAGATGTGCACATCTATTTGCATGAACAAAATGAGTTGAGGTTGATGTAGTGTTTCACATAATGTGATTCGCACCAATGTTGCTTTTAGAACATTCTTGTCAACCAGTCAGAACCCTAATCCTGAAATCAATGGGCAGTGATGGGCTCAAGTTTGGAATGTTTTATGCCCTACTTGTGTAAATCACTGTGCATATACAGTAGTTAAGCTTTTCATTTTATAAGTTTATTGTACATTTAATGCACATATACTCATATGTATAATTGTGTTATATTTAGATTCATTATAAACCTGACCATCCGCCATACTGGCACTCTAAGACACAAGCTGTACAATAGGTCAACGGTATTTACTTTTCTTTGTGCTGATTTGGTGACAGTACTACACCTGTTCAGTACTGTCTGAGGGGCTTTACTGATGGAAGGCATCTGTGGAACTTCTGTGGAAGGTGCTGATTCGACGTTCCTGTCACTCCATGTGTGTGACCGGTGTGTAATCCGCTGGAAAACCTCTCACCCTGAACACTCTGCTGCTGTCAAGTGCACATCACTTTGAGATGGACTCCCATGTCCCTACCACATCGCTCATCTGATGTGTGTCCATGTCGACAGATGAGGATATTCTTGCTGACTGTTAGGAACTCAAACTGTAGATTCAAAGTATCTTTGTGTCTTTGTCTTTATGTTAGAATGAAAATGATGCAACCCAAAACACACACTCGCATCTAATTTAAATGACTGAAATTAAATGTATATAGGGATAATTAATCTAAAAATGTATTACAATTCAGATTGTCCAAGCTCCAAAGCACCAAAAAATTGTCCATATGCTTATGGTGAAGTATTCCAAGTCACCGGAAGTCAACCAGTAGATCCAAATTTAGAATTTAAGTCAGTGTGTAACTTATGTATGCTATTTCTGTGACTTTAATCTTATTCATGTTTGCACAGATTTCATTCTGATGTGTCTAACTGGTCCAATGAGAAGTTAGTATTCCATGCAAGTTTGTACAATTATACAACTCTAATATCAGTAATGCTTGGACAAATTTAATCTGACATTTCTAACTCTGTCCCATGAGATTCATATTGGATGACAAAATCGTAAAATGTTTACAAATATTTACAACACAAACACACTTTGGCTTGTACTTAGCCTCACTGATTCAGGTTGCAACAGTTTCTTAGTATTGTGTAAATTATCTCAGGTTTCAATGAAAGTGTGCTATGCATGTCAAACTATTTAAAGTTTGTGCAAGTATCCTGATTTTCAATATTTTTCAGTGAGTTAAAAGCCATCTGAGATTTATTGTGTGATTGTTAGATACGATCCTTCCATAATAAGGTGTTTATCTGACAGTTTAAGACCTTCGATCCCCACACAGGAGCCCCTATGGCCATTAGTAGTCATCCTTTTACATTCACAGAAACTCCCCATGGTGGAAACAACCTCTTGCACTCCATACTCGCGTTATGAATACATGATGCACTTGACAGAGGGGTCCATTGAAAATACATAGCACTTTCTTGGGTAATTCTATTATAGATGCAAAGAAAACAGGTGGACAGATGGAACCAGTCTAGCACAATTATTCTCTAGAGGACCCTTTAAACAATCGAATACATACCTATCAGAGTCTGCACACATTGTTCTAAACAAAGTCCTCTAAATTAATTTACATAGGTACTAATACAGCCAAGATAATTTCCAGTGTTCTCCCAGAAGATGTATGTTTGCACTTACTATAACTAGGCACCTTATGTCCCCTTCATAGCCACAGGCAGCTGATCCATGCGCCGAGGCATGTGGCTCGACATTTCTGTGTGTTGCAGGGGTTTAAAGTCAGGGACTCTGACGTTATGGGCTTTTTAATGAGAGTAGAGATGCAGGCAGAGAGGCCATGAGTGTGATGGAGTAATCCAC
Organism: Carassius auratus; assembly: GCF_003368295.1. Taxonomy (NCBI): domain Eukaryota; kingdom Metazoa; phylum Chordata; class Actinopteri; order Cypriniformes; family Cyprinidae; genus Carassius; species Carassius auratus. The sequence goes on from NC_039260.1 coordinate 4,946,468, forward strand.
TGCTGAATTATTCATAGCAACATGTGAAATGAAACATGGCTGAGATTAGCGCTTTTCTGCTCATCACTCCCGTCCTCTGTGGACTCCGCAAACCTCCACCACGGACTAGATTTAACTCACTTTCTCCGAAGCCGCACCGGATCACATGGATGAGCGTATTCGGTTGCTTGTTATTATGCCGGTTTACGTGAGCGTTTGATAGAGTTTGATTGAGTTTGATTGAATGAGCCCAATTCCCTCAGTTATAAGATATGGTGCTCATGCCAATTTATTTGCCTATAATGACAAAAATCCACTTGCTCCTTTTTTTTTTTTATCTCCATAAATCATAAGCAGTGTCTCAGAACAAAACCATTTGCAGTATCCATTAAAATGACATCACATTTTACAAGCCCGCCCACAACTGTTGACAGACACTGTTGTATTAGCAGAGACCCCACCATGAGTGAGCCACACACAATCCGCCATGTTTATCTTTATGATAGAGCATTTAAAAGCAGCATTCAAGTAAGAAATGACTTCGTATTACAGCTATACATTTACATTTACATTTATTCATTTAGCTGACGCTTTTATCCAAAGCGACTTACAATTGCTATATATGTCAGAGGTCGCACGCCTCTGGAGCAACTAGGGGTTAAGTGTCTTGCTCAGGGACACATTGGTGCCTCACAGTGGATTCGAACCCGGGTCTCCCACACCACAGACGTGTGTCTTATCCACTGCGCTAACACCACCCCCGCTACAGCTATAGAAGTTCAAAGCAGTGAGTGATTTTCTGCTTTTACAGTATTTCATTGTTTTGGTTATATTAAAGGGTAACTTAACCCCTGGTCAGAGCCTGACTCCACCCACTGGCAATATTTGAAAAATGCTGAAAAGTGGGCAGAGCACAGCGGAGATAGAGGGAATGAACCGAGGGTGGGGCTGAGTGCGTGGGGCGTGAACCTGAGACCTGCAGTGACAGATTGATTGACAGCAGCTGTCAGAGTCGCTTAAATGGAGTGACTGTAGTGACGCAAGTAGCTTTGCAACAAAGCGTTCATCTGAAGTAGAGGACTTTTCTCCCCCACCTTCACCTGAAGTGGAGGATGTCGAGGTGACTGTGGCCTGAGCCATATCAATTCGAGCCGCTGGCTCAAACTGCGCTGTTAACTCCCGCACCGCGTCGCTTTTCAGTGCGAGCTGTGTGGAGAAGCCCATTTCCACCTCCATTGCGTTGGAGAAGCAATCTCGCGTAAAAGGCAGTTTGCACACTCCAGCTCTAGGCGGGAACTCGCGGTCTTCCAGGGCAAGTGCATGCAACCACTGGTGCCTAATTTTAAAGTCTACTGGAAAACTATGCAGTCCAGCAGTGCTGTCGCAACCAGCAACACTACATATACGTGCCATCCTGACCACTGTACTAAATACAGATAAATCTACGCTAACTTGAAGCTATCCTAACTGATGCAATACTATCCTACTAACTAACTATGCTTCAAACAATACTTACTTAAACGGAATAATCTAAATAACTATATAAATTATAAAATATATAAATACTCGCAATTCCAACTCCTGACTCACTACAGTAATTTTGACGGAACAAGATGGGTTTTTATACGGCCAAGGCGTGGTAGCTCGTACCAAGGGGCGTGGTGAGCTGGAAACTGCTTACGTCACCTGCCACCGCTTGGGGCACTTGCCACCAATAGGAAAAATCAACTGCAGTAGCCACCGTTCAACCTGAAGAGGGCAGCACTCAGACGTTTTTACACCATATATTGTAGAATTTAAAAACTTTATACTCAAATGTCAAAAAAGTTACTTGAATCAATGAACAGCACTAATAAAGCCCAATTCGTACAGATCATTAACTAAAAAAAGTTGGTGTAGGGTTTAGTTACTCTTTAACAGTAGGGCTGCATGATAAATCGAAAATGAAATCGAAACCGCGATAAGACAGAAGCCGCGATTGTCATGCATGTGTATCTTTCAGGAAAGCACGGTTCTGTCATCATAAGTAAACCTCCATCCAAAAGCCAGAGGGCGCACTCATGCCGAAAGTCCAAATACACATTGCAGAAGAAACCCAGGAAATGCCTATAGTGGTAGTTGGATAAACAGAAGATTTAACTACTTTTATTGATTCAACGTGACAAATAAACACACAGCTATGACAATATATGGTTTATCTGATTTCTATTATTATAATTTTCATTGTAACGTATATTTATAATGCAATGCATTCGTCACTACTTGGGATGCTATGAAATATATTGTGTACCCTATTCTGTGTAAGAAGTCACATCATCTCACAGAAGATTTTATTTCAAACACTTGACTGACGTTATGAAGTGAGTTTGGAGTAAAAACTTTATTAAATGTTTTTTTTTTCACATGCTTTTAGATGGAGCAGCATTTACTACAAAGAGCCGTAGTTCATGGAGAAGCTATGCAAACAGCTGTCACTATCGCAAACGATTACTTCATTTTCATAATCGCAAAACAATATCACCTGCATTTTATATCCAATTTTTTTTGTTAACTTGTCAGTGAACTACAGTTCTATGTAAGTAAATGCCGCTCTGTCCGAAAATATGTGATGGAGATTTATTGCTGATTAGTTCCATTAGTTCCATCCAGATTTATTGCATTTATTGCTGCAGTCCTAATTAACAGTCACTAAACGGATCTAATGTAAACATGTGATTTCTTTCCCAGCTGTTTACCGTCACAGACAAAACTGACTGTGATTTTGTAACTTATGTGTGTTTTTAATAGAAACTTAAACTTGTACTTGAAAGTTTAAGCGCAATAAGATTTGAAAGAGAACTCGGTTTAGTACACACATGCCATGTGACGGGCAATTTCTGTGTGCATGCTTTGGATGTGAGCGCTCCGAAAACCGTATATCTGTTTTAAACTGTTTAAACTGTTAGGTCTTTAAAACACAATTTCAGTGCCATAGACATGATAATCAAAAGCAAAAAAAAAAGTGTTGGAAAGGTACAGCCCTATTCTGGAAAAGAGGGCGGGGAACTGCAGCTCATTTACATTTAAAGAGACATGCACAAAAACAGACTGTTTCTGCTACCACTCAAAAATATGCATTTTCAGAATGATATAATAAATGATCTGTGGGGTATTTTGAGCTGAAACTTAACTTGCTCATTCTGGGGAGACCGAAGACTTAGATTACATCGTATAAAGAGGAGCGTAATAGGTGCCCTTTAATGGCTGCTCTCAATATTTATGAAAAGCTGCAAGCAAACTTTTAAAGACGTGATCTTTTAATCCTTAACTTTGTACTCCGAGAAAGATAACAAACATGATTGAATGTTGTGTGTGACTGAATATGTTCAAGGTTTTTGCCAAGAGAGAGGCAGTAAATTGTTTGCCAGATGAAATGAGTCACTCCAAATGTCATCGCGGATGCCACTGAATCTGAGCCCTGCAAATTGCTGCACCTTCCTAAAACGCGCAGCCTGGCAGATTTTGTTTACATCTATTAACATGATGGTTATCTAATGGCATATGAACAGCTGGGGGTTAATAGCTGCCAGAGAATTGACTTGAATAAGCAGGGCACATCTCAGTGGTCTGGGGAATCAGCAGCACGCAGAACAATGCTTTTACAAATTTGTGATCTTTGCTGAGATGGTGTACAGATGTGTGACACCTTGTCTAGGAAAGTTTTTGGCTGCTCAGACTTCCGCTGTCCATGCTGTATTTTTCAGTACATCATATTTTGACCTTTTCCTGGGAGTTTGAACTGTTTAGTGCCAGAGGCGATTCTGGAGGGCAGCGCTTAGAAAGACTAGTCACAACTTTCTTGCAGCCAGACAGAGAGTCACCTATAGAGAGCCTTCAAATGTATAACTCGGACATATCAGATGTGCTTTTTTTGTGGTATTCACCCCATGGTGTGGACTGAAATCACAAACACATCGCACTTTACTTTTGTGTGGTATTCACCCCATGGTGTGGACTGAAATCACAAACACATCGCACTTTACTTTTGTGTGGTATTCACCCCATGGTGTGGACTGAAATCACAAACACATCGCACTAACACAGTAAAGACACTGAGAACTTTCTCTTTCTGTGCCTACCTCTTTTAATCTCCAACCCTTTCTCTAAACTTCCCTCTAAATCTTGGTGAGCGGTTTGCAACTTTATGTGCCACTAACCTGCCACCATAAAATGGGAGGAGTAAAATGTATAAAGTAATAAAATATATATATATATATATATTAGTGGTGGGCATATATTATTATTTTTTTAAATCTAGGTTAATCTCACTGTGATCTTGAAATTAATCTAGATTAAAATGGCTCATTCAAATTCTGCCGAAGGCATTCAGAATATGTGTGTTACCCAGATAAAATTGACAAACAGTAAGTCTTTGAGAAGGGGTTTATCAAGCTAGGTGGTGCATTAGAAAAGGGGCTCATCTCCTGTTTCCAAAATGCATCACAAAGTGCTTGAAAAAGCTGTAAACTAATTCCACATTCCACAAGGTGCAAACAACCTTACCCCTGTTTCACACCAATGTTTAATTTTTCTTAAAGTTTGTAGGTGTCAAGGTACAGAAACCAAATAATTAAATGTAAAATAGCACTGGATAGTCTTCAATGTAAAAATGAAATATACAATCAAACCTACATTTATTCAGACACCTTCAACATTTCTCACATTATTACAGTTTTGCTATATATATCAAAAAATATATCTGGTGTCTGAATAATTTTTGGTTTGACTGTTAAAACTACAAATTTATTCAGTCAAGAGCAGTGAGTGATTTTCTTTCATTTTCTTGGATTAAAATTACAGCAGCCAGTCGCTAAATTAGGCGCGGTCCCATTAAGAGATGATGAAATCATCCAATATAATACACATCCTATTTTTCTCCCCAACTGTTTACTTTCACTTAAGAAATAACTGACAGTTTTTTTCGAGCATAATTTCCAAGGTGGATATTTTGACTTATTTTATATGTATTTGTCGGCACAAGAGCAAAAATAAGCAAATTCGATGTTCAAGTGTTTTGAGACGCCTTTCTCTGCGTGAGCCCTGAACACCAGAACACCGCGAGTACTGAATTGGGCTCTTTCACATCTTTTTGTTTGTTCAATCTGTGATTTGTATTTGTTCGTTCAGGTGCAGGAGAGACTTCGAGGAGAACTTCGCAGAAGAGAGCTCGGTTCAGTGTCGCTGTCCGTGATACGTGGCTCTCTCTCTCTCCGCACCGAACACAGCGCGCGAGTAACCAGCTACTCAGTTCAGCTTTTCCGCGTCTTGTGTTTGGATGCTTTAATGTTTAAATCAACACGCGAGGTAAGGCTTAAAAACAAGTGAAAAAGATAAGCTTTCGCGACGATGCACAGCAGTGGCCCGTCAACTGTCCTGAGAATCTTTTTAGGCTGGCCTCAGCCAGTTGGTTATATAAAATATCAAGGTGAAAGTCAATATAGCTTGCTTAATATAGACCCAGCTCTCAACCCAACTTTGAGAATAGATTAACAATGATTAATTTTTTTATCGCCCGATAAGAGTCTCGCGTTAACGCAGCACGTTAATGCCGATAACGGCCCACCACTAATATATAATAGGAGCATGTGGGCTAACAGCTAAGCGATGGTTTTGAAAGTGATATATAAGTTTTGCCATTTTACAATGATGCAATGCTTTCAGAAAACCTTAATTATTAACCTTAAACATTAATTATTTAGATTTGTATAAATTTGTGTGGTTAACATGGTAATTGAAATATCTTCCGCTGTTAAATACGCTTAATCACAAAGGAAATGTCCCTGTAAGTACAGATGGTGTAGTCATGTACTGTTCAGGCTGGTTCACACTTACCCAACAAATACCAACATTCTAAAACTGGTTGTTGGATTTAGAATGAGTAATTTTTGTTACACTATGTCAACAGGTTTGAAATGCAATGGCACACACACACACACACACACAAACCCAACTACAGTTGAAATTTGTTGGGTTAATAATATTCCACAGGTCTTGGTTAAATGAACTTGGTATATTTGCAGTATCCTGCCATATGCATCTCTAGTCTTGATATACAATATGGCAGAGTTCATGAGGAAGTCAGGCTGTCCGGGGCTTAATTAACCCAGCCATAAAGGACAGCTCGTTGCCGTGGTGAATGTCATTGAGGCCTCCGCTGCTGAAGTTCCCAAAGGGATCAGGGCTAATTGCAAATACAACCTTAGCATGGGACATTGCCTTGAGGAGACAGGGAAGTAGCGCTATACGCCTGTTAATGAAGCTACGGAGAACGGCGTCGCTCGGAAACTGTCGTTCGCTTCGAAATTGGGTGGCTGCAATTCAGCAGCTTCAATCATTTCGCTGATATATGCGGTATTCACCTAGATGATAATTAGATCTGTTTTAGAGAGGCGGTTAACGAAGTTACTGGAGTGTGAGAGTGCATGTGTGCAAACGAGCATAATCTGACTTTATGAAATGATAGACCAAAATAAAAACATTTTATTGAAAATTTTAATGAGTAAATAATAAAAATATTGACATATTTTGCTGGATCAGTTTAGACAGCTCAGTCTCTCGTATTGTCTCACACATATAAAATACATTCACTCCCACACAAACATAAAAACGGCTGCGTCGAGGAAAACAAACACCCATCTAAGGAGGTCGTGTTGATTCAGTCAGTTTTCGAACATGTCGCGTACACTGCCGTGCCCTGTGTGGGTGCACTAGTGTTTCTCTCCCAGGGCCCCAAATGTGAGGATTAAGCTAAATGAGTTTGTCAGGTTCACTGTTTCAATCCCCTCTACTCAACAAAAGAAAAGGCACTTTTGGGATTTTAATATCCTTTGCTCTGCAATCCTGCTTTCTAGCAGCCAGCAGTTTATGAGGCTTATTTCCCCCCTTTGCAGTGGCGAGATTAGTATAGGGCGAAGAAAGCAGTGTTTGAATTTTAAAAGCTGTAGGGTAAAATGGATTCCCCCTTTTTGATTTTTATCTTTTTGTTGTAATCAATCTTTCCACCAATTCCCTTTGTTTTCTGTTTCTGCTCAGACGATTTTTTTATTGATCTGATGACATTCACAAAAGCAGCTCACCTTAACACCGTATGTAGAGAGGAAAGCATGATTTGAATGACATGGTGAGTGTAACGCTTTAAAGAGAAAAAAAAAACCTGACATTTCAACACACACAACACACAGAGCAAATCAATAGAGTGTATGTGTCACCCATATAACGGTGATGTGTATTGGCCTTTTGATTTGCGTTCTGTTGTGTGTGTCAGCCACACTGTTTATGCCCTGAGAGCTGCTATATTTGCTCCATATTTCCATTTTTATGACCACCCAGCTGCTCTGATTCTTTCTGAATCTTTCTCATTCCAATTCATCCATCTTCTACTCAGTCAGCAATGTCATCTTAATTAATTTTCAATCAATTTATAATTTCAAGAAGTAGATAAGTTTTGGAGCAGATTTCGAGAACTTTAACATTATATCACTTGCTCACCAGTGAATCCTCTGCAGTGAATGGGTGCCATTGGAATGAGAGTTCAAACAGCTGATAAAAGCATCACGAACATCCACAACACAATTTTGGACAATTCATTAATGTCTTGTGAAGTGAAAAGCTGCATGTTTGTAATAAACAAATCCATCATGAAGATGTTTTTAGCTTCAAATTGTTGCTTCTAGCTGAAATATGAATCCTCTATTCATAATATTGATTTGTGCAGTGAAAAAGTTGTCTTGTCTGAATCAGGAGAGAAATATGCACAGATTAAGTACTGCTTAAGAGCAAAATCAGTCTACTTCAGAGGATCCACTAGTGAGAAAGTGATGTAATTTCTCCAAATCTGTTCCAATGAAGAAGAAATCTCATCTACATATTGGATGGCCTGAATATAAGTAAATTTATTATTTTTTTTGTGTGTGAAATATTTTGTTCTTTGATTTATTAGCTTTGATATTTCATTTTATTTTTATTTACAATTATTTAATTACATTTTATTTGATTCTGAATGCCAGGGAAGTGGGACATTCTTTCAAAAACTGTACCAAGAAAATATTTTTACTTCCAGGATTGTAACCATATGTCACTTGAGGTAATTTCATATAGAATTCATGAAAACGGTATGTTACATATAGTGTGTACGACATGGTATGCTGGTACATTCTGTAGGCTTTGCATTGGAGCATGTGAGCAGCTGCTAAGCAGTGCTTCTGGCAGGATAATATTTCAATGTTTTGCCACAGTAAAATGATGCAATGCTTTGATAAAACCTACTTAAGTTTTTTTCACTTTTCTGGGATTTAAAGATGATGCTGGTGCTTTTTGTCTTCTTTGATATGTATAATTTATCTAAACTGCTTTGTGATAAGCCCTGAGACGAGATGTGTGTAGTATACATGAATTAGTTAGACGGGTTCTCAAGAGATCTGACTCAGGATCTCTGCTATGTTGAAAGCGGTAAGAACTGTGACATGTTGAGCAAACACTGAATCCCTGGCCTTGGTGCAGGCATTGGGTTCTCCTTCATATTTCATGTTTAGCTTCAGATTTTCTCTCTATCTCTTCCATATCTCTTTGTCTGTCTGCCATATTGACACAGATGTAGAACTTATAGCATGTTATGTTCTAAAGTCTGGGAGTTGTGGGCATGTTATCTATATTATGGTGTCAGAAAACTGAAAATTAAGTTGTAGTGTATGTTATATTGTTCTTTTGAGTCACAAAAAAAGGTTTTTGGTGCTTTTGCACTCCTTTGATGTTCTAAGGAAAAAGTGAAGGAATGAGGAAAAATGGAAGGCTGCTACAGTAGTTGATGAAGTTGATCCATAACAGCTGATTGGAATCAGCCTTTTGCATTAGAATATTATAATGAGAGACATTGATACAGAAATACAGAGTGCATATACAGTTAATTTCATACCACAGATGTTCCATTATTTAATGAATGTTTCCCACTGATACGTTGGATTCCCCCGATACAATTCTAATAGTTCTCACATTAATTAATTCTTCTGTTGTGTATGTCATTAACGCCCACAGCATTAGAGTGTTGAATCACAGTTGAATAACAGAATCACCTTCCATGGTGTTTATTGAAAGTGTGACACATTTTGTAGGAGTAGCTAGCCTGTACTAAATTTGATAAAATAAATAAAAAAAAGCACAGCCATTTACGAATCGAGCATTATTGCACCAATTCATTTTTGTATTTTGTGATAATAGACACCAAGCTGTTAGTGTCAATAACAACCCACATGCACCGAAAGTGACAGTATGAAAACCTTTTAAGCCAATAAAGTGCTTAGGCAAGTATTTAATTTATTAAAATAAATATTGGATAGCAAACAAGCAATTTCAATATTTTCAAATATGAATTATCAGATAGATATTGTATGTTTCTGCCATATACATAATATATATTTTAATGGGAAAATATATAATGACTTATATTATGTAGCTACATATGTAATAACAAATATTAATATTAAACCTATAAAGCTTGAGATTTAAGATTCCTCACATTTGCAAGTTTTGTTGTTGTTGTTTTCTTGCTTTATCCATATTTGGAGGACTCTCCCTTCAGGAATGCTTTTCCATTGCTTATATCTTAAATGACAGCAGGTTAGAGCAGGTCAAATGAAACACCTAACACATTATAGACTACAACTAGTTTATGGCTGAAGTGTCACATGGGCTTGATGTGTGTATAGTAGCATTATGATTCCTCAGCAGCAAACGGTCGAGTAACCAATTTATCACTTTCACGTGATTCTTATTAAACACATGTGGTCACTTTGGATCAAACATAAAACCCACATGCACACTTGTCATCCAGCAGACTGCTGTGAATTGTGCAAGTTGATATGTGGAGTTTGAGCAAAGGAGACGCCAACCTTGAAGGTGGCACTTCTTCATCCATGAATGCTTCATTCATAACTCCTCAAATGTATCATAACTGGAAACCTTGAGGGGACCTTGAAAATTCCCTCTTTTCATCTATATTTTATAAAGCCTTGTCAGATGTAATTATGGTATGTTGGTATGTTCTTGTGAAAAATTCCGGGAATTTATTGGTGTGGTTTTCCTCTACCTCAAGGATGTTTATCGTCCGTTGGTTTGCATTTCGTCAGGGTCTGACGGCACTTAGCCACCGTGTTTGTTTTTGTCCTAAAAGCTTCATAAGCAACGGGAGGATTGGACTTTAAGTAAACAAACAAACAAGTTCAGTATTTCCAGGCAAGATAATCACGTAGGAGGCTGCAGAGGCCCCTGAATACACTCCTCATCCCTTTCCAAGTCATGCCGCCAATGCAACACCCACACACACACACTCGCGTTCCTTCTGATGGGCGTCGAATCTCGTACCTTGATCTTAGGTGGCTGGTTCTGTAAAACGCATCATCTTGTGAAGGGACTATGCTGCTAAAAGCATCTAGCAAATACAACAAAATCGCGCTAAATAAAACATTTCGTTTTCTCCAAAATGGATTCGGACAAGCTTTTAATTTGTAAATCTGTCAGGGAGCATTGCGACAAGCATCCGTTACGGCTCTGCTTGTCCTCAAACAGAAATCAATAGGAGGAAATTCTAGCTGTCAGATTGTTTTTAAAAATGTAGGAAGGCAGCTCATTCCAGTTATCACTTCAGAATGAAAGCAGAACAATGTTGTTACATCCCTCAACAGAAAAAAACTGTGTTACAGATATATGATTAAATTCTCAGTGGGCATCTGTCTGCTGTCTGGACGTTCCTGGGGCACAGAGATACGGCCCTGCATTTTCTTTATCTGATGGTTCGATGGTGATATTTCCCGTACAACATTCTCTGTGCCTTAGTCTTTTGTTTTCTTGCACGGGGGTCGAGCAAAATATGTGAAAACAAATTCTAAATTGTTAGTTCCCATTTAGTTCAAAGCAATTTACAAGACCACATTGTTTATCTTGAATCTAGTTCATGAATTACTTGATCCCAGATAACCAGAGTGCTACCAGCTTACTGTACATCCTCACACCCTTTCTGTGTTAATTTGGTTCGGATGTCGGGCTTAATGAAACCCCTCTTTCTAAGAATGCCAAGGTTTTTGTTTGAGAATGACACAATAACTTGTAGTACAAGCCCAATTAGAGCATGCTTGACTGATCGCATAGACTGTGTAAATGAAAAATCCGATCCTATGCTTAATGCATTTGAATAGGATAAAGCATTAATTATTTGACGTACTATATAAATATTAATGTAGAGGAATAAACAAACACCTTTCACAAGGTTCATTTTTGGTACCTTACCTAATGCATTACCTACTAACAAATTGAACTTTATTGTAAAATGTTACAATTATTATGTTTTTTAGATTAAAATGTTTTATGTAGATGAACATTTTTTTTTACAGTGTTTGATGCCCTAATCCATTACCTAATAATAAATCAAACCTTGTGTTATCATTATTTTTTATATGGTAAAATGTTTTTAGATGAATATTCATGCAAATGAACAATCAAATTTTACAGTGTTTATTAATGAACCCCTAATGCATTACCTAATAACAAATTAAACCCGTATACTAAAGTGTTATCATTATTTTTGCATGGTAAAATGTTTTAGATGAATATTCATGCAAATGAACAATCAACTTTTACAGTGTTTATTAATGATCCCCTAATGCAATACCTAATAACAAATTAAACCTTAAACTAAAGTGTCATCATAATTTATTTTACGTTAAAATGTCTTAGATGAATATTAATTTAGATGAACAATCAACTTTTACTGCGTTTATTAATGATCTCCTAATGCATTCCGCAATAACAAATCTCATTCTAAAGCGTTCGACTCCTGCGCGTTTCAAAAATGTGTCATCATTGTGTTTCATCAAACAGAATGACTTTTAAAATTCATAGTCCGGTATAATGGATTTAATAGTTTGTTAATACTTTTAGAAATCTCGCCACTAATATCCAGTCAAACTTGCAATTAATTCAAACTATAGTTGGAGCAAAGCACTCTGGCATATTCTTCACCCCTTTTTCTTCTACTACCAAATCAAGAGAGCTAATCTTTATAACCTAGTAGAGGCCTCACCACTGTAATAACGGCAAACCAGCATGCCACTCACCCATGGCCAAGATGACCGTCAGAGCCCAGAACCATTGAAAGAAAAGCCCAGCCCTGCACAGACACTTCATTAACTGATAAGCATCTGGTGAGCTCTCTTCTCTAAGGTCCCTCTCCCTCTTCATCTCTATCTATCAGTCTACAGAAAGCTAATGTATCAGTCAGCAGAAGGAGGAGGGTGAGGGGAAAATGCGATCCTCAAATCTGTCAGGATAATTGTGCGACTGATAAGTCTCCCATGGAGAATCCATCAAAAGCCTTCCTCCATAGTGGTCTCACACTGTGCTAGTGTTGACGCAGGAAGTCAATAATGTCAATTAACGTAATAAAAAAGCAGATGGGAAAAAAAAGGAATGAAAGTGATAAGCCTAATGGCGAAAAGCTGTTGTTGCTCAGATAGCACATGCTATTCCCATTAAAGATCAGATCCTGCATTGTTTTGAAGTCTAGAACTGAATTGAGAAATTGTGGTTTTACGTTGGTTGGAATGGTTTGGAAAAGACAGGAAACTGCTATACAGCTTCAACATCAACAGCTTTGTAAGGCTCATTTGCCTCTTTAAGTGGAATTCAGTTGAACTTGATCCTGTCATTATCATAAAAAAAAAAAGAAAAAAAAGATCTGGCATTTTGGCCAAACAAAGCCATTAAAAGCCATGTCACATCAACCAAGTCAGTGCAAGTCCTACAGACATTAAAGATTAAATTTACAAGCCTCATCATCCACAGATACAACACCGCAGTGTGCTATAAAGCCTCTTTCCTCTGAATAATGTAAAAACATAAGGACATGTAATGGTCTAAGGGTGTTTTTGTGTGTGTATCATTGCAGCAGTTTGGTGGTGGGTGTTTGCTCTGGCCTGGCTATGTTCTCCAAGACAAGTAAATTGATGTGTGTGAGGGAGGTAAAGGAAGGGTTACTGCAGCCTCAGATCTGAAGATGCCCTTGCCCCTGATTACAGCCTGCCCACACTCTTCCCCCCTTGCTAAATGTGTACAGCATACTGGCACATTAGTGTCCATTGGAGCCGAAAAATTCTCCTACTTTGCATGACACCAAGAGAAAATACCTCAATTATTTGTTGCAATATATTCGACACATGCTGAGTTTATGATGAATGTTGTGGTAAAATATTTTTTTTATAAAAAATATATATAAAAATAATGTCTCTTTAACATTTCAGTGCAATCCCTTGCCAGAATAAAGCTGCTGACATTAAGGAAAACAATACTAAATTTTTCTTTCTTTCTTTTTTTTTTTTTTTTTTTTTGGAATTAAACAAACATTCTTGTTGTAAATTTATTTTAGATTATTCAAGACCTCAGGAAGGTTGAATGTTCCATCAGAAATCAACCTAAATCATAACCCTTAAATGCTTCTCTTCCAACTCTCTCTCTCAACCTCTAATTTGGTGGATGTAGCAGGTTAAGCAGATCAATAAAGGATTAAATGCTGCACTCAACATAACATATGCAAGCACACTGATTCCTGAGCTTTGAACGAGGCACGTCAAACTACTATAAATGAACATAGCTCATGTTTCAAATAACATTTCATCATTAGGCACTGCATCAGGAAACAAGGCTGATGAGTTTGTGTGTGCATCTATGTGTGTGTGTGAACAAGCCCATCAAATACCTATTCAGAATTAGGATGTCACCACATTACTGAAGCCAGAAATTTCACCATGTGACAGCTCATTGCAGTCTAAATCACTGTATCAGTGAAATCAATTTTTCTGAGACAGAAAAGCAAAGTATTGGCTGCTTCTGTGGTTGTCAGAATTTAATAATTAAGTAAATGTCCTGAGGTTGAAAAAAAGACAAAAGTTAGGAGTTTAGTTTAGAGAAATACAAACCAAATGTTTTCTTTTTATTGTTTTAACCTCTGTAGACTCCTCATAAAAATAGTGCTGCTCAAAATAAGGACAAAGAAAATTGCTGTTGGAACGATCGCAATAAAGGAAAGCCCATAATTCACACATTCATTTGAATCCTTTTATCAATAAAGAAACTGTGAAACCATGTTAATGTGAACCTGCAGCAATCCATCCAGTCACTGCAACCTTCTTGTGAGTCTTGCAAACTAACATCCAGGTGAGCCCTTGCACTACTAATCTGAAGCAACTGTTGTAATGCGTTTACTAAATTAGCCCTAAAAGCCACTCAAATCATAATTAACGCAGTACAGGATCTGAAAGGAACAGGAAAAAGCAATCAATATCCAACTCCTGAAACTGGATGGATAGTCTGGATAGTCAATCCGATTTCTCAAAAACAAGAGGAACATCAGAGTAATAGTCAGAAGGTTAAACTCAAAAAGCAAGCAGGATGTCTGTTCTGGAAACGTACTGTTAAACGCTTGGTGCAAAACTATGGCGCAGCCCAAAAAAAACATTTGGCTGAGAACTGCAGAACAGCAGACTCTGTAAATCCAGCTGCTTTCATTCTCTCTTGGTGTCCTTCCTGGGTTTTGCAATGTTTTGTCTCCTATCTCTTAAGCCAGTCTCTTTTATTGCAAGTATAACATTTGGCACAATACAAATTCTTGGTGCTTTTAGAAGATAAGCCTTTAAAGATCAATCAGTGGACAGTTACTTAGAAAGTTCTCTGTATAAATGGGACTTGACTGCATCATATACAGCATGGTCTAAAAATCACAGTTTGCTCCTTTTCAAACAAATCTGTCTTCGTTTGCAATGTCGTATCAGCATCGTCACATTTTCCCATCTTAAATAGGAGTTACAAGTTAGAAAATAGTAAATTCATTTTTATATAATCTGTTTCCTGTATCATCCCATAGTGGATTGATTTATATATTTATATTAATATATTTATGTATAAGCATGTACAAGAAAACCAGTCTCATTTTTGCACTGCGTACAAAAGTATTTGCTGTCTTTTTCTGTTGGGCATTCTATTGCATGTTTTTATGATGAACAGAATAAAAGACAGAGCAGGAGAAGGCGGTAGGCATGTTATATCTGTGTTTCCTGTACCTTCTCCTTTGTGTGAGTTTTGATCGGGTAGGGTTCAGGGATAGTGCTGATGGTTGTTTTGCGAGGATCGAGCAGGGTGTTATTCTCTTCCCAGGGAGCAGAGTGTGCTGATCTGTAGGAGCTGTGTTTGTAGGTGCTGTTGTGATCTCTCAGGCTAACTAACATCATTCCACTTTCACCTGGTATACATGTCATTCTATGGGTGGTAGGAGCATCGTCTTTGATCTGAAAGGCCTCTATAGTCCCAACCGTGCTCCTTTGCTGGTGCCGTTTACGTAGCTTATAGAAAGCTATGAGCATAACAGCAGCAAGCAGGGTGACTGCCACGAAGCACCCAATGATAATCTTAGTTGTCTTCATGACCTCATCAAGACTGGCAGGTGGGCTTGTTGTTCCGCGTACAGTCGGCACAGAGACCTGTCGAGGTGTCTGAAGTAAAACGGTCGGCGTAGAGATAAAAACTGGCTGAAAGACGGAGGGGGAGGCGGTTACCGTCTTTGGCTTGATCACTTCCTGTGAGGTGGGCTCCACTTCCTCCACTGTCACCGTGGTGAAGTAACTCAGGTTAGAAGTGTTGAGCTCAGCTGCAGTCACATTCAGGTAGGCTGAAGCATTGGAGTTGCCAGCCATGTTGGTGACCATGCAGGTGTACACACCTGTGTCTGCTGGCAGCACATTGGAGAAGTTTAACGTCCCGTCATTAAGCACTGATATCCGTGGGTGATTAGAGCCATGGGTCAAAACTGTTCCATTAGGCAGGAGCCACCTAACTGATGACATGGGGGCTGTGCGACATTTCAGCTCAGCTACACGTTCAGCGGAGATGTTAAGATCCCTTGGGGCATCCAGGATTACAGGTGCTGAACACTGGAAAGTGCTCTGGTCCACCTCCACCAGGTAGCGTCCACGCAGGTAAGCAGGAGTGTGGCAGCGTCCACAACAGGTGGAATTAGTGGGAATGTACTCCCTCAGCCACCAGGCCAGCCACACGACATCACAGTTACAATGCCAGGGGTTGTGGTGCAAATGGAGTTCCACAAGGTAACTCAAGGGTGCGAAAAGGTCATGGGGCAAAGAGCTAAGGTTATTATGAGCCAGGTTGAGCTCAACCAAGGCTGTGACATCATCAAACGCATTTCTCTCTATGGTGGTGATCCGAGAGTTCATAATCCACAGCTTTTTCAGGGATTTCAAACCCCTGAAGGACCCAGGTTTTATCTCTGGGAAATAGTTTTCAGACATCTCTAGCTCCTCCAGCCCTACCAAAGGGGTCAGGGCTGGCATCTCCCGCAGGTTACACATTCCAAGGTTTAAGTATTTCAAGTTGTATAATCCCTCAAAAGCTCCCTCAGAAATATACTCCAGCTTCTTTGACTCTCCCAGATCTAGACGCATTAGAGAGGGAACACGGTTGAATGCGTAGGAAGGTATGCTTTCAATAGGGTTGTTCCTGAGCCATAATTCCCGCAGTTTAGACAAGTACTCAAAAGCACCACTTGGGATCACTGTCAATCGGTTGTCGAACAGCTCCAGTGTGGTGAGACTGTTGAGGCCACTGAAGGCCCCCACTTCGATCTGCCGAATAGAGTTCCTTCCCAGTTGTAGCACCTCCAGGTGATGGAGGTGTTGAAAGGTGCCAGCTTCAATTGTCTCTATGCTGTTCTCCATCAGGTTTAAATGCCTAGTGGTGGCAGGAATGCCTGGGGGCACTCGAACCAGGCTACGCCTGGTGCACACCACCTTAACGAACTGGTTACCACAGGAACAAACACCAGGGCACGTCAGTGGTCCGGAGGGGGCGGCGCGCACACTCCACGATTGCACCATGAGGTAGACTGCACAGAGCAGGGCTGCGTTGCAGGCACGGTGCACAGTTACCTGCCACAAGAGACTCATGATGTGCAGCGTTCATAATTCAACATCGCGTGTGGATTTGGCTGGGGTACGGAGAACAGTGGCCCTACCCTGGTTTGAGCAAGACTCTGCATCTGTTTGCCATTGACAGTGCAGGATGGTTCTGCTTTAAACACAGAGAGAGAAAGAGAGGGACAGACGGGGGCAGAAAAATATGAGTGAAGAAGGGAAAAAGCAGACCTATAGAATACATATGTTGAGATAGAATGCACCTACCTCATTAGCTCGGAGTTGTCCTTAGAATAATCCTTTATTTTGAAGCAAAACCCCAGCACTGTTCATGCATGTTTCCCACTAAGATCACAGCACAGCATTTTCAGCTTTTTCTTTCATAAAAGTAAACTGGATCGTGAACTGATTTGCCAAAATGGCCCCTATTAATTCCAGTGAGAAGTGGCATTCAGTTAAACTGGTTCAAGAGGTAAGGCCCAGTTAGCTAAGCAGGTGCACGGATCCAGTCAGCTTGGAAAAGATCTCCTCTCAGCTCCCCCATTAAGTGTCCTTGGAAGGCGATGCTGAATAGCACTGAACAATTTTCACAAGACTCCATTGCCGAAGTACATGCACATTAAGCTAAGAAAAAATATAAAAAGAGAAAAAGGAGAAAACAGAAGAGGGGAAAAAAATCCCACAGTCTTTTCAGATTCGTCTTTCTCCTAAACTAAGCGGTTTTTTTTTTTTATTTTTTTTTTTAGTTTGCCATCATCCACCCCCCACTACACTTGTTCAGCTGATTAGCCGTGCGTTGATGAATCCAAAAAGGCTAACAGACATACACTGCGGTCATTCCGTCTTGCTTTTTTAACTCAGTCCTCGCTTCTGTCTATCGCTGAAGCAGCTGCGGACTGCCGCGTGCACAGTTAGCAATAATCCATCAATTTCTCCAGAGGGGGGCTCGGGGGTGGTGTTGCGGGAGCAGAAGGGGGGAGGTGGGAAAGAGGACGGGGGGAGCAGCAGCAACAGCAGCGCAGCAGTGGTGAAGCTCTCTCCCTATCCGCTGATCGTTTGCTTCTCGTGGGTTCTCTCTCACTCTTTCTCTGTCTGGCTTCCTCTCTTTCCTTCTTCTCAGTGTCAGAAAAAAAAAAAAAAATGATTGATGCCGCCGTGTGACGTGTGGATAATTTCAGAGAGATACCTTGCAGAGGATTCCGTAGTTTGCCCTCCCTCCCCCCATTGTGGATCCTGCGGTATTCCTTTATTTTTCCTTGTCTTGAGGTAGTAAGTTGTGGCAGTTCGCCTGCTCTGTCCGTGAGGCTGCGGGTTGGCAACAACTCTGCAGTGGGAGGTGGGCAGCAGAAAAGCACACGAGGGAGAGAGAGAGAGACGCACAAACACGCTCGCGCACACGCGTGGCAGAGAAGACCATCAACGGCGAGAGTAGCAAGAGCAGCGGTCCTTACCTCCAGTGCTCACCCTCTTCTCTATATTTCTCTCTGTGTGACTGGGTTGCAGGCGGCAGAGTCTTTCTCCTCCTTTTGTCCTTCAGTGGAAACGTGAATGTACTGCTGACGCATCCCGCTCAGAGCAGTGCATTGGTTTGATGCAGTGTTCTTGTGTATTAACACATTCTCCCCCTCCTCGCCTAGTGTACTGCCTCTCTCTCTCAGACGCTCACACACCAATACACTCTCTAAGTCTTCCTGGTTCACTTTTCAATCTTTTTTCCTTCTCATTCTTTGACTCTTTTTGTCTCTACTTACATCCTTTCTTTCTATCCTCATTATTTTTTTTTTTCCTTCACCTCTTTCCAAACTTTCCTCTTATACTGTCTTATTGATACTCTTCCAATTCTTTTCTCACATTTTCCTTGTTAATCTCTTTTGCTCTCATTTTTCCTATCCTTCTGGCGTTCTTGTTCCTCTCGCAACCTTTCTGTAGTTTGTACTAGTTTTTTAATGGCACCGTTTTAAAATTGTTATTTAAGAAATAAGTGATGCTTTTTGGAAATACAAATGTGTAAAGAACATTTCTATTAAGAATGCATCTTCATACTTTAATTTGTGTACTACAGATGAAAACAGACAAGCAAATGAAGACAGGCATGAAGCTATAGAAGGCTCTCCAGGATCACCATCTTTGTGAAAATGCTGACTCTGCTAGCATTGGCTGGCCAGTCTTAAGGGACACCAGAAAAGCACAGACTAGTGAGAAAGAAGCAGAAAAAGCTTAATGAGAAGAGTGTGGTATGATGAGACAACAAAGCAGCTTAAGTAAAGAAATAAGTCAAATAAATGTGTGCTAAAATTACAAACCTTGAATGAGAGAATTTCACATTTCCCTGCCTCAGTGTATGTGGTAAATGGCACTTCCATAATTTAGAATTTGTTAGTAATACAGCACTGTAAAATGTGCATCATTTAGTTACATCAAGGGTCAAATGAAATATAAATAGCATGTTAAAGTTAAAACCTGCACACTTTCTTTGTGTGTGCACTGTACAGGCCTGATATAAAGAATGTTTTTGCTCAGGTGGCCGAAATGTCCGCCTGATAGAGAAAAACTTTGCTCACCAAGAAAAAAATGAGAGGGAACATTGATCTGGCACTGACACCTATCAGTGTGGATGTATTATTGCACAAGCTAATGTTTTCAGTTAATAGGTTAAAAAGTTTCAAGTAATAGGTTACTGATATATTATTGTATATTAATTTTCAGTAGTATCGAGCTGGTCATGTGATCTCAAAATACCTGCTCCCATCAGGCAACCAGTTCCATATAAATCCAGTCAGATTTAATGAGGTATTTTTCATGTTATGTGAGTGTACATGATTTTAAACACATTTTCAACAGTCCATTTTCTTTGTGCAAAACTTTTTTAATGAGGAAAAAATATTATACTATTGTACCTGTCTACAAACATTTGTACATTTGAGCCTAAGTAGTAATTAAAGTGCTAATCTGTTATGTTTTCCCTTTCATGCAGAAGCATTTATAATACACAAATTCTAAGCAAATAAATCTCACTTGAAATAAAACTAAACAAACGTCCTCATGTGAACTCACACTCACATTTTTCTCATGCTTCCAGTGGTTTTATATGTACAGGCTTTAGACCACTAAACTGGCCTTCAGTGCTTCTGTCATCTGGAGAATGAGCAGCAGCACTAGGTGACATCACACAAGAGACCGCTCTCTCAGGGGTCTTAACACATCAGGAGCCCAGCTGAGATCAGTCAGGAACACTGCTGCTCACATCAGCACACCCATGTTAGCCAGACCTTACATTCACACTCCATGCTTCACCGCAAATATGAACTGTTTGGACGTGGGGTATACATTTACACAGTTGTACAGCCAAGTGGTGACTTTATTCATCCATCCAACCAAATCACTTTTCATAATATTGTCCAGCACCTCTACATTCTAGCCTTCAGAGGAAGTGACATTTTTAAATCCTCTGCACCGGACCGAAAACACTTTAAACTGCACTTTTTTTTAAAATCCAGAACCGATGATGGGAAGCACTTTCACTTTTATTTGTTATGGTTGCCGGATAGAGCTGCCAAATGCACAGAATGGTGCTTTTGGATGGTGTCTTATCATCTGTTACAGAGTTAGATGAAGAGTCATAGCACTGTTGGCTGAAGCACCATGGAGATTTTGCACACCAGGGAGCTGTATGAATTATCCTAATCTGGGTGTACGGCCAATGCTTTGACCCCCCATCCTCCCCCCCATTTAACAACTCACCAGTGGAGGTAATTGATGTCCATGGTGCAGATCCCAGTGCTAATATCATTATAGAGGTCGTATGCATTGAAAGGTCAGGATGGAGCATGTGATTCTTCTACGATTCGCTCCACTTCACAGCTAGCTGCTGAGTTTATTGGAGGTGTCAAACGCCAACCATACAGTAAAGCAGCAAGGCAGGAATGCTACACTTGCTGAAGAGACTTAGACTAATGAATGTACGAGGCGATTGCATTTTTCCTTCCTGCCTGACTACTACAAATCTGCCATTTATCTTTTAGCGTAAGCAATATTTGCTATGTTATCAATTCACTCTATCTGCAATAACACAAAACTGGTGTAAAAAATATTAATGAATAGCTGCCATACTGTGCTTGTTCTTTTAGACTTTGTTCATTACGCAATGTAAAAATAGCATTTTTATGTTCAGTCATTCAATTATTTCATATTTTCTTCACTCTGGCTTATTTGTGCTTAAATCAACTTTGTTGTACAGTAATTGCCCTCATTTTGAAGTATTGAGAGAGCTAGCTGTACATAGAAAAAAGTCGAGATATTTTAGTACC
Organism: Carassius auratus; assembly: GCF_003368295.1. Taxonomy (NCBI): domain Eukaryota; kingdom Metazoa; phylum Chordata; class Actinopteri; order Cypriniformes; family Cyprinidae; genus Carassius; species Carassius auratus. The sequence goes on from NC_039260.1 coordinate 4,967,757, forward strand.
TAATACCTATTACCTAATAATTATTTTTAATTGGGAAAATCTACTAGCTAAAAATGTTCTTTTCAGTGTCATATGATATTGTAAAAGAGCGAGGCTCTCTCAGGGGATTTGTGATCAAATATTTCCTCCTTCACAGAGATACCATCACAGTTGAAAGCCCTCAAGTGTTTTTTTTTTTTTTTTTCCCAATAAGTAGTGGTATTCATTTGAGTTGTTAATTTGATCCTCACAATCATTAATAAATCTTTAGAAAATAAGAAAAATAGAAAATAACACAATTTTTTACATAAAAAAATTAATGCTTGATCATGCCATTTGACTTGTACATAAATTCTATAATAAGATATGTTAATTTTAAAGCTTTTCTTACATATTCAATATGCAGCTAATTGCGATTCAAGTGATTAAACAATCAGAATATCATGTAATTAATTTGATTAATTTTTTTCTAGTCAATTGACAATCCCAATATTACTGTATGGACCACAAAATGAACACATTAGCTTTGCTGCAATGACTGAAGTAACAAAACTTTTCATGCACGGATTTGAATATTGTTTTAATTGTATGTTTTTAACATTGATTTCAAATAAACAGGGTGATTTTGATCAGTGACGTACCTCACTGGTGGTATTCTGGTGGTACTTGAAATACTTTTCATTCAGTGTTGCCTATAGAACCTCACTTTAGTCTGTAATTTGTTTCAGTTACATTTCAAGGATATACAATTTGCATATTGTGTGCAGTGCAGTTGTGTGTGACAATCTTAACAGAATATATATATATATATATATATATATATATATATATATATATATATATATATATATATATATATATATATATATATATATATATATATACAGTTTATTGTTGCTTAAAGGAAAACTATTATGTAAATATGTAGTGTAAAAATAACTCCCATTAGATTATAATGTTTCAGTTCCAGGTTATAGATGAGCTCTAGGGACTGTGTGTGTGTGTGTGTGTGTGTTTGAGAGTATGAGTGTGGTTTTGTTTGGTGACCTGGTTCCGGGTAACTGGTAACAAGCTAAATCTGGAGGGGGTGGAGGGGGTAGATAGATGGAGGGAAGCAGACGAAATGGGCCCATGTCGATATCGTTCCCTCTGTTCCACATCCCTAGATCCCTCTCTCCCATGCAGAATGAATATGTTGCATGCTGCGTCCCAGTTTCTGTGGCAGTCATATTTGGCGGTCACTGTGAAGGGTGTTAGTGAGCCACAGCGGCCGAGGGGAGTGGTTTGCGGTGACGGCACAGCTCAGTCAGCCTCAATATCGGTCAAACTCTGCCTCCGTAACATTTAATGGTACTCATCGTATACACACTTCATTACAGTAATTACTGCAGAGTGCTGATCATAAGACATGTTGTGCTTTCTGATTGGGAGGGGAAGAGGTTCTGATGAAAGCATTTAGAGTGAATGAATGAATTGGCTCTTGGCTACGAGGCTGTTGATCCTCTATGCTTAGCATAGCATGTTAGCAAAGTGCTGCTCTCAGGACTTCAGGTTCTGTAGCATTGATCTGGGCTTTAATGATGAAATCCCTTTTTGCTCTCCTCATCCTCCATTTTTTTTGGTGTTGGTTTGATTTATTAGCTGTCTAAATTTGCTCACCCTCATCGACCCTGCTCACGATGTCATGTAGAGATGTGGGTGTTGCTGAAAGGTGAGGATCGACACTACTTTATCTCTCTGTTTGCCCTATGATCAGTGCTGCTTGACTTACAATGAGCAGTGGTGCCAGTGTCTATTTTCACATCCAACTTTGAAACTCAATGCACCCAACTGGCCGTTGTCCAGATCTTTTATAATTCAGCTCAGCTTTATCAGAAAATTTGATTTTCTGATTTGACCGTCTAAGAGTAATGGAATATCAGATTACCAATATTTTATTTTAATTAGTATTCTAAAGGTGAGCTTGTTTCCGTGTTTGTTTTAAAGGGTTGTATCATGAAGAATAAAGTCTCCCTTGATCTTTTGAGATAAAAGAGATTGATGTACTACGAAAACATACTGGACATAAATATGACTCTTAATTCATGAGTTGGAAGTTAAATTGATTTTGTCAAACTCTCAGAAATTTACACTGCCATTCAAAAGTTTGTTTTCTATTTTAATAGATATAATTTAAATAGTAATGTATTCCTGTGACGGGAAAGCTAAATTTTGAGCAGTCATTACTCCAGTGTCACATGATCCTTCAGAAATCATTCTATCTTGCTGATTTGCTGCTCAAGAAACATTTATTATTATTGTCAGTGTTGGAAATCATTGTGTAGTTGAATAGATTTTGTAGAAACTGATACATTTTTTTCAGGATTTTAAACTTGCAAATCTGCAAATAAAACATAAAGCTTAGGGTTAGGTTACTTTATTTAAAACTTTCAAACAAAGTGTGTATCGATAGATTTTGAATTACATAAAGTTTTACTAACAATATTAGCTGACCAAGTAACAATAAAATGAATAATAAGAAATATTACACTGACGATTTGGGAACACTAACTAAACTCTAAATGAAACGAGGCCAAGTATGTTGTACCATTCTGGGAATTTGTGCTCTGAATATTCCAAGTGCATACACACAGCAGTGAGAAGTGAACAAACATACACCCAGAACAGTGGGCAGCCATTGCTGCAGCACCCCAGGGAGCAGTTGGGGGTTCGGTGCCTTGCTCAAGGGTCTCACCTCAGCCGTGGTATTGAGGGTGGAGAGACTGCTGGATATTCACTCCCCTCAACCTACAGTTCCTGCCAGACCTGAGACTGGAACCCACGACCTTTAGGTTACAAGTCCAACTCTCTATCCATTAGTCCACGTCTGCCTCCAAATTACTCAATATCTGTAAAATCAGTTAAAGCTGTTGTTTCACTTCCAGCTATAAGATTTCGACATTTCCATATCACATTTAGGCCCACTTAAAAGTGCACAATGCAACTTGATGTATTGCATGGAATTACAGTTGAGTGAATTCTGAATTAGCTCTTTAACAAATGTCTGGTTTTCTCAAATATCCTTAATCTGCACTCTCAAAATCTGCTTGCAGCAGTTGCCTGCACGACTCATTTAACATAAAAACCCTTTGTTTCAAACAGAATTATTCATTCAGACACAGTGGGAGGGCAGCTTAAGATTTCAGCAAAATCTATGAGTCTATGAGCTTGTTCTTAGCGGCGCCTCTTTATCTTGCTTTTGTTTTCGTCCCCGAGTACTCAAGCCTGGCTAATCGTATTTGGGATTCTGATTTCTTCAGTGATTGATTTTGCATGTCTGAATTAAAACTCACTTCCTGCTTCCTGTTGATTAATGCTGTGTTTGCGGAACATATTTAGTTGGTCTTGTTGTTCATAGACTAATGTTCTTAATTATTTGGGGACCACATTTGGTGTGGCGTGGCATCGCACAGATGATTTAGGGCTCCTGCACATCAGAGTAAACTCTTGATGGGGCGTTTAATGGATAGGAAGGGCAGAAATGCATTTTGAGAAACTGGAAAAAATCAGGTCACTTTTAAATCAAGTCGGGATACAGAAAATGGCTCTTCAGAATTACAACCGGACATGGCTCTATAGAGCTCTCCTTGGTCAGTCTCCTTGCCTACTTTTAAATGTGTTCAAGATTTAAAAATGTTTTAACTATTGGTTGCATTTTTTTCTTAAACCCTTTTGTTACTGTCCCATTCTGATCAATGGGTTTGCTTTGTTCTCTGATGCAGTGTTGACTCCAATATGTAGACACCCTAAGGCTGAGTTCATAAGAAAAGAGCAGAACTCTTGGTTGTAGTTTTTGCTGCATATTCGCTGTAATTAGTCCCAAGAGCTGGTGGCAATACCAATAGCAGGATATGATGGTGGTGGTGATTTATCAACCATTTATGGTTCATCTACTGCTAACCATCCATTTCTTGTAAGGAAAGCATGTTGGTATTAAACAATCAATGATACGCTGCTAATTGGCAACACTCTTGTGCATTTGTTCCCATTTACTGAATGTTTTTGCTGCTTCTGCATGTTATTCTGAATAAACTAGATATACACCCCTACAGAAATGACTCAAGATTCAGTGGCTTTAAATAAAATGGCGGTAACACTTTAGAATAAGGTTCCATTAGTTAATGTTAGTTAACTACTTTCGTTAACATGAACTAAGCAAGAACAATCCTTCTACAGCATTTATAAGTCTTAGTTCATGTTAATTTCAACATTTACTAATGCATTATTTAAATCAAAAGTTGTGCTTGTTAACATTGGCTAATGCACTGTGAATTACCATGAACTAACAATGAATAACTGTATTTTCTTTAACTAACATTAACGAAGATGAATAAATACAGTAATAAATGTATTATTAATTGTTTGTTCATGTTAATTAATACCTTAACTAACATTAACTAATGGAACCTTATTATAAAGTGTTACCAAAATGGCTTTAATAAAATATTTTAGTGATCATGTTAATATGATTTGCATTAGAAGTGACATCCAAATTAAGTTTGTGGAAATCAGTTTGGCTAGTGCAGCATCTACTGCACTTTCTCTCAAGGCCTGTGGAGTGGGTGTTACTACACTGACTGAATGGCTCTTGGCACCATCAGTGGAGCCCTGTAGATGGGCCTTCACTAAGTCACGAATACAAATAACTTTGCCAGCCACAGTCTCTGGGAGCTTAATGAGGAGCGTGCCTGGTATCTCATTCTCACTGTTTTGGGGCCATTGAGCTGGCCTGCTCAGAACTGTCCACTGACTGCCCACCTGCTTTATCTACATAGTATTTTTTTCCCATATAGAAAACTTAGTCCCTGGGTGCCTAATTATGAAACTCTCCTCCTGACTGAAGCTCAGAAGGCAAGTTCAGCTTTCCTGAAGCTCGGTGGGAGAATACCTGTCCTGAAGTCTGCAGTCCTTTGTAGACTGGGCTCAGGTACCGTAGGAATGGAACGGTCTATTGAACATCACAGTGCTGTTTTGTAGATTTTTAGTGGAACAGTATGTTGGAATTATTGGATGGTTTTCACTGACAGGGTGGTGGTTACATATATCTATCTATCTGTCTATCCATCAGTCCGTTTGTCCGTGAACTGGGAACCAGAAAAATCTATGAATCTGCAGCTCATTTTCATTCCAATAGTCTGCACTGCATTTATGTCCAATAGTCTCCAACGTCTTGAGACTGGTATTCTTGTGCGCCATCGGAAATGAGGGAATCTCCCATGAAACAATCAGCCTCATAGTTTCAAGGATCCTTTTTCTATTTCCTCTCCAGTCATATGCAAATGTTACATTTGCATGCAGGACTGAGATTGGCTGTTCGCAATTAACATTCTGGTAATGTCTGAATTCATTATCCTGGTGTTGCTCTGCCAGCAGTTTGCAGTAAAAAGGGACTTTGTCAATGTTTGATGTTTGGTAAAGAGATGTTAATTATAGCTGCACGAGACCCTGATTCTCTCCGACTTTCAGCCGGAGCACAAAAGGCTACTGTGAATCATTTCAGACAACAGACTTTTGCTTGTTTTTTGGCCATCCTTTAATGTAGTAAGACACAATCAGCATTTTCACCCTTACTTTGGAGGGAAGGCCATAAATGAATAGTCAAGTAAATTAATTAAACATTGACAGAAGGGGTCCAGAGTTTCTGTTGATACATGTGCCTGTGTATGGCTGCATTCATAGTTTCTGTTATAAACAACACGTTTGCAATTAAACATCTCTGTGATGTTATATAAACGGGAATAGGAAATACAATGTATGATAACAAACCATGTTGTAAACCTGATAAAGCTTCATTATGACAGTGAGAGAGAGAGAAAAGCTGCGAGTTCATGTCATCCATAAAATGTTTTGCCTGACTCATCTATTTGGGTTTTAATGCAGTTAACGTGATACTTTTAGACTTTGGCACAGACACTGAAACTGATTGGTCCTTGTTTTTTAAATTATTATCCATTGAAATTCAGAGCTCACAGGGGAAGCTGAAGACTTCTGGGAAAATATAGAATTTTATAGTCTCTGTCAGACATGTTTCTGTTCGGTTTTCGGTTTACTTTAGCAATGTATAGAAATGTATAGCTTGAATGCACTGCAAGTCACTTTGGATGAAAGCTTCTGCCAAAGGTGTGAATGTTTAATTATTGTATCCTGTCCGATTACATAGTTTTCTGTTGATCTCTTTTAAATAAATAGTGCAAAAAAAAAAAAAAGGACAAAATGTCACAGTCCTCTCCAAACTGTGATGATTTGGTGTGTTTCTCTCTCTCGTTCTCTCTCTCTCTCTCTCTCTCTCTCTCTCTCTCTCTCTCTCTCTCTCTCAAAACAAACGATTAAAAGGAATCCAGCTCTTGAAAGAGCTCAGTGTGTTTGTATGGACGGAGGCCAGCCTGACTCCACTACAGCTACAGAGAAACTACTGAGGGGCAGTAAGAGTTGAGACAGGTGAAAATATGATTGAGGGCTCAGCGATAAATCCTGTAAACTGGAGGTTCTGACCTGTGGTAATATGTTTCCTATGGCAATGCAATTCTGGATTTCCCCCGAGGTGCTCTGGGCCTCTATGGAAGAAAAGCATTCAGCAGCTTTCTCTAAATTGAAGTCAATAATGACTCGCCATTTATTAAGTGTTCTCAGATACTCTGGGCAGCTTCTGGAAGGGCCACGATTGAGTTTTGAAAATATAGCAGACAAATAGGAATTGATCTATCGGCCCACAGATGAAAAAGGCAACAAAATACAAATATCATTTTTGGGCCGGTAATCAAATGTTTCAGCTAAGCAGTTTTGTGAATATATTCGATACAAACCTTTTCATGATCCCTTTAAATATATTTGCCTCTTTTACTTGGATTACAGAAGATTGTATTGGATCTGTGCTGACTCATTCCACATTTAAGCTTAATGTGTCGAGCTTTTAAGATTCATACAGTGGAGCAGAACAAGTGTGGAAGGAAATATCTTGTCATTGGGTTACAACTGTGGTTCTCAACCCGCGGCCAGTCACAAATTCAAATGCAGCCCACACAATTAAAATATAACTTATAATATAAGCAATAATGTTTTTTTTTTTTGTTAGACAATTTCATTTTTATGTGTCTTAATATCTTAATTAACGTTACGCAATTAACAAAGACTTACAAGAGCGCACTTTGGCAGAATTCCATTCAAGTAGTCATCAGCAGCCATTAGTTTGGTAAAATTGAGCATCAGAATGGGAAAATCTGTTATTAAGGGACAACAATTTAATGTGGAAAGTGATAGTCAAGGTAGGAGAGTGCTGGACTTTCGGCATCAACTTTTGGTTTGCCTTGCCACTCACTGTCCAGGCAAAAGGAAAAACCTATCAGTCTTGGGGAAAGTTACTTTTAAAACTAATGCATTACCATATTGTGTTACTCCCTAAAAAAGTAAAATTACGTCACTCAGTTACTTTTTATGGAAAGTAATGTGTTACGTTACTTTTTAGATATGAGCAGGGCTTGTTTATCTTAAGTCATTTTTGCTTATTAGTATGTTTGAACTGGATCATCAAAGGTCAGCAGCAAAGACATTAGTTAATAAAATTGGATAAGATGCATTTCTGTTATTTAACATATTTCATTATTGCAGTTTTGCTTCAAATTCTGAATTTGCATTTCACTGTTTTAATTCATTTAGTTTTTTTTAAGTAACTCTTTAAAGTAACTTTTTAAAGATATTTTCTTGTAAATTAAAAAGTAATGCGCTATTTTACTAGTTACTTGAAAAAAGTAATCTGATTACATAACTTGAGTTACTTGTAATGCTTACCCCCAACACTGAAACCTGTACTATGCAGCAATCATCCTTAATTGCAGAAATGTGGCAAAACATCTTTGGAGAGAACCTCAGATTATTAAATTCGAAAGTGCTTTCCATATATGGATCAACATAGGCTACATTTGTAAATGCACATTTTCTGCATTGTCTTGTATCAAGTCACACTTCCATGCACATCTTACAGACTCCAGCTTATATTAATGGTGAGTAGAATTACAATGAATGTAATCGGTTAGTTATTATACTATTTAGTTTATAATATTATAAAGCTGGTTGGTTTGTATTGGTGACGTAATATGAAAATGAAATGTGTGCAGCCCGTGAGACTTGCACTTGGACCATAGTGCACCCCAATGGGAAAAAAAGGTTGAGAACCACTGGGTTACAACCAGCCTGAATCGATCTCAACAAAAGTGACAGACATCAATACTTTTACCTATTGACCCTTTGTGAAATATGTTATTGGTGCTGAGTTCATCGTTTTAATGAACCGCATCAGAACATTTCACCCTGTTTTATACGCGTGAACTGATGCTTGAGTACTGAAACAAAAAAACTAATTATTTTGCATTAATCTGTTCAACATTAATCTCTTAATCTCACAAAATGCTTGTGTTATGACACCTCAATATTTGCCAACAGCATTAGATACAAAAATAATGTTAATATTTATTATAAAATTGGCAAATCTGATATTCACTTCAGTAAATGGATGAATCGAGAATACAAGGTGGTTTCAAATCTATTTTTTTTTTGCTCTGTTTATTAAATTGTCACTAAAATGACACCGCATAACGATGTAGATAAATTAACCATAATTTGCATGTGACATATGTATTAAATGCATTTGCACTTGATTAGACGGAGAATTGAAGCATTACTCTCTGTGGTTTTGTTTAACTCTTGACAGTTTAAATATTGAAAGAGGACCTGGAGAATGAAAATAGACTTTGATATTGTGTTGGTGGTGTAGATATGAGGTGAGCTGCCCTCCAAGAAGTTGACCATGGTTTGATTTGCAGCCAGAATGTTTCCTTCAGCCTTCCTGTAGCTCTAACAGTACAGCATGACGCTAGCAATGCCTGTGTTATGGGTTCAATCGCCATCAGTATGCCTTCGAATACAAGATACTTTGGATGAAATTGTCTGCCAGATCCATGAAGTGCCAAATAAATACAGTATGTGTTCCTTTGGGTCTGTGGTAGAGCACTGTGTTAGCAGTGGGTTCAATTCCCAGGAAACGTAAAAAAAACACACACACACACATAAATATATATATATATATATATATATATATATATATATATATATATATATATATATATATAATTATAGCCTTATTTTACTGTGTCACTTTAAACAAAAGTGTCTACTAACTGTAATATCTGATTTTATAAATAGTATGAACTGCATAACATTATAGCTAAAATTTGTATATATATTTTTTTCAGACGTCTTTCTGTCATGACATTGTAACTGTGAATCTTTAAAATATGCATATTTAAACTTCAGATTTTTTCATTACTTATAAGATTTCATTTACTTTTAATTACTTAAGATTGTATTATTAATTTAAATGTGGAAATATAAAGTTAAATGGCATGTATGTTGTGGGACGTGTTTTGTCTCTGAAATCAGCGAATTGTTGTGACAAGCCTCAAATAAACCGAACGTTCTTTCAGTAATGTTAATTGAATGTTAATTGAAATCTATATGATATATAATAATGTTTTAAAATTTTTAAAAAACATGTAATGTTTTTTTCAGAAATGTTTTAGTTGGAAAGTAGTTTGTTAAACATATTTAAAATGCTACTACTTTCTGTTTCTGTAATATTTGTAATCAAATCAATACATTTTCAAGAGAACATTCAAAAACAATTTTTAAAATACCATTTCCATTACTCACTGGGAACATTCGAAAACTTTATGTTCATGTGGTGCAGTTTAAACAGAAGTCATTAGGTATGTCCCAATTAATTTAATTATGCACTATTCTATGCTGTTTTGTAGTATAAATAGTGCACAAAAGTTTGGAATGTTGGACACTTCATGCACTCAACTGTCGCAGCTTTAATTACGTATTGGAGGGGGAGGGGGTATCAAATATAATTTATAGTGTATAGTTTATATAGTGTGTCATTTGGGACGCAGCTACTGAGTTAGACATTACTAATTCAGCTGAATGCTAACTAACGTTACAGCCTCTTGTCATATTCTGTCCTGTACCAGTCTTTGATGAATGTAATTCTAAGTTAACTGTCACCTGACAGAAGCCATTAGCCTGATAACTTAACGTTAACATCTCATTTCTACACGAAGCACATTGGCACGGTTAAATCCCACAGGCCCTCGGTCTAAATGACTGGACAGTTGCATGCAGACTTTGGAGAGGAGGACAATACAAGTTTAGCATTGCAATAGGAATCGATTTCCATACATGACCCATTAAATGTGGATGCACTTCACCTATTGAAAGCCAAGATGACACACTCTCATATATTACAGTAAAGGTTTCTCTCAGGAGACACCGACTCTGTGACCTAGCTTCTTTAAGAGACATGGCTTTTATTTGCGTCATATTCAGCTGATGGCTGTTTACGACTGCTTACATGCATGAAATATGACAGGAAAGCTGTCACAGAGGCATACCGTTAATTATGGACAATGTAGTGACCTTTGAATTTATCTACATATTCCATGGTGGTTATTAAAGGCATAGTTATGTTTTTAAAGGGACAGTCTCCTACATGCCCTTTTGCATTAATGATTTTAGATGCTAATTGCATGGTGTTGAATTATTACCCTATTTGTTTACCATTGTATTGGATACATAAAAATGTAATGTGATGGTAATACTATGGTACTTTCATATATATCATGGTGCAAAGTCTCATGATATATGTATATGTTCACATGGTACGTCATGGTAATTCGAAGAACTATGGTACTACAATGGTCCATAAAATATGAATATTATTATTATAATAAAAATTAATAAAAAAATTACAAGGTACCATGGATTTTTAGTATGTCATTATTTTGGAAATGCACTATGGTCGTAACTGGTTATTCTTGAAAGTAACCATGGAGTACCATGTAAAAACCATCGTATATGAATTTCATTAAATATGGTTATAATATAACTGAATAACTTTCTGAATGCTATAGTAAAAACCTGTTTAACATAACAAAATGTTATGGTAAAAATAATGTCCAATTGTAAAATAATGTCCATATTTTTATGGTGAAATTTCCCTATGATGCCATGTCCTATAATGTCATATAATAATTGCTGTTAATAGTGTTCATCGTCTGTTTGATTCCTCCTTTAATTTATTTATTTCCTACATTTCTGCCATATGCACATAAACTGACAATCACCACTGATAAGCGACTACTAAATATTGTGAAAAATAAAATTTTCTGTAAAGTTGCTTTGCAATGATTTGTAAGTAAACTTGAATTGAAGTCCTAGAAACCATTGTACAGTGAAATCAATCAATCAATCAATCAATCAATCAATCAAGATTATTTGAATGTTTTTCATTTTGAAATATTTTACTATTACTATTACTGTTTCTCGTGTAACTCAATGTGTAACTTACTGTAATAAATAAAGGATTATAATGTTAGCATTATTGCTAAGAAGCATAAATTGGGTTGAGGGTAGGGTTGCATGGAGACTATTTGACTGTTGAAATTGAACAAGTCTTTAATTTCACGATTGAGCCTCCCTCTCTCTCTCTCTCTCTCTCTCTGACTCTCTCTGACTCTCTTTCTCTCTCTCTTTCTCTCATGTGCACATTCTCTCATTACTCAGCAGAAGGTAGCACTGGGCGTTGTGTGATGCCATGTGCCGCTACTGGCATGTCCAACACTGGCATGATGCCCGCTCCATCCTCTGCTCCGTTGGCATGTGGAGGAGCTCATAGCCTCAGGGGTGTTTGTGTGTGTGTCTGTATGAGAAAGTGATTCCCTTCTGCATCTTTTAAAACACGCTATATTTATGGCTAAGGGTGTGTGAATGTGCACATGAGCATATGACAGCCCCATGGCTCTGGATTTGTGAAGATGATAAATATGGGGTTGTTTCACACCCTGGCCTGTCTGAGCACTATTTAGTGAGCAGAAGATTGTCCCTGACAGGACATCGTCCCTGTCAGCCAGCGTCCCCGGGCTTCAGCACTTACCTTCCCGTAGTAACTCCTTAACGTAATTACTACTGAATAACAGGTCCTCTTCCTTTTATTAAGACTAATCGCTGCTTATTAATGAGGGGGGCGCAGTGCTCCTCCCACGTGTGTCAGAGAAAAATGAGCTAGTAGTTTCAGTCTGGCCATTTTTGTTCCTGCAGGCATGTAGTGCAAGCTACATCATTACTGCAGAGGTGAAGACATCATGTATCCAATCAAGGGGACTCTGTAGCATCACTGAAAATGCGGTATCTTGCTGTAGAATTGTAAATGATCACTTTCTAACTTTAAATACATACCTTTTCAGTTGTAAGCGCAAAAACACTTATGGGTGAACCTTACAAAAAACATATCCAAGTCATATTTCAACCAAACATTGAATGAAAATTAATAGGTGAAATTATGTTTTGCTTACATAATTGACATAATTTTTTTTTTTTTTTTTTACATTCTATTGTCATTGCTGACATATATTTTAGAATATTATACTTATTTATTCTTTGTTTTAAATCATATTAGTAAAGTTAGATACAATTTGATTGATTGGTGGATTTTTATTTGTTGATTTATATATTTCTGAATGATCATATAACGTGTAATATTTACTTTACATTTTGCTCTAATATATCCTGTGATGATCGTTTTTTTCATGACAGGATGCAATTAAATTATAAAACATTAAAAACTGTTGTTTAACAATATACAGTTGTTTAACATTTCACAAAATTGCTCTTTTTAGTGTATTTTTGGTCAAATAAACGCAGCCTTTGAGCAAAATGAGCAAAATAAACTTTTTTCAAAAACATTAAAAAATTAAAATTACATTGATATTCATTTATTTGCTTGAAATTGTCATTTCTGAAATTGGGATATTAAATAATTTTCTCAACATTATGTCACAATACTTAAATATTTAAAACAAAATACTAAAATAAAGAAAAATGTTATGTCCAAGTATTCATTTTAAGCAAACCCTAATTTACCCAAAAGGTATTTTTATTTTTATTTTATTTTTTATTTTTTTGAGAGACAGAGATTCACCCTTATGCTTAATATTTAATGTGTTTTATTGTTATAGTTTTAGTATAAAGGCATTGTTCCTGAACGTTCTCCACAAAGGCTGGGTATGGGTGATGATGGAAAATTTGTTGGCAAAAAAAAAAAATCTAAGTCTGAGGCCTATGTAACTGTCATGTAAGTCAGAAAATGGCCTGTACTAGAAATGAACCGAAGATGTTTCTATGCTCTAGTGGCTACACAGCAGTTGTACAAGATTTGGCCCGAGTTGTCTTGCACATTTTCTCTAAGTGCCCTTCCCACAAGATTCTGCTTAGCATACCTTGTTACTAAGGTTACAGCACCCCCCTCCTAGACCCCACAATCTCAATTTTCCCTTTCTGAATCACATGACGGCTGAGTCACCCTGAGTCAAAACGTGCCACTGTCGAGTCATACATGTGAAAGCGAAACAGCGTCAGACAGAAACTGAGAGAGAAATGAATCTTAGATTGCCTTGCTTTATCCTCCTTTCATATTTGGTCTTATTTATTTAACTTGAGATTGAATGAAATTCTTTTGAGAGTTTTAACTTCGGCTGGGATTTCAAGGTGCTTCATTTATTCTCCAAAGCGTCTCCTATTCTACTGTGGAATGATAACTCTCGCAGTGTCCCTTCAGCTGTGATCTGAAGGTCATTGAATTATTCCCATTCAGGTTCTGCACTTTCTCTCTGTATGAGATGTGTTACAGAAGTGCGGTTATTCACTTGTTTTCCACCTGTGGCTTAACTAAAGCACATTGACGTGTTTTTAGTTGATTTAAAATTCATTTTCTCTGCAGCATTTTTGTATTATTGACGTACATGACAATATTTGACAGTTTTTGCAACTCCAGTTTTTTGTGTAACGTGTTCGTTTAAGTGTCTTTGAATCCTTAAGGGTGTTTACAGAACCCTTCTAAACCGTTCAATGTGCCTAATTTGTTCGACAAATGAAAATGACATTTCATTCCTAAATGCGTGTGCGTTTTCGCTCACACATGCTCACACATCCCAGTTTTGTATTCTGGTATGGTCTTTGTGAACGCCGTTTAGTCTAATTAGGCTTCTGTATCCATCAGGAGCGCGTGCGTGTATAAAGGAAGCTTTATCTGAAAGTGGCACATTTCTTAAATGTCTGTGACTGCTCTCTCTCCTCCAGCATTCCCGTGTCTGTAGAGTTTGGCTGTAAAAGCCAATTTGATAGAGTATCTCTTTGAGACTTAATTGGCGAGGCTTAGGTGAGTGTTTGACCCTGGTCCTCGGTTTATCAAGTGAGCAAATTTCCTGCCGAAGAGGCAGAAGGTGAAACGGAGAGCGAGACATGAATGGCAGACAAGTGGATTGTTTATTTAAACTGAAAGTGACCATTAATTCATTCATTAATTCATCCAGTCATTCATTCATTCATTCATTCAGCCAGTCAGTCATTTAATCATGTTATATATATATATATATATATATATATATATATATATATATATATATAGAGAGAGAGAGAGAGAGAGAGAGAGAGAGAGAGAGAGAGAGAGAGAGAGAGAGAGAGAGAGAGAGAGAGAGAGAGAGAGAGAGAGAAGGAGTCTTATGTTCACCAAGGCAGCATTTATTTAATCATAAAAAGAGCAACATGTAATGCAACATTTGACTTTTTTTTTCATATTTTAATATTGAATATATATTTCATCATTCTTTGCATTCTTTGATGAAAACATCAAATGAACAGTGTTTCTTTGAAATATATATTTCAACCATTTACGAGTATTTACTGTCACTTTTCATGTAATACATCCTCAAATAATCCTTGTATTAATAATAATAATAATAATAATAAAGCTTACTGAACCCAAAGTTTTGAACAGTGGTACTATATGGTCATAAACTAACAATACTATATTTATTTCATACCTCAGGTGGTCGTAGATAATCAGAGTTAGCGATGCCATATTCACAAATTAATCAGCTTTGAAATAATTAACGGATTTGCAAAATGGTATGAAATTTTGTTCAGTTTTCATCCAGTTCAGTTGGATTCATTTGGACCGTTCACTCACACACTGAATGGTTTGCAGCGGTTTCTCACACTGAAATAGTAACTGGATATTTTATAAGACAGCAATCGAAAAAGCCTTTGGATGAGGTGGATATTTACCTGCACTCTCCAAAAAAAAATAAGGCACAAAAGCTGTCAGTTGGCCGGTACCCTTTCAAAAGCTATAAATGTGTATCATTTAAGTACTAATATGTACATTTTAGAGGCCAATGTGTACCTTTAAGGGACCAATCTGCACCCTTAAGTGGTATATATGGTGCAAAAGTGAACCTTTTTCAAAGGTACAGCCCAGTGACAGCTTTTGTACCTTCTTTTTCTGGAAAATGTCTTCTATAGTTTGTCAATGGCGAACCAGCTCTTTATTGCAGTTTGTGAACAAATCTGTTATGTAGGTAGAGATGATTTATCTCCATATATATCCTAAAAAAGAGCATCAAAATATGGGCACACGAGGGGGTGGGGGGGCTGTGATCCAATGCTGATAAAAGGCTAGAAACATCCCTGGTTTAAATTTGAGTCTGCCATCCTACAAACATACACAAGCTTTTGACAGTGGCCCCATTTTCAGCGGAAAGCATGGCTCTCCTCCCACCAGGGCTCATTACAAAACATTCCAGCGCTCAAATCGTTCTCCCGAGCCCCACCTAACCTCTTTTTGGTTTTTATCTAGGTGCGCTTAATCACAGATTTGGGGTCACAGTCTGACACTAGCTTACTTTGTCTTGCCGATCCGTTAATTGCTTAATTTAAATCCTTTGAAACTAAAAACCCGGACAGGTTTCACCTGACGTGTTCTTGACGCTGAGAAGAACACAAGCGATGAGTCAGAGGCCCCTGTCAGTTAGCAGAGACGCACAAGGCCAGGAGCAAACACATCTCGATAACTGCGGTATAGAGCTGTGAGTGCATCCAGATGGTAAATCAAAAAGCAACATTTGCTTTTAGTGATCACAGGGGTTGTAGACATGATTTCTTCATTGTTATTATGTGGTTTAGGATGTGTATCTTCAGCCGTGACTGGGAGAGAGAGAGCGAGACCGGGAAAGAGACAGGTAGATATGTAGCTCATATACTTCCTATCCTCCTCACAGGTATTCATATCTGTCAGAAGCAGGCACTGCAGTGATCTGTGACTCTATTGCGTATGCATAATTCAACAAGTACACTCCATCTTAGCAGCTTCACTGTGCTGATGGACACCACCATATGCCTCCATGAATAAGAGAGCAGGGGAACGAGATTTGGGATTGCTGCTGATGTCGTTGTGAGTGTAATGATAGAGGATGGAAGGAAATATCAATCTTGCTCAAATCTAAAGCGGGGTGCAAAGTTCACATTTAAAATAAAGGAACATTATGATGTAAAATAAAGAAGCAATGTTTAAGATTAGGCAAATTTTTGTAGGTCGGCAATCAAATACGCAAGACCCACCTTTTAGTAGTGTTGTTCTTTCTTTCTTTCTTTCTTTCTTTCTTTCTTTGTTCTTTAAGCATCTTTTTGGGCCCTTTTTAAATGCAAAAATCCTCTTTGCATGTCAAATTGTGCATAATCAAAAATACTATGTTTAATTGCCTCATCCTTCAATAACAGACTTTTTGGAAAGACTTAATTATCTTTTAACAGAAAAAAATAAATTAATAATAATAATTACTCATCCCTGTTGTTGGTCTTCTTCAGAAAAATATCCAGACCAACATATACAGCCAGAAACAACAGATTCTCATGCTTTTGACTCTTATCATAGTTGTTATGTTATGTTTGCGAACCAGGGTTATTATATTTAACCACAACGAAAACTAAAATCAAAACCATTAAAAATCTGTAAAATAAAATAAACATTGACTGAAATAAAATCTTTTTTTTCTTTCAGCTAGTTGACAGTGCAACATTTCTCATTTAAATTTTGTTTACATATTTTGTTCTTCTATCGGTGTTGCTCAGTTCTAAAGTCCAAGAATGACCATCTAAAACAAAGGAACATTATGAGGCCCCCGAGACCCAGTCGTTTCTGTTGTTGTTCTCTATTTATTATTATTTTTATGTTTATTGTATTTATCGATTAACTTGAAGTACTAAAATAACTAAAACTAAAACTGCAATAAATTTATGCAGACATTAAAAAAGACAAAACCAACTGAGGAAAAAGGGAAATATACATATTTTTTAAAATCTAAATATTAATAAAAGACTACAATATATCTCATATCTAATATAATATTGTTGGGAATAATAGTAGCATTCTGACTTGAATTGTGATCGAGCAAACCAGTTTTTAATCACCCAATAGGCATCATTGCCTATTGGCTTTTTTTTTTTTTTTTTGGCTTTTTTTTTCTAACATCAAAAAATCCATTGAGTCATGTTTGGTTCTTAGTTTGAATGTGTGGTCTTTTTTTGGCACTGGGAAGGAAGTTTTGAGTTTGAAAGTTTCTGTACACCATTATAGTCATTCTATACTGGATCCTGTATAGGTTTCTCTCTTTCTCTGTCAGGTCTCTCGTTCTCTCTCTCTCTAGTAAGGCTTCCTGCCTCTCTTTCTAGTGGCCCAGCCATAAAAGGCAACAACCAATGCTTTATCCAGACTCCAGCATTTGAACCTGACAAAAGGGTATACTGATGAATGTCCGCCCCTCCTCCTGCGCTCGTCTCCCCTGCTTCGTTTATTTTCCCCTTTCGCCCCGTTTTTCCCGCACACCCACGTCCTCTCACACGCAGCCCTCCCTCCCGCGCTCACACTTCTCTTTCTCTCTCTGTCAGAGGACAATAGAGCGAGGTGGACAGAAATGGCTCTTTGAATGACACAGGTTGGCACCTCATTCAGTCTGTGTATAAGAGGCCGCTGGGATGAATGATGCTCTCTCTGTGAGTCCCCCGCTTTGCTCCAACACGCAATTCCACCGGCATCAATATCCATAAACCCAGGCCGCTGCTCTTCTAACCTTAACAAATGTTCCTGTTTTTTCCCCATGCGGTGCTTATTGTATGCTTGTGTGCTCAATCATTTGATTAGGAATGATGAGATTTTAGATATCCCCAACCTTGCTAATGCACTACAACGGCAGTGCTCGAAGTCTCCAATGCATGTGTACATAAGCCCCATATCTTGTTTCTCTTTCATCTTTGACTTTACTGTCAGATTCAATTAGAATGGCAGGCTATTGAGGACGTTTTCCTTTGTTGGCTGCAGTCTTCTGGAAAGATTTCATGCTCGCTCCTTCTTTTAATCTGTCAACATGTCAACAGCTTTTTCCAGGCCGGAAGAGAATAGCATAAGCCCCGCCTCTTTCGCAGCCTCCGTTTGAGTCCGGCCGGCCAAGATTTTTTGAGTCTACACATGATAAGTTTAATAGTCTTATAATGTAATCATATGTTACAGAAATGTCGGCCAAGCAAGAAGCCATAAAATGCAGGAACTGTAATAGGGATCATGTCAGTTTTATACAGGGAAGTTCAGGGACCATGAAATAAAAGCCATTTCTCTTCACAGACAATCATGTTGAGTTATTTTTATATTAAGGTGCATGGTTGCTTAATATAACAGAGTTATAAGGTCCAAGGCCATTCAGAAGGCATGCTACCAAATTATCTATTTCTGCATTATCCAGAATGACTGTTATGCACAATATGCAAATCTTGTTGTGCACAATGGCCTAAATGTGACGGATACAATACAGTACGCTATACAGAATTCTGTATGCCATAATGCATTGCTGTCAACTTTAACATTTTCAGTTTGATGAATAAACCAGAAGTAATATAATGTGTTTGTTTTGTTTTTTTACAGCTGATGTCACAAAAATATCTTATTCTTAACGCATTAAACTTGATGGACTGTCAAGTAGAGTTTTCCGCAAAATTGGATTAACAAAAACAGTCATTTATTTTATAAATATTATGACTAAATTCCAATTGCAGTATGACAAGTCAAGGTAGCATGCACTATGGTCAATCATAAAAAAATCATAGTAATATCATTTGTTTTTGTCTTAAAGCTGATGTCACAGAAAAAATAAATGTCTGTCTTGACGTATTGAACTGGACTTCCAAGTGATTTCAACAAAATTGGATTAAAAAATGTTAAATCCAAATAATCATTTCCAATATTGTGCAGTCTTGTTGAAGCAAGGTGGTATGTACTATGATAGCTGAAAATTATTAATAGTAAATAGTTTTAATACATTTTCACAGCTGTTTTTTATTTTATTTAGTTTGTATTTATTGTTTAGCATTCTTAATCTATTTAACCGGACTGTCAAATACTTTTTTTTTTTTTTTTCACAAAATTGGATAAAAAAAAAAAAAAAAATCTAACTAATAATTTAAATTCCATTTTTTTTATTGAATTCAATTAATGAATTGCAACATGACAGTCATGATGCAAGGTTTTATGTACTTGAAAATCATGAATAATATTTTTGTTGTTGTTGTTTTACAACAGAAAATTGTCTTTCCTTAACTGTCAAATTATATATATATTTTTAAACATAATTCCATTAAACAAATCTAAATACATGGTGTCTCCAATATAAGAGTCATGTGGCAAGGAAGCATATAAAGTTGAAAATCATGAATAGTATTTTTTTTTTCTTCCACAGCTGAAAAAAAACTTAATCCAGTTAACTGAACTGTTTAATTATGTTTTTCCACAAAATTGGATTAAAAATGACAAATAATTGTTATTTCCACTATTGTGGCTACAGCCATCTTACAACACGGAAGAATGTATTATGATAGTTGAAAATCCTGAACAATTAAAATCTTTGCATTGTTGGTCAAAAAGTGTGTCACGACGACCACCGTTAACAAACATGGATCTTTATTATTATAGAATCCCAATTGCTGTCTCTCAAATGGAAATTATACACAATAGGCAAAGTGTAATTTGATATCCATTGATTGGGTGGAGATCCGTTCAGAGGATGGGGGGATTACCGTTATTGGTATTGATTTCAATAACTAGACTGTTACAATCCATTCAATATGGACTTGCTCAATAGAGTGGAGAAATGAACACGGTTTCTTTCAGTGATGGATTTTCCTCAGCGCTGTCAGTTAAAGGAAGCCCCTGACAGAGCTCCTGAGGGGTTTTATTGGTAAACCCATTCAGTATGCGTGTGTTGGGCAGGAAAGGGACAGTTAGCTCCAGTGCAACTGTGTCGCTTTAAAATACAGCACAGATATATACAAATCATCCGGTTTAAGTAGCCAATCACGAACTGGTCATGAGGGACCTAAACCAATCCAATAGCTGACATTAGTATTGATCTCTTCTGCATGGGTCGTCATTCAGACTTTCCTGTTTCCCCGGAGGTTAGTTGGAGCAACTTGTTACACTGAATCACCAGTATAAACACTGAATCATGGTTAGCAGACACCAACACAGTGGATGATTCAAATCATGTTATTGAAAATGCAGTATGTTCTGTTCTGTTTACATCTGAAGGTCACAGGCTATTCCATTTGGAAAGCAGAAGAGAATAATGAAATATTTTAACAGAATAGCTTTTTCTATGAATAAAGTCTTTTTACTTCACAAAGCTATTGTATGACTTAAGAAGACTTTTTATGTTTTCGTTTTGTTTTTAGTAATTATTTGAGCTAGACATCTACATCATTGATTTTATTAGTTTTTTACTTCCATTATGTGATTAAAAAAATTGCCTGATCCTCCATTTGGGTTCCACAGAAGACAGCACGTCACACAGCTTTGCAGTGACACGAGTGGATAAATGATGACAGAATTGTCATTTTTAATAAATTATTCCTTCAAAATCTGGATTTCTAACTGGAAACAGGTGTCTGCGCTTAGGCAGCAGGTCATTTAAATATGCAGGCAGCGTGTGAGTGCATTAATATTGCTATGTATGCGTCAGTGCATAATACGTGAGGTGCCTATAGCAACAGAATGTGCTGCAATGATCTGTATGCATGTATACGTGTTCATCGCTAGCCTGGAGTATTATGGCATGTTTCCACCTCACGGTTAGACATACTGAGACAACGAGACAAGACTCTGTCCCCACACACCTGGTTATTATTCAGAAGTCTCTTGTGCTCACCTAGGCTGGTTTTAGTGATCAGAAATACAGCAAAAACGATCAAATTCTGAAGTAGTATTGCAATTCAAAATAACAGTTTTTAAATGACTAAGTTAAATTACTAAATTACTCCAGTTTGCATGGTTCCTTCAGAAATCATTCTAATATGCTGATGTGCTGCTCATGAAACATTTCTTATTGAAAACAGTTGTTGCTTTAATGTTATTTTAAAAAAGTGTTATGGAAAATCTACTTTATAATACAGAATAGAGTTGATGTGATATGAACTCATACCTTGATGAAGTACTAAATGTTATTTTTATTCGTATATGGCCCTCTAATCTTTACACTAGCCTGATCCAGTAATTTGGTTGAGGTGTCAGGAAGCACCGGCTACAATAATTTATTAGCTGCTGACACAGAGAAAGCATTGATTCACACAGCTGTAAATGTAGAGTTAACGTGAAGTGCTGCAGTACAGTTGCCTTTGCTTGCTGTTGAAACTCTCACAGCACTGCGTAAAGATCTCTGCAGTGGATTAGCAGCTACCATGAAGCATGGCTTTCAGTGGATGCTTTTTATCTAAATAACAGTACAAGGGTGAAGCCTTTAGGGGAACCTGTAGTTAAAGGAATAGCTCAGCCAAAAATAAATAATTTACTGAAAATGTACTCACCCTCAGGCCATGCAATATGTGGATGAGGTTTTTTAATCAGAACAGATTTGAAGAATTTTTTCAGTTGCCCACCAAGGGATCCTTGAATGGGTGCCGTCAGAATGTGAGTTCAAACTGCTGATAAAAACATCACAATATTTCTGTACTGTAATGTCTGTAATAAATAAATCCATCAAGGCGTTTCTAACTTCAAACCGTTGTTTATGACTACAATATGAGTCATCTATCCATTATATTGCAGTCTCCAGTGAAAAAGTCCCCTTGTCTGAATCAGGAGAGAAGTATGCACAGATCAAACACCAGTGAAACAGTCTAATGACAGTTGTGTCTGTGGATTTAGTTGTGAGAGGACAACAACAGGGGATTGACATTTTCACTGGAGCAAGTGTTCTTATGGATTATGGACTGATATTTCCTCTAGAAGTGTCTGTTTCATTGTTTTCTTGTTTTCTTTTTTTATCTTCTTTTTTTTTTTCTTTTGTACAAACCTGTGGCTTTTAACTCCACAAAAAAATTAATTGAATGACTGGAGTCATGTGGATTACTTGTGGATTATTGTGATGTTTTTATCAGCTGTTTGGACTCCCATTCACTGCAGATGATCCATTGGCAAGTAAGTTGAGTAATGGAAAAATTTATCCAAATCTGATCCGATGAAGAAACAAATGCATTTAAATCTTGGATGGACTGAGGGTGAGTACATTTCCAGCAAATTTTCATTTTTGGCAGGACTATTCCTTTAAAAGGATTTTGAACATTTCAAAGCTGTTGCATGATTCAAGCTATATGAAGCACATTTATTATGCTTTGTTGTCATGTTAGAGCTTGACAGCCCTGAAAACATGACATAAGGTTGAGTAAATAATGACAGACTTGTCATTTCTGAGTGAACTATTCCTTTAACTAGACTCCAGGGCATGGTGTGGTTCAGGCAACCTTGCATTGTCTTCATAGTTTTCAATGCTTCTGATTTTACGTGATCAGAAATGCATAACTAGTCACTGTGATGCTTTAAGGCAATTCCAAAGCCCCTGTAAAGCTAAAACAGTGCACCAGTGAGCTGTGTATTGAGTGTTTGGGGTAAAGTCTGTTTTTAATTGAAGCATATCTACTCTAATCTTCACTAAGGATGGTGGATTAAGTTATTTCAGCACGAAAGCATGAATAAACAGCTCTGTGATAGGTCTGGAGATGCTTCTCCCTCTCTATTTAAAAATCCATTATAGCAAAAAGCCTTTGTGTTGCACAAGTCCCTCTCTGTTTACTCGCTCATTGTTACATCCAGCAAGAGCAGCATGGAGCCGCATCTGCTCTATTGAGATGTTCTCAACCAGAGTGTGCATGGCTGGGGACGGAACTGGGGGACTTTATTAGGGGAAATGAACAGAACTATATCGTTTAAATGGTCTGAATAATTTAACCCCAAATGAACTCTGTTATAGTGGGAATGATTATCACTTTGGTACATCAGTCCTCCGTGAGACCATTGATTTCAGTTGCAGCGGCTCTGGATCTATACTTGCTTGACAAATTACAGCGGTGGAGTGGGTGGAGGTTTATTCTTGGTAACAGAATTCATTTCTGCAAATGTAAAAAAAAAAAAAAAAAAAAAATTATAGTTCATCCAGAAAGGTAAATTCTGTCAAATTTAGTCTCAGTTGTTCCAAACCTGAATTTTACTTCTGCTGAACACATAAGAAGATATTTTGAAGAATGTTGTTAACCAAGCAGTTGACGGTAGCCATTGACGTCTGTATTAATTTATGGAAGTCAACGGCTCCAGTCAACTGTTTGGTTATCAGCATCCTTCAAAATATATTTTGTTTTTGCAAACCAATTGAGTGTGACTAAATGATGACAATTTTAATTTTTGGGTGTACAATCCCTTTAACTTCCTCTGATTAGGAAGTATAGAATATGTGAAAAAGAACAAAATATGATAAAGAGCAAGAGAAACAGAAAAACAGACTATAAAAAAGAGGTTTACCTACTGTTGTCAGCGCAGATCATATCAGAATGGCTTTGTCATTTTTGAACCGATGCCAAATCTCTGCTCAGTGTAATGCAGTATTGAAAGATGAAACAGCTTGATATGATTGTGGTTTGATCGGATGCTGGCGAGTACTTTCAGCTGCACTGTGCATCAATTTACGCTTGATGTTTTAATGCATTTCTCCGCTTGTGGGAACTTCATTGAAACAGTCGAACTTCTGTATTAATAGTAACCTTTTGTTTGATAACTCTGGAGCAAAGATGACTTCTCGTCTTCTCCATCGTAATTGGAATTACCTCCGACTGCTTTCAAACAAGCCTCAGAGACAATAGAGTCTCTAGGTATAGAAGTATGTGCTACCACTAAGAAAATAAGGTCTGATTATATGTAGAATAGAAGATGCTTTAATATTCCAGATGAAAACATTGGCACAACAAATGCACTCAATCCCAAACCCTTCACTAGTGACTATCTTCAGGTATTGGGGATTTCTAAGTGGCGTGCAAACTAAACATAGTGACTATAAAAAAAAAAAAAGAGTGCACATAAAAGAGTGTGAAGTGGCCAACGCTATCTCACGACCAATTCGTACTTGTTTTACGAGGTGGCTTATTCGTACGAATTTGTATGACCTCACTGGTACGATTTTATACGACCCCAGTGACGGTTAGGTTTAGGGGCGGGGTTAGGTGTAGGTCATTAGTACAAATTCATACGAATTGTGCAAATCGTAAAATACGTACGATTTGGCAATAATCGTATGAATTTGTACAAGTGTGGTCGTACGAATTCGTATGAATAAGCCAACTTGTGAAAAATGTACGAATTGCCGTGAGATCGGGTTGGAAGTGGCACCAAACTGTAAAAAAATATCAGATATTTTATTGTTAATTTGATACATTATTGAACCAAACTTGGGTTTTTGAGGGTACATATATTCAGAAGCTGTACATGACTGGATGGCTGCCCAGTGGTGCTACAAAGATGATCCTGCTTTGGTTGGACCCATGCGTATTACAGTGATTTATGATGAAATCCTGTCGACGCCACTCTGTGACTCGTGCCTAATGACTTGAAGAGCTAATGACTAGATTACGACTGCTGTGCTTTTTTTCTCCATTAATTTCCAATTCTGCCCTGGTTCATCAATTCCATCGTAAATTTGATTTCACCTGATAGCATCCCTTCCTTTTTCAAGAAGCAAGAGGAAAAATATAGATCCATATATTAAGTACTTGGTCTAAAATAAGTGATAAAGTGAAGAGATGAATGGGAGAACAAACTTTTTCCATGATTTATTACCAGTCGAAATCTGGACACACCTTCTCCACTCATTTCTTCTTCCAAATTTAAGATTGATAGTGAAGTCATAATAAATAAATAAAACCTATGAAAAAAAAATATTTTGAAAAAAGCTTTGGTACAGAAACTCGTGAGCCGGCACAATTTTTGTGTGTCTGTACAAAACATAACCTTTGGATCAAATGGTCTCTAAGATCATGAGAAATATTTCAATAAAGTGTATTCAGACTTCTTCCTGGCAGTGTAATTTTACACCTTAATTTAAATCTGACCTGATGGATTAGGAAACACAAGGAAAGTAAGAAAAGTTACCCTAAATTAGGCATCCCACAGGTCACATTCATGAGAAAATGTTTAGCATTTTGGTAAAAGCTTTGTACATTCCTCCTTTAAAGATAGTAGCCTAAAAAGGTGCTTTATTACTATTATAAATAAATAAATGAATAAATACATACAAAATATACACAATTCTTTTCTCCACCTCTTAAAGTGCACACATCTAGAGATGGCCATAGACAGGTCATGGTTTGTAGATTAACGGAGTAAAGTCAGCTGAGACCAGACAATTGGTCAGAACTTTCTCTGCTCAATCTCAAAGTGTGAGTGTGAGAGTGGGTGCTGTTTAAAACCAAAGAACAAGTGCAGCCCAGGGCATGATAATAGAAGGCTGTTTCTCAGTGGGAGAAGATAGAATGGTTTGGGGGGAGAAAAAAAAAGCATTTAATATTATCCCAGGATGAGACTGGCTTTGTGCTTATGTGTGTCTAAGCGAGAAAGAGTGTATCTTTACATATATTTTATTTTTTATATGCACTACCATTCAGACGTTATAGGTCAGTAAGTATTTTTATTGATTGATTTGAAATAAATTAATACTTAGTCAGCATGCCTTTAATTGATCAGAAGAAATAGTAAATTCATTTATAATGTTACAGAAGGTTCAGACTGTTTCAAATAAATGTTGTTCCTTTGAACTTTCTGTTCATCAAAGAACAAATATTAAACAGTACAATTGATGAAAATGTGATCCTGAAAACTGTTTTAATGGTTGTGATTGATTATATTTTAATTTATATTATAATAGAAAGTTTTAAATTGTAATAAAAGTTTTAAATTGTAATAATATTTCACAAAATAAAAAAAACACTTTTTGATCAAATAAATTGGTGAGCTTATCAAACATCTTTTATCTTTCACATAAAAAAATAAATAAAAAATCTTATTGATTCCAGATTTTTAAGTACAGTATATATTTGTTACATATCAAGCTTTAAAATCTAATAGAGTGGTTGCATTATCATATTTAGCATGCAGTTTATTTTACAGGTTTTCTCAGGAAACATGTTCACCATACCTTTAACAGTTCCCAAAAAAAAAATGTATAATCCTGCTCATGTGTTTTGTCCTCTTCTCTGTTGTTGCTCTGTTTCAATGTTGTTACCACAAAGGGAAAAGAAAGCCCCATTATTTGCTTGTTAATTAGCATTTAGCAAGGACTTCAGCGCAAAGACAGTTGTGAGGGGATTTGGCACAATGCTAATCCCAGTTTGTCATCAATTCACTGAAGTCCTTAAACACCCAGAGGTGTTCAATTTTTGAAGGACAAGAAGTTTGCAATATTAGCATTTAAATCATTGTTGTATTTAATTTGCTGACAGACGTTTTCTTCAATTTTTTTTTTAGCAGCGTAAATAAGGTCTCAGCTGATTTGGCTGGTGATCATCTTAAATTGCCAGTGGTATGTTCTGGGGACTGTCATGCTAGTTTCTCCTCTTTAACCAATACTGCTACACTAGTCAAGTTGAACTATGTGTTACAATATCCTGCTTAACTGACCAGTTTAGAATATATGTGAGCTGTCTACTTTTAAGGGTTAAAAAAAAAAACATACATGCATATATATACATACATGTTTCATGTTGTACCAAACATGTACAGAAGGGTATACGTTTTTCTGTACAGCTATTTTAGTAACTGATGAACTATTATTGTTTTTGTTAATATTTTGAAATATATTTTATTTTATGGTTTCTGCTTTTACTTTAATTTTGAAATTTTAGTTTTTTGGGTGCTTTATATATATATATATATATTAGGGGTGTAACGATACGCGTATTCGTATTGAACCGTTCGGTACGACGCTTTCGGTTCGGTACGCGGTACGCATTATGTATACCGAACGGTTCGTTGGAGTAATTAATTATATTTGGAAAAAAAAAAAAAGAGAGAGAGATAGAAATATAATGATATGCGTTCAACAAGGTAGCCCAATAACCCAAACAACGTAACAGGCAACGCCCCTGACACTCCCGAAGAAGAAAAAAACACCATCTTATATGTTTATGTTAGGCTACTCAGCAGGCGCTCGCTCACTCAGGACGCGCTGAAGGCTCGTTGCAAAATAGCCAATGCGTTTAACAGACTAGAAATGAGAAGATCCCCCAATAACCAACAGGTCTGGTGTTTGGGTGCACTTTGGATTCCCTTTAAGCTATAATGGTGATGGCAAGAGAGTGGTGGATAAAAAAACAACGGTATGTCGCATCTGCAACATGACAGGGTACACCAGCGGGAATAAAAAAAAAAAAAAAAAAAAAAAAAAAAAAAAAAAAAACACCAGCGGGAATATCTGGGATATATGCGTCAGTACTATCTGGGAAAAGACGAAAAAAAGGAGAAACATGCACGCAGCAAACTATCCCTGCAGCATTTAGACACTATAGCTTACAGGGAATCCAACCCAAACACCAGACCTGTTGGTTATTTTAGGATCTTATATTTCTGGTCTGTTAAATGCATTAGACATTTTGCAACGAGCCTTCAGCGCGTGCTGAGTGAGCGAGCGCCTTAGGGGCCGTTCACATATCGCTCCTAAAAACGCGTGGAAAACGCTAACCGCGTCTTTCTCCTCCTTTCCAAAGCGCTCGGGCAGAAGCGCTCATGAGGCGTCTGTCTTTGCTAAGCAACAATGACGTGCTCTCTCCATGAGACGCGGAAATTTCAGCGAAGGATAAATGGATTTGCAAGCTCTAAAAATCGCTTGCAGTAGCTCTGCTACTAAATTTATTTCAAAATTGCAATCCATATACAACTATGATCAGCTGTTCCTTCATCTTGGCTGAGCTCTCAACCTTGTTACGGGAAAGGATGAAGCTGATTGGTTGGTTCTTGTCACATGACCCGCGGTGCGCTTGCGGCATTCTGAAAAGTTGAGATGTTTTTACATTTTGCTGTATCTAAAACGTATCGAACCGAACCGAACCGAACCGTGACATCAGTGTATCGTATCGAACCGAACCGTGAATTTTGTGAACCGTTACACCCCTAATATATATATATATATATATATATATATATATATATATATATATATATATATATATATATATATATGTATATATATATATATATATATAAAATCTATATTTAGAGTATTTATAGTCCATTATTATAGTATTTATTATTTTTAGTTATTATTTGTAGTTTTTATAGTTTGTTTAGTTTAGTAATTCATCTTTAAATAAAAGAGTAATGTAGCCTTTGATAGTGAGCTGAAATATATTTACTTATAAAATCTATTTTCAGTATTTCTTTCTGTCATTTTTATGTTTTTATGTCATTCTATTTTGTTTTGTGTCATTTTTATGTTAATTTTATTTCAAATGGTGTTTTTAATACCTTTAATTTTAGTTTACCATTATGACCTTGGATTCTTGATGCTCTTTTGCATACAGTCACAGTAAAATGTATATATTTAAATTTAAATTAAAAAATTAAACGATAAACAAACAAAAAAAATTAATAAAAATTAGTTCAACTTGTGTGTGAAGTTATTCTGTAGCATTGTGTGAGAAACAGGAGTCGTTCCTCAAATAACTTGTTTCCTTTCAAAGGAAAGGTGCATTTTTGGGATCAATGTGTTTACAGGTTTGAATAATAAGACAAGTAAGAAGGTGGCTGGAACTGAAGGACGCTTGGTGACATTTTATCCACCTCAGGAAACACCTGTCTCTGTGTCCTATTTGCATTCCTCATACACACACACACACACACACATCTCAATGAGTGCTAACCTCTCCATGTTGTCATATTCTCCAGAATATACTTCTAAAGGACTTCCGTGTCTTTTCTTTTTCTGTCTTGACTGTGTTAAACCCATTAGTGATTCTCTGCCCTCAAAACACTCCAGGCACTGGGTACTGATTAAAGTCGCATTGCTTTTAAGAGAGGCCATCTACAGATAACTTATCAAGCTGGAGAGCAGAAGATCCGTACTAGAGGTTACATGCTTTAATACAAATGGCTTCGGGCGTCCTCACATCAGCCCTGGAAAATGCTGTCCTATCCCATATGACTTACTGGAGCATTTCACACAAAATGTGTTTGTCTTTTCTAGCAAAACAAATTGAAAAGGCTTTTTAGGCTGTGCTGCAGTCAATTACAGAAGAAAAATGCGCTTGCCATGGGACCCTGATCACAGTGAATAGAAATGCTTTGGAAATGATTAGAACTCTTTTTATTGACACAGTAAATTTGTTTTACGGAGGCAATGAGCTGACACCGGGAACAAAAGACTCGGATAGTCAACAGCTCGTACGGTTGCAAACTTCACTAGGCGTTCAGTGTTATTTCTTCCACAGAAATCTGTTTAAACAACGGGACATGAGTTTAAAAGATGGTGAAACCGCTTTTGAATTGGTAATTAGGTGTATCCTTATTGCATTAGAATATCTTGATGGATATTTTCAATGTAAGATGCGCACACGCCTGGTTAAATGGTCTTATATATTGCAATAAATCCACTGAGCGCAGTCATCGGGCCTAATGACTCCCATGAGATGGCGGCACATGCCATTATGGGTTTCTTATTATGTTATGACAGTTGGCAAAGGACATTGTGCTGAGGGTATCCTTTCACTTTCTCCCAATGTAAACCAGACTCTAATGCTTCAGGGGCCTAGGTTTAGTGCTTTTGGATAAGGGGCTTCTAAATGCAAGCACAGGATGTACTTTCTGCTGTTGTTGAGACCACTTTAATGAAATGCTGACTCAGCACTGGTATATTTTTGTGGCAGCTGTCCAATGAAGTGGCCATTTCTTATTTTGGCGATGCATTGTGGCATTTTCTGCAGTTATTCTTAGTTTCAATTGATGCATTAAATAATTTCACAGTTTTTGTGACTTATGTGCCTTGCTTTGCCGTGTGCTGTATGTTATTGGCCTGGAACTCTACCGATTCTCTAATGCTTGCTTTGAAAATCCCTAAGGATCTTAATGTCTAGCCAATGCATACAATGATGCTAATTTGAAATGAACCTAATTTGAGTCAGTTTTGCTGCTGTATTTGTGGTTTAGCTAGTTATTTAAGAACAGAAAATGTTGTTATTTTTTCCATGCTGTGATTGCATTGCTATGTTTGTTGATTATAATACAGCATTTGCAAAAATTACATCCACTTCCCAACACATTTTGGTGCTGATCTGAAACTTGATGTCAAACATTTTCTTTTTATCATTACACTTGGGTTTCTACATGAGAAACACTTTTGCTTGTTTTTTTTTTTTTTTTTTTTTGGTGGTTTTATATATATATATATATATATATATATATATATATATATATATATATATATATATATATATATACTGTATATACTGTATATACAAAATATCTTACACTAAATGTGTAAGATATTTTGCATTAAAAAAAAAAAAAAGAAGAAATCATCATCATCATATCTGAAACAAATTCTTGTGCTGGCATGCAAAGACTCAATAACATATATTTGCATATTTTCCACAATCCAAAAAGCTCACATAATCTTGTTTTGGAATATCTTTATTGTACATAATTGTATAGATTTTCTGATCCCTCTCATGTGTGTGCATTACTATTATTATTACATTTGCTTATTACTGTATATTGTAATTATTTAATTTATATTCTAGAAAATTCCTGCAGGTTCTGCAAAGAATATGTCAATTTAGGAGTAGAACTGCCTATTAATGATATTTTACATAGATTTCTCTGTATTTGCACAGGGGTTCTGTGGCTGTGATTCTGCTGGTTTTACTTTGCTCATGAGTAATAGACTGCAGAGGTCATTTGTCATCATAATCACTCGTGAGCCCTTATTCAGTGTCAGGAGACCCAGAGTTCAGCCGTGCCTTCCCTCTGTTGCTTAAATGATGGATTCTCTTTTTTCCTTCTCTCTACCATCTCTTCTGTCCTCTTGCGGTCTTCATCTGTTTGTTCTCTTCCTTCGGGTTCCTCCTTGACATTTGAATGTTAAAAGCGTGGTGGGACAGGGTCAGTAGGTCACTGTATGTATTGTAAAGGGGGTGATCCATCAGAGATCAGACAGAGAACTATGATGAGCTATCAGGGAATATAAATAGCTAAAGAAACCCAAGGAGATGGGGAGAAACTGAAACAGGTGGAACATTTGAGGGCACCTACAAGTGTCTCATGAAGCGAAAAAAAAGAAAAAAAGAAAGACATAGAGAGAAACAATTACGCTCCATTAAGTTCAGATATAAAAAGTTATTTGGTCAAGTATTTATGTTCAACTTATTTATTATGTGGGTTTCTGGAATGCTCTTTCTGACTGGACAGCAGTTGCATTGATTCAACAAATTTGTATAATGACCACTAAATTTCTAAATTGCTTTCAGCCTTTCACATATCTCATATATATATTGAAATTTGATCGATAACTTATAGCGCATTTCCAACAGCCTCCTGGCTAACCAACGTGCTTTACATAAGAGCAAGAATATTACACATACATAAAAAATAGACGAGACAAAAATTTAAAACCACCCATTTCAAAATGTAGCATAACACAATAGTCAGTACACTAAGGAAAATAAAAAAGTTTTTAGCAAGGACTTAAAAATAGACAAGGATAAAATAGAAAATATCTTATTTGGTAAGTTGTCTTGATAAATACCACTCGGCTTTGTGCACAGTTTGGTATGAGTGTTGTTCGATTTAAAACGATCAATATTACAGTTCAAACGCAGCAATAGTCGCTGGAGAGGCAGCCAACATGAACATAATCATAATTACCTAAACAGACTCGAAACCTTCACATCCATTTAGCAAATTTACCATCATGTCACATAATTATCAGAGAGACAAACATGAGATAAATGGGAGTAGTCACGGTGTGGACAGAACAGATCTTCTATACTGAATGAGCGGTATTCAGAGACGATCTACAATCACTGCATGAAAGTAATTGGTTCATTAAATGTGAATGGCTGCCGCTCGGTGTCTGCCAAAATCTGGTAGTTTGGCACAGGTCTGCAGCTTCTAATGGACTTGGTTACCGTGAATGATTAATAAACATCATTTATATAATATCTAATATCTCTGCTTTTTAGCACCCACCTCACAGATAATCATTAGCATGCGAAATGTTGCATATGCTGCTTTTCCACAGGACTTACCTTGTGATTCTGGCGGCAACCCATTACAACTGAATGGGAAATAATGTGTGGGGAGTTTTTTTGCTTGTGTTTTTAAGGTCCCTGTAATTTACTGAGAAACTCTATGCACAGCAATTGCTTTAAGCTAGTTGTTTGTATAAAATCAGCATTAGGAACACACAATGATAGACATCTAGACTTTCCTCTTCTGTTGTCGTAGATAAGTGTTTAGCTTGCATTTTTGCTTACAGTACAATTGATATTCAGAGCATGTCAGGAGAGAGCAGTACTTTCCTTAGTTTCCTCTCCTCTGTGCCAAAATGTGCCAGTGCCAAGAAAACCATTAGCTTGACAGTGTCCCCCCAAAATGTGTATTAATATACCTCCATTCCCCGTTTCCACTCACATGCTCTCCAGCAGCAGTGGAGTGCCACAGGAAGTGTTTTTTCAGTGGCTGGTTCTGGCACATCACAAACTACGGCGTCCCGTTGACTGTAAGTGCAAGTGTGTAAGGGAGCGCTGAGAGGGATTGTGGGCGAAAAAACAAGGACATATAACTTGCAGAGAGCGAGAGAGAATGAGAGAGAGTGTGAGATGAAAAGAGATGCACTGATAGTATTGAAATGAAGCAAAGTACAACATTTTTTTTTTTTTTTTGTAAAAAGTTATTTTACATAATTACAGTTAGCGATAATGGTTCAAAACTAATTTTCAAAAATTGACAAATTTGCCATATTTTGCATGTATGTGCAGAGATTTTATTAGAGAATACTCTTATGCTCTCTCTCTCTCTCTCTGAATTACAGCTGATCATAGTTGTATACGGATTGCAATTTTGAAATAAATTTAGTAGCAGAGCTAGCCTACTGCAAGCGATTTTTAGAGCTGCAAATCCATTTATCCTTTGCTGAAATTTCCGCGTCTTCATGGAGAGAGCACGTCATTGTTGCTTTAGGCGCGATATGTGAACGGCCCGTAAGGCGCTCGCTCACTCAGCACGCGCTGAAGGCTCATTGCGAAATGTCTAATGCATTTAACAGACCAGAAATAGAAGATCCTACAATAACCAACAGGTCTGTTTGGGTGCACTTTGGTGATGGTGATGGTGATGATAGAATGAATGGTAAATAGTAAGATCTCATATCCGCGGCTATAACGTAAATGTAACGTAAATGTAGCCTACCAATCGCCGCGGTGATGTCTTTTGCCCTGTTTGAGTCAGTTGGAAATGTTTGTCTAAATGCTGCGGGAATAGTTTGTTGCGTGTATGTTTTTCCTTTTTTTTGTCTTTTCCCAGATACTGACACACTAAGGTGATGTCGGCGTAAATGAGTTGACATGTTTCAAGTATTCCCGGCCCGCTGGTGTTTTTTTTTTTATTATTTTTTTTTTTATTCCCGCTGATGTACCCTATTGTCATGTTGCAGATGCGACATACCGTTGTTGTTTTTTTATCCACCACTCTCTTGCCATCACCATTATAGCTTACAGGGAATCCAAAGTACACCCAAACACCAGACCTGTTGGTTATTGGAGGATCTTCTATTTCTGGTCTGTTAAACGCATTGGCTATTTTGTGTGTGTGTGTATACATGGAGGTTAGGTATCCAGCTTTTCTAACTGATACATCTGATATCACCTGTTTCCAACTCCATCAGCTGCTTAATTTTGGGGGCTAAAATTGGATCAGAAATTGCAGGTCAAACTCATACACTGCCAACTGCCTCATGTTGCTTTGAAAATCCTAATGTCAAGGTGCCAAATCTCAAATATTTTTGATAACTTATGCATGGCAACCCACCTAGTGCGCTTTACCACTGCAGCTGGATTTGTGATGATGTTCCTGTAATAAATTCTATTTCATACTCAGAATTGAGGGATGTGAAGATGGCAAAGAACCAGCGGCTGAAGAGGCAGCAAGCACATACATTAAATTAACATGTGAGGTGAAGCTGCATTAATAGTGCAGGATGGAGAAGTGATTTACTGTTCAACCTAAAAAGACATAGATCTTGATATTCTCAATGAATAAATTAGTTAAGATGATGGGAGAAAACCAGAATACTGTAAAATGGAAGTGCATTATTACATTATAATATAATATAATATAATATAATATAATATAATATAATATAATATAATATAATATAATATAATATAATATAATATAATATAATATATAATTAAATATATACAAATTTGATGGGTGTTTTTTATTTTATTTTATTTCATTTTATTTTTATATGCAAGTGTTTGTGTTTTTGTGACTGAGCAAAGGGGGGAAAGTTACCTGAAAATTAGTACCAGTAGCAATTAATATTTAACATTAAACCCACAATATTATAGAGAATATTTAATAGAGGCCTTTAAAAAAAACGTCTCCGTTCCTTTGAAGTCTTAATGTGATCAGTCTAAAAACAACAGTATAGCTAACCGCAAAGATATCAATCAAAATATCTAGACTCCTCCAAATGACCAGTGTATTTTTCCTTTTATGATACTGTGCTAATCTAATTAAGGGTCCTGTGGTGGCAGTGGAGATTGGTTTTTTCTGATTCGTGTTCATTACAGGGGTCTGAGGGGTGGCCTGGGTCCTACAGGGGCCTGCCCTGGGCCTTTGATCCCTCTTATCCCCTCACATAGATGGACAAGTCTGCTCTCAGATCCTCTTCTCCTCTAGGGCCCGGCATAATCTCTCCATCCCTTTTTAAAACAGGCTTAGCTCATTATGAGTGAGGGAAGCCCTTGTCCTGTACGGGGACTGCTGCTGGGGTTAAGCTCATGTGCCAGCTTCCTTTTGGACCGGAGAAGGGAAGATGTTTAAACCCCACCGTCTTTCCCCCAGCATTCCTTACGTCTTTCTCTGAGTGTGTGTGTGTGTGTGTGTGTTTGATTGCTTCCTCTGCAGTCTCATGCTGAAAGCTTCCCCTTCTTTTGTTCATTTAATCCCAGCAGGCTGCAGCATCCCAGAACCACAGAGAGAGACTAAAACAACAGCCCAGAACCACATACCGACTCCAACATAGCACACATTTTTAAGATTTATTTAAAATCACTTCAGTATTTCTGGCTGATGAATTTCTTTTGGATTAATTGGGAAAAAGTTTTTAGATGACTTCAATCAGGTCTGTGTGTTATTTTTATTTTTTAAATGCAATAGCATAATGACAACTGTGACTGCAGCTTTGTTTATTACAGCACAACCACTTTGATTAAGAGATATTTTATTAACAAATTTCAGGTTTGTACTGGTGTAATTGCTCACCTCATTAACAAAATTATAATAAATCATTAGCTTTTCTAATACAAGTGTGCCATCCTCTTTTGTTTAGAAACTGGTCCCATGTTGCGAAACACCCTTTGTCCATTTAATTCATTAAAACGCTGTGCAAATAATATTCTACTGTATGCATTTAGTTAAAGGTTTTTTGACCAGTTTCACAGATTAGAGTTTATTGAAGTCTATTGATGTGTTCAGCAGCAGTGGCATGTTCCCATTGTGGTGCCTCCAGGGAGTGCAAGAAAAAATCAGTCGGCAGGTTACATGTGTAATACACGTAAAAGGAAGTTCATATCTAATAGCATGATCTTCCCCAAACACACTTTCCTATCACCCAGTCCTACCAAGATGAGTTCCCCTTCTTTAAGACTGATTCTCTGTTGCTTGGATACAGTGTAAATCAAGATAGATGGATTATGTAAGTGTCTTCTCTGACTCCTCCATTGATCATGTCTCTCTCTCTCTCTTGATCAATCAGGGTCTATGATATATTATCGCAACAGTCAACCACTTTCAACCCGGTCTATATCAGAGGTATCAGAGAGAATCATCATATGGGTGTTGTTGTTTTTTCACATGAAATGAATCCATTTATTATTGACTGATCAGAAGGGAATTAAGGGTTCACAACACTTTCCTTAAGTTAATTATTATATGGATGGATGGATGGATGGATAGACAGATAGGGAAATTTATTCCAGGGTGATGTGTAACAGTCTGAAGTTCATGGACAGGCTTTGTGACAGTGTGCAGGTTAGTGCATTTTAATAGCACATGTATCAAAGTTCCTCATTTTAGATGAGTTAGAAGAAAAATAAAACATGAATTTATAGTTGCGATGCCTTGGCTGTAAATATATGCCCTGTTGACTTGAAGACAGATAAAATAAAAACAAATGGCTTTTTTACCTTTGTGCTTTGTTTTATTTTTTAATTGCTGTTTTCAATTTATTATAATATGCTATGAGCAAATAGGTCCCCTGCGACGGAATTTTTCACACCTTCCACTTTGAGTGAAAACAACATTTTTCATAGCTGCGAGTGCTTGTGTCAACCAGCATAAATGAGGTATAAATTACCATTCATCCACAAGAACAGAAGGGAAATTTGCTAAACCAAAGCTCATTAAAATCTATAGAACAAATAGGTTACAGTTGTGCGTGCCAACGCCCCTGGACTAATAGTTGACAAGCATCCCATGTCATATTTGAACAACTGTGAGGGAATTTACCACTGGCTTCTGGATATCGGCTTTCTTTTCATACATTCATTTATAGTAGTCTAGATTTTACCCAGGTTTGGAGTAAAAGAAAATCACAGAGTTATACTGACTTGTAAACCATAGAGAGATGTTTTTGACTGAAGAAACTAGTAATTGGAATCTCACAGAGAGCGAAAAATAAAATAATTTTTTTTCCAAAAGTAGAGTGTGAGCTTGAATTCTCTCTGGAAACTATTCTGGAAATTATCTTCGGCTTGCTTAAAACTTATCTTATGGGGCTCAGAGACTACTGTCACTTTGAATACTCTTCCAATCTTCTCTCATAATTTCATTCAGTTTAATGGCTTCTTGGCAATGCTGTGTGGTAAGGTAATACTTTATTTCTGTCTTTTGGCCATGCCTGCTTCTTTGTTGGCAACAGAGCTGTCTCTTTCTTGACAGGAATACAAAACAAAAGTTTGTTGTAGTACTGAGTGTGAACAGAGGACTTATGGCCTTTCTGTTTAATATATATTTTTACACATCTATTGTCCTGGCGGTGTTACAAAATCACTGTCTGCATATAGTCTCTGGAAAT
The DNA here is from genome assembly GCF_003368295.1 of Carassius auratus. Classification (NCBI taxonomy): domain Eukaryota; kingdom Metazoa; phylum Chordata; class Actinopteri; order Cypriniformes; family Cyprinidae; genus Carassius; species Carassius auratus. The sequence goes on from NC_039260.1 coordinate 5,005,370, forward strand.
GTGCTGTTTCCAATATTTTAGTCAGTCAAGGGGGCCAAAAAGTTTTGGCAGCTGGAACACTATCTTGATTTATGGGGATCCAAAATATAATTTAATAATGTATCATTTCCATGGTTCATCTATTTTTATTTATATGAATTTATTTTTATTTAGTTGTGTCATTCAGTTGTTCAGTATCAATGATATGTGGAAAACATGAAAACGCATTTTATTTAAAATAATCAAGACAATTAATCCTTAACTTAAAGGAATAGTTCACCCAAGAATTAGATTTTGCTGAAATGTTACTTATCCTCAGGCCATGTAAGATGTAGATAAGTGTGTTTCTTCATAAGAACAGTTTTGGAGAAATTTTTCTTTACATAACATGCTCACCAATGGACCCTCTGCAGTAAATGGGTGCCATCAGAATGAAAGTCCAAATAGCTGATAAAAACATCACAGTCGTCCACAAGTAACCCACACATCTCCTGTCCAATTATTAACATCTTCTGAAGTGTAATCTGCATGAATTTTAGAAACAAATCCATCAACAGGGGCATTTCACTTTACATCATCACTTCTGGCCAGTCCAGTATCCAAAATCCACCAGTCCAGAATCCATTATAATGCTTCCTCCAGTGAAAAAAATCCATCCCTTGTTGTCTTTTCACAAAATCAACTGACATATTTGTTTGAGAACAGATTCGTACTGTTTTCACTTGTGAACATTGCTTGATCTGTGCATATTTTTCTCCTGATTCAGACGAGACAACTTTTTTTAGCTTAATAAAGCAATATTATGGATGGATGACTTGGTTAAAGAAGCTATGGTTTGAAGTTAAAAATGTCTTGATGGATCTGTTTGTTACTTGCAAATTATTGTCATATTTTTATCAGCTGTTAGGACTCATTCTGACGGCACCCATTCGTTGCAGAGGATCTATTGGTGAGCATGTTATATAATCTGTTACATCTGTTCCAAGCTATTTAGATTTTATTTTTGGGTGACCTATTTCTTTAATGTTTTGAAGTTACAAATATTGGCTTAAAATATGAGGTTGAATGGGCATTATTCTTCTAATATGTTTGAATTAGCTTATTGTTATGGTACAAAAATACTAGTTTCACTTTATATAGTTTATAATATGCAGTACAAGTCTATAGCCTAAAAGGCCAGCTTTGTTCATTCTCTTCTGTGTCTTCCCCTCTTTCATGTTGACTTCCTGCTGTTCTTCTTTGAGGACATGAGTGAAAGGGAAACCTCTTCCATTTTTAGGTGTTGAAAGTATCTCTGGAGGTTTTTGGGTAACTAATGCCTCTCAATATCAAACCTTGGCTAACTGCTGTAGAATAGAATCTCAAATGGTGTAAGAGGTGTGACCGTGTTCATACTCGCCTTGAGCAATTTCATTTTAAGCTGTTCTTTTTCTCCTTGTCTGTTCTCCTCATCCTCCTCCAACACTGGCTACCAAGCCAATGTACGTACACACACACACACACACACACACACACACACACACACACACTCAACAATTTCCTGTATATTTTAAGATGTCAAGTTTATTAGACTCTGTGGAGATGACTGTGAATTTATATAATTTATTGGGTTTCTACTGCAACAAAGTTTCATCTTATGGATTAATATATATATATATATATATATATATATATATATATATATATATATATATATATATATATATATATATATATATATTAATCCATAAGATGAAACTTCTGATTCAGAAAAGATTACTTTTTCACTGAAGAATGTAATATTATGGATAGAGAACTCTTAGTCTTACTCTTACTCTTAGGACTTTTAATCAGAAGCAATGGTTTGAAGTGAAACATTTTTTTGTTGTTGCTTATGTTGATTACTTGTGGATTATTGTGATGTTTTTATCAGCTATTTTAACTCTCATTTTGATGGCTCCAATACACTGCATAGGATCAATTGATGAGCAAATGATACAGTGCACATTTCTCCAAAACTTCCTTTAATGTTCCTTTAATGTTTTAAATATACAAATGTAAGCCCATACACTTACATTCCTACCTATTTTAAGATATCAGGTTTATTGGACTACATTATGTGGAAATGTCTTTGAATGTATATAATACATGCATATTTTCATCCATAAATTAAAATTATCTGTGTCATGCAGGACAAACACTGTATTTTTTCATTTCTAAAATTTCTTTTGCTCTGTTATAAAACCTAGCAAACTGCCAATTTTTGAAACACAAAGTCTTATCCAAAAAGTCAGCATGATTATGCTGCATCCTAAGATACCTTGTTGTCGCCAAATTTGAGTGCAAAATCACTTGTATCATTGGATTGTTTTAGCTCCAGAGAGACTCTACGCAGCTTATGGATGTGGATTGGTGGTGGGACTCTTTTTTTGTAGCACTCTTTCTAATGAAAGAACTCTTGAAACTGACTACATCATCCTGTCCTCATATCTCTGCATTAGGAGAGGCCAAGAAGAGAACTTTGTTAAGAACCACAGCTTATGGGTAAATGTAAGAAGCAGCTCATCTCTTAGCTGATGCAGTACAGGGCCATATGGGCTGCTGCAGGCTGCCTAGTGATATATGATGGGAGATGAGAATTACTTAATAAAAAAAAGCATAGATGTGACACCAAGCTGTAGCAGAATACCCTGCCACATAAGTTGTGCTGCCCTATTTTTTACTGCATGGGAGGCCAGAAATGTCCTGAAGCTCTAAGTATACACCTTGGTGGAGAACTTATGTAATCATAGTACTGACAGTTTTACCGTCAGATACTTTTTATCATCACACATGGGTTAGAATTAGATTGCACAAACCATTCTAGTCTATCTGTGTTTGGCTCACAGTTCTTCCAAAACAAGCAACAACAAAAAAAAAAAAAAAAAAACGTTTGACATATTTTTCATATAATGAAATAATGTAGTGAGCAGTGACTGTCAAACTCTGGAAAAGGACTAAATGTACCACATGTACAGTATGACACTTGCACTATATTTCCAGTGTTATTTTATTACTATTTAGATAGATAGATAGATAGATAGATAGACAGACAGACAGACAGACAGACAGACAGACAGACCAGGGCCAGGGACAAGTTCTCGGCTCCTTAGCGTAAAACCTGATGAGTGGATGCACCTCTTGCCTATTTATACCTGTAGGGATTGGCTCAGGTATGCAAAATTCACTAGCCAAAATTCTTTTTTCTCAAGTCAGAGATGATTGGGGCTCCCAAGTAAATCCCCAAATCTCATCACAACGTAACTCGTAGTGGCCAACAGATAGGGGACCATTACCGTAACAAGTGCTGGAGTTAGACACTATAGTTTGGCATTCAGAGTGCATGTCTTTCTTTCTTCCTCTCTCACTCTTGTTTTCTCTCTGGCTTTGTCTCATTAGAGGCCTTTTGAGTTTGTATTGAGTAAACAGAAGTGGCTCTTGTACTGGTCTGAAGTCTCTACTCAACAGCATGAATTACACACCCCACATTACACACTGTCAGCAAGAGAACAGGGATTACTGGAATGTAAAAAGTCTGGAGGGGCTTCATAATTGGTCCAAAATGATTCAGACTTAAAAATAAACATGTATGTGCAAACATACATAAGGCTAAATCAGTTTAATCCTTAAAGACATATGTAGGACATCCCCTTTTTTTCAATTTTTTCAATTTCTTTCTTTTTTTTACATCAAGTGTTCTTTTCATTTCTGGAATTCTGCAATTAGTGTGTCTTTAATCATTACATACATGAAAGCCTTTTTATGGTTATATTTAGTAAGAATGTAAATAGCATGCTTTCATTCCGCATTTAGCCAAAGCAAGACATAATATACTTATCACAGTGACAGATAATTTCTTTAACCTCAAACCTCAAAATTCTCAACAAATTATTTTTCATTATTTAGTATTTTTAATAAACTGTTTTCCAGCCAGTGGTCTCCACAGTGTAGTTGGTTTAATGCATGACCAAATGTCTTTGTGAGATCTTGTGGGAACATTTGTTCCCACATGCAATCTAAATCATCATTCATTTTATGTTCATTTAAAAGTAGTTTTATACTGAATACCTAATTGTGTCTATATGCTTTGTAGGGGTTATATTTTAGCTATGTGTTGTAGGGTGACTATTAAAATAATGATGCACAATGAACAAAGGGTCTTCAATTAATCATTGTGCCTTTTAAAATTAAAGATTTATATTTTATGCAAATCAGTAGATATTTCCTATATCATTCACGTTAGAGTATCGATTAATTATTCAGTAGAACCATGCATATATTTGAGCATTTAAAATTCCATATTGGCTCAGTGTTCACAAAGCAGCATAGAACAGCCCAATCCATCACGAATGATAAAGAAAGAAAAGAAAAGTGTAATTTCCACCGAACTCCTAGACTCACAGAAACCATGAACTTTTGCTACAATTACACCAAAGTTGTTTGGCACAATTTCAGTTCTTAGAGGTATATTTCCCATAAAAACAAACAATAAAAATGTTTTTGAAAGAAGTCTCCTATGCTCACCAAATCTGCATTTATTTGACAGTTATTAAAAAAATAATATTGTAATATTATGAAATATTGTTACAAATTAAAATAAATATTTTCTATTTGAATGTACAGTATCTTAAAATGTAATTTATTACTGGGATGGCAAAGCTGATTTTTTTTTTTTTCAGCGGCCATTACTTCAGTCTTTGGTGTCACATGATCTTTCAGAAATTATTCCAATATGTTGATTTGGTGCTGCTAAATATTTTGGTGGAAACCATAAGGATCAGGGTTCTTTGATGAATAGAAGGAACAGCATTTGAAATATAAATGAAATATTGATATTTGAAATATAGTCTTTACTGTCACTTTTGGTCAATATAATGTGCTTTTGCTGAATAAAATTATAATGCATATCTAAAGATATCTTCCAATATATAAGTCCCTGAGTGAGCTGTGATGATTTCTTGAACAGAGTGTCTCTACCATTCTTATTTAGCTGTTAAATTCCCTCATGACCTCTCGGTTGGCCTACTCTGTGTAAAATTGTCATCTTGCCCTTGTGCCGTAATCAATATTAAGGCTAATGTGTTGGTCTGTCCTCCCAAGCAGCTCTCACTCTCCATAGAAGTCTATATTTCCCTTGGCACTCATCCACTTAAGATATTACACACTTGAGTGACAACCAGTGCACAACAGCAAGGTTTCTTCCACCATCCTGCACATAAGAATCCCTGTCCATTTATATTTATGAATTCACAAGCACAAGAGCACTTTTCAAGCTGTCTGAGGAAAGTTTAATTCATTTTTTGTAAGCCTGCTTCTGTGAGACGGGGAGAGAGGTTAAGTTATGGATGAGGGTGAGACTTCTGTGGCGAATTGATTCTGTTTTTACAATATGAGCACTAAGAAATGATGGTAGAGATAGGATACGTCACTGTGCTTTACTTTGTGCCCAAGTCCTGGCACAAAATGCATTTCACATACTGCTGGCACTTTCCATCAACAGGGTGCAAAATCAGGTATGGACTTTTTTTTCTTTTTAGCAACTGGATAGTGAGAGATGGTGCCTTAGAATTTCAGACGATGTTGATCGTAGGGAGGAAAAAAGTTACAATTCTGAGAAGATTAAAAAAAAAAAAAAAAAAGTTCAAAAAAGAAAGATTTATGAGACAGATAAGAAAGGTCTTAGCAAACCCTGAGTCCTAAATTCTCACCTGAAATTTCTGCATGCTATTAAAAAAAAGTCACATTTACACACTGCCTCTACATTTTTCATCCGTCATAAAAAAATAAAATCATATCCTGTTCGATTTTCTGTTTTCACATCCGTAGCAATGCGGAAAAAAATATGATTTCTTCATATGGAATTTCGGACTTTTAAGAATTGTGAGTCTGAAATGTAAGATAAAGAGTTGCATATTTTTTTTTTTTTGACTGCAACAGGCATCCATATGTTTGTTGCATCGGCAAATCTAATGTTTTTGGTCATTGAAAAGTAGTTCAGTAATCAAAATCAATTTTGCTTCACATTTAACAACATATTGGTTAAAAGAGTAGAATACAGATGCAGTACGGGAATGCAGGGATGTGTTTCCTTGCTAAATTATTTAATGTTTAATAATAGTGTATTTAAAATATGTAATATTTCTCACAAGTGTATCTTGTTTGTGAAAGGTGCACATCCTGTGAACAGAAGGCTCTCTGCATGATTCTCATTATGGTTGTAACCTGTCTCAATTTCCAGCAGCACAGTGCATCATCTCTGTATCCACGATGTGTATGTTCGCTCTCATTTTCCCTCACTCTTTCTTTTTTTGAGTATCTCATCCACTTGATCATTCATGCACACACACACACACATTCTGCATGGAACAGGTATAGTGCAGTATAGATTTCATATACATGCCATTTCTGGTTTAGTCACTGTAAAATTCTCTTTCATGATACTGACACCACAACTCACATTGTGTTTAAAAAGAAGTGCATTATATAAGCCTACCCTTTCATGACCCACCAAAACTACCCAGTTCCATACTATCCTAGATATTTGACAACTGCATGAGCTTGTTTTTACACTCTCACTTCAATTACCTCACCTAAACCTCCCTAAATCTTCCAGAAATAATTTCAGAGAAACTCTGATATTTTTAACCCAAAACAACAGGTTGCTCAGGAATAATTAATATCACCTCCTCTTCATATTCTGACATGGTTTCTAATTACATCATTTTCCAAAGCTCCTGATTAAAACCTGTTTAAAAGTCTTGTAATTTTCTTTTGAACAGGTTTATATTTAGCCATATTCATCTCTATGACAATCAGTCCTGAACAATATTGTTCAAAATAAAAACATTTCAGTTGGCATCTAAGCCTGTGTGCCCGTCCAAATCAACTATAGACCAAGTCATTTCACTCGAGAAACAGCTGCTCAACTGTTATATCTCAACATTATCTATTATTCTATCTACCGCTAATTTGGTACAGCAGTCAGTCGTTTTCTAGCGCTGTTTCTTTTACCTGGCATTTGTTGCTGATGGATCATGCATTGTTCAAGCATTGGCCAAACTTTCCTCCTGGTAATTTACTTCCATTGCACTTGCTGTGCAACCACTCGCTTTTCATTTCCTCATATACTCTGCTTTCATGGAAGTCACTTGTAGCATAACGTGCTTGTCTTTCCTCCATCATTATCCACCCTCAGTTCTGGCCTCCATTGTCTGGTGCAGTACATGTCTTATTTCCTATGATTGCAAGTACAATTCTCCCTGCAGAGTCAGCCTGCTGAAGTTCACTCTCAAACAAGCTCTCCTGTTTCTTTTTTCCCGCCATTACCTCTCATGAATCTCCACCTCACCATCATTTTCTGCCTGCTGCAGTCCCTTGATTAAGTAGCAACATAAGCACAATTGGACTGCAAGTGGTGTGGATCTGCTACTTATTCCACCATTTTCTCTACAATCATTCACTCCACGTTACAGCAGAACCAGTAATCACACCAAATTCTCCAACCTTCATTTCCTTCCCAGTTCAGTGTAGAAGTAAGCCGTACAGATAGATTTAGTTCACCCCAAAATGAAGCTTATGTCATTGAATACTCACCCTCGTGTTGTTCCAAACCTGTAAGACATTTGTTCGTCTTCAGAACACAAATTAAGATATTTTTGATGAAATCCGAGAGCTTTCTGACCCTGCATAGACAGCGACGTAGCCCATATTCAAGGCCCAGAAAGATAGTAAGCACATTGGTAAAATAGTCCATGTGACATCAGTGGTTGAACCTTAATGTTATGAAGGTACGGGAATAAATTTTGTGTGCAAAGAAAACAAAAATGATTACTTTATTAAACTCTTTCTTCTTGTCAGTGTTAGTCTTCAACTGAGTACCATGATGCATGCGTTGTAATCAGACTACGGTTTCGTTTCTATTAATTACATGATCACATATTAACACAATAGAAAAAAAAATCATAAATTCATGACTTTTATATTTTCCTTTCTAAAGCAGCCAATTCTACAAGTCTTCCAGTTTTATGGAAATTCTAAACTAACTAATGTAGTCAGGTGGCCATAAATATACAGGAAATTGAGAGGAATTACAAAAATTATTTTTATTATTATTTTTTAATCTACCCAGCTCTGTTTATAGACATTCCAGAATATAGCTAAATATGTCTGTACTGGATATTGTAGACAGTCTTATTATTCTTGCAGCATTCGAAATATAGTGTCATTTTTATTGCACTCCTCTGTGTTCCTTTGTGTCTGTCTGTGTGTGTGTGTGTCTGTGTGTGTGTGTGTGTGTGTGTGTGTGTCTTCTACCTGCTTGGCAGAGATTGACATCTGAATTACATGCAATAAGCTCCAAACCACAGCCTGCCAATACCGATCGAGACTCTGCATGTCAGCACAGCATCCAGGTCTGGTACAGTGAGTATCAGTATGCTAAAGATTAATCTCTAGGACACACACAAACACACACTTGATCCTCAGTGGGTTCAGTTTCCAACCCCATGAAATCTATCCATCGCAGAAACTCTTCCACATGTTTCGCCATTAGTGTCCCAACGGGGAGTCCTCTCTGACTCCAGTGAGCTGTGATATCCTCAATACAATCACATTCGTGGGAGCTGTCTAAAGCTAAACAGTGGCATAAAATCAGATTTAATCATAGTTTTTTCCAGAATTGCATTGCATAGTCCATCCGAGCATACACGTGCAGCACAATTGCTCATTTGAACGTTTGTTTATACACGCTCAGTAGGCGCCTGTCATTGTTTGTCAGTGATGTGCATTTATGCAGCTTTCTATGTTGACCACTGTTGATGTTTCTGCTGATGCAGCAGAGCTGCAGGGAAGTTTAGCACCATGAATCAGAGTTGGGTAGAAGCCCACTGTGAAAAATGTCTCATCAATTCATTTCACAGCTCCCTGTAAAACACATGACATCACATCCCGCTATTTTTATCCCTGCGTTTAGCTCACGCAGTAAATCTCTTTTTGGGCAAAAGAACACACTTTTTTAAAAAAATTCCTATTTTTAGACTATTTGCCCTTAAAGATTCCCTCTTCAGTAAGAACAGCTTCTTGCAGCTTATTCTGCTGTAATAGGTTTTCACAGCTTCACTACGTTCTTTTATATTATCCAGAATTCCATTTGTGCATGTTTTTTTGTGAGTTAATACCCTAAACAAGCATCTCTAGAGACAGCTGGTGCAATTTGTGGAGGTGAATGTCTCCTCGTCCTTCATATAAAGGTAATTGTGAGGATCTGCTCAATAAAAGGCCATTTTTTATGGACAGAGAGGTGCCCTGCAGATCAAATGTCTGACTGTTATTGACAGCTAGTCCATTTTTGGCCGTTGATATGGGAGCCACAGAGGAACACATGAGGTACAGTGAAATTCTCTTTTGTCAGCATATTGATCAGTCCATCTCTAGCTCTCTCTCTATTGCGCGCTCTCTATTTTAATGTAATTCAGAGAACAAAAAGACATTATCATTTCAGAGGGAAAAGTAAATATATCTTTGTTTAGACAAAAAAAAAAGAAATTGTCTGACTGAGCCCGCGCAGCATGAGGTGACAAAATGAAGATTAAAAAAACTGGCAACAAAGGAATTTTTATCACTCATTATTATTTAGGGCCTTTGCCCCAAAACACATTTCTGTCACATATCAAAGACTTTATAGAGTTCAAACAACAACTGTCTATCAAAGCAAATAAGGGAAGAAATATAAATGGAAATTCTTTATATTTGTGGGTGAGTGAAAGATACCATTTGATCTTGTGCTTCATTAAAACAAAAAGTGTTTCATTAAAAAACTATCATTAAAAACTAAAAATATAAAACTATATATATTTTTCCATAAGTTCTTATGATGATTACATATTGTTATATAAATAATATTTTGACAAAAAACAATTAACACTTCAAGTCACATTAGTTAACTAATGCATATAGTGATATTAATTAAAAAATAGTGCTACATTCATTGCAATAAATTAATTTATTATTTATTGTCAATGTTACAACTATTCATTATTAGTTCATGTTAGAGCAGACCCATTACATTTTTTTTTTATTTGAATAATTTAATCATAAATGTTGAAATCAGAAGTTTGAAACTAAAGTTTAAAATGTTGAAATTAAAGTTTTTAAAAGTGTTTTTTATTATTTATTAATTTATCAGTGTTAACTAATGCAGTTACCCAGCATACCAAAATGTTCCAAGGATGTTTTGCTAATTTTCCCAGTGATTAAAAAAGCAACATTTGTTAAATGATCTCTGAACATTAAAAAGTAACATTTTTAAAAACGTTTTCTTATAAGGGAGCAGTCAATTTTATCATTTTGCATTTTGCAAACATTATGGGAATGTCACTTTTGAATGTTCTCTGAACATCCTGAAACAAATAGACAGATGACAGACAAATGTCCAACAAAACGTTTTAGAAAAACATTTTGTGCATGATGTAATGTAGAACATTACATAGTCTAATTATAGTTTTTGTCCATAACTTTGAGAGAACCTTGCCATAACATTAGACAAAGATCTGAGAGCATTCTGTGTTAGCTAGGTAACTTATGTTAACAAATGGAGCTTTATTGTAAAGAGAAAGGGAATCCCAGATTGCACAGACAATGTGTGTAAAAAAAATAAAAATAAAAAAATAATCTTAAATTTTGCTTCTAAATATGATTATAATTGATATGCATTAAAAAAATGCTTATAATGCTGACTACTTTACCAAAAATGTGTGTGACATGTCTTAAATCAGTTGTAAATCAAACCTGTTGTGCATGCTGAGTGCTATTTGTGGTTGCCTGTGTAGAGCGGTCCACTTAGAAGCAGCTGCCTATAGGTAGTGAAGTAGATCAACATAGGTTTTAGAACATACAGTAGCCAGTGTCTGTTCAATGTAGAAGACTGAATGGAGTTGAGTTGTTTGACTTCACCACATCAAGAGGTATCAGTGTGTCTGTCCCAACTGTCTCTCTCCGTCTTTATGTCCTTTATTGAACCGATCCGAACTGTGAGAAGTGTTCAGCTTCACTCTTTCCTCAGAAACGGGAATGAACGCTTGATATGTAAGAAGACTTTCTATTCCCGTCCCTCCAGAAATCTCCCAATCTTGTCTGCTCTTTTACACCGCACTATCTTTCTGAACACCTGGCAGAGTGATTTGCTCTCTTCCCCTGCCTGTGAATCTCTGCTGTTTTCTAAATCTCTTGCATGTTGAACTGCAGATCAGCAGAGACCACAAACCACAGCTGAGAGATTGAAAAGTACTTGAGTTTCAGTCCTGGATGAGGAAGGTTAGTTTTTACGCTGCCTTTCAAACACTCTGTGAGGGGGGGGAAAGATACTTTTGTCCATTAAGGATTAATTAAATTAATTAAAATAACTTTACCAAATCTCAAACCTATAGTAAGTTTATTTAGCTATTCAGGTGAAGTTTCATCTCATGCTTTCTCTTTCTTTTTACCAACGTGTGATTTGACTTGTAGGACATTTCCCACTTACAATCGAACTGTCTCAACACTTTAAAGATGTATCTATCTCTAATACTCACCCTAAATGATTACAGTGCAGTCTTCATTTGCCAATTCTACCCTTCTCCTTATTTTTTCTGTGACAAATATACTTTTTGTTTGAAACTCTGCCTAAAAAGCTTCAGCTTCTTCACTGTTGCAGATGTATCTTCTGTTTAGTGTAATGCCAGTGAAGTACCAGTGAAGAGATTGTGATTTACTTGCCCACTTTTTATTGCACATCTGAGCCCCATCTCTCATTCCTCTCCTATTTCCTCTTTTTGTTTTAAGACAGTGTTGCACTAAAAGGCATTCAATATCTCTCAATAGAACCATGAGCTTTTTTGTATTTGCCCACTTTATAACTTAGCTTAAAAGAATACCGTAGTTCACCTTAAAATTAAAAATTGCTGTAATTTTACTCACCCTCAGGCCAGCCAAGATGTAGAAAAGTTTGTTTCTTCGTCAGAACAGATTTGGAGAAATTTAGCATTTCATCACTTGCTCACCAATGGATCCTGTGCAGTGAATGGGTGCCGTCAGAATGAGAGTTCAAATGCCTGATAAAAACATCACAATAATCCAAAAGTAATCCACTCAACTCCAGTCCTTATGGAACAAAAGGCTGCATGTTTGTAAGAAACAAATCCATCATTAAGTCTTTTAATGTGATGTTTTTAATCAGCTGTATTTCGACGGCACCCATTCACTGCAGAGGGATCCACTGGTAAGCAAGTGATGTAATGCTAAATTTCTCCAAATCGGTTTAAATGAAAATACAAACTCATATACATCTTGCATGCCCTGAGGCTGGATGAGTAAATTTTCAGAAAAATGTTTGGGTTAACGATTTCTTTAACATCGGCCCATGTTAATAAATGCTGTCAAAAATATGTATATATATATATTTCCGATTGTATTTCGAGTTTAATGCTACACTGGTGAAAAGAAGTAACAGTTTCTTTTAAAAACATACAAATGTCTTGTGATAAACTTTTGAATGATAGCATATAGAAGTGTTTTTTTTTTTTGTTTGTTTGTTTTTGCTGTCAGTGGAAGGCTGAATTTGGACAGCTTTGGAGTGAAGTACGACAAGGATTTGCTGCAGGCCCCTGTTGCTTTCTCTCTGACCATGCCCCGAGGATATGTTGAGTTTGATGCGGGTTCTGTAGTGCTATTGTGCTTTTATTCTGCAGTTCGTGACAACACAATGAACTATGCAGTTCTTTTTAGGAGTACAAAGCACACAGAGATGTATAGTAACGAAGTAGAACTACTTCACTACTGTACTTAAGTACTAAAAGGCGGTATCTGTACTTTACTAGAGTATTATTTTTTTCTCCTACTTCCACTTTTACTTCGGTACATATTTTCGCTGAGTTTAATACTTTTACTCCGATATTTTTTTTATGTGCTGCATCGTTACTCGTTACAATTATAATAATGTTACGAATCATTCCATTACAAACCACTGCCAGAACTGTAGATGGCAGGTTTGATGAAGCTGGCACATCATTGAGCGAAACAAGCGATTAAGAAGACTGCGCGTGCTGACTGAACTGCTGTGAAGACAAGAGAGAAATGAACACCGAGCCGAGCCAGATAATGACTCGTTCACGAGTCAAGAACCGGTTGCATCGGTTTTCGGATGACCAGTAACGTTAGTTCTTTCTGACAGTTCGATTCAATAAACCAGTTGAAGAAAACAGTTCACCGATTCTTTTGCGCTCGATGCAATGGCGTCATTGGCGTTGACTGCACATGGGCTCATAACATTAACACAGAATCAGTTCAGAATCAATCACCAAAAGAAAACAGTTCGGTTCCAGACGCTCTGTGTGTCGGTTTGCTTCACGCTAAATCACACATGCGCAGTCTCATCAGCTCCTCGGTTCACGAATCGGACGCGTCTGACAGAAACGGTTCTTGACTCGTGAACGAGTCATTATCTGGCTCGGCTCGGTGTTCATCTTCAGTTCTCTCTTCACATCAGTTCAGTCAGTACTGTTTGAGTAAATGAATTACTCCGGGATATTGGTTTGTTTTAACTCAGAGGGAGTGTCAGACACATTAAACAAGTTAACAGCTTAATTCATCTGTGGATTAATGCGTATTGGAGACGCGAACTGTTTAAAACGATTCAGTTTGATTTGGTGGACTGTTTCAAAAAGATCCGGTTACATCGAATGATTCGTTCGCGAACCAGATATCACAAACTGCTTTGTTTTTAACTGTCTTACAACAGACACGGAAGAGAAGACAATGCTGAATAAAGTCATAGTTTTTGCTATTTTTGGACCAAAATGTATTTTCGATGCTTCAAAAAATTCTAAATGACCCTCTGATGTCTTACTGGTTTGAAACAACATGAGGGTAAGTTATTAATGACATCATTTTGCAAATTGGGCTAACTAACCCTAGTAACCTTTTTTTGTTTACAAGAAGTTACAGTCAAAGGAATTGTTATTGTCCTTTAGGTTAATCATTTGAAATAGTAAAAACAATATGTTCAAACTTTTGACTACTTTCTTTAATAGCTACATAACACAATACTTCTACTTTTACTTTCAGTACTTGAGTAGTACATTTTAAAATAGACTACTTGCAATACTTAAGTACAAAAAATGTTGAATACTTTAGTACTTCTACTTAAGTGTGGTGCTTAAAGAGCACTTCTACTTCTACTCAAGTCACTTTTTTGATAGAGCACTTGTACTTTTACTCAAGTATGGTTCTCTAGTACTTTATACATCTCTGAAAGCACATGAATCTCCACAGAATGCATGACAAGAGGCTAGCTAAAGCATCTCTTAGTCACAGCTCCAGCCGATGGTATATGCAGCTTAAAATGAAGAACACAATCACATCTCTATATCATCTCTGCTTGAGGCATTAGGCATAAAATAAACCCTTGGGCTGTCTTATGAAGGGCCTTGTGGGATTCTACAAAGTGTCAGAGTGTAGCAAGATAATATTTTCTGATTTTCTGATCATTTTCAGACTGGACAGAAAATGAAACAATGTAAAAATAAAAAGAGAAAAAACAAAAAGCCCTAAAAAAGGAAAACATATACATTAAAATGATTTAATATTAGTTATTTTTCTTTTTTATCAGAGTGTAATTTTAATTGCATTCATATATAAAATGAAAATAAAAGATTTGTAAATGATCTGGAGTCTCATGAATGTTGCGTACACACAAGATGTGTATAATATATGCGTACGCAATTTTCCACGCACAGATCGTGATTTCTAAAAAATACAATACAAAATACAAATATGTACGCACCGTACGGACATTATAAACCATGCATACAAACTCGTTTTCATGGAGTGAGAAAAGTAATGAAGTAAACAACGAATTTAAACTGTTTTCATGTCGATATACACATTTCCATTAAATTCCATTATTAATTAAAGGAGATAAACACTGAAATTACATAATTTTACAAACAACATAATAATAATTTCATTAACAATAAACATCATTTTTTCTGTGACATGTGACAGCGAGGAGTGCTATAGGTGCACAATAATTAATCTTTAAACTAAACTATGTTATGAGAAATATTTTAGCGAGAACAATGATCGATGATGCGTACTTAATGGCGATATAATGGCGGACATGCTGGATTACTGTACAACCATAGCTGATACCACTATATTTGAAGGATATAACTAGGAGAAAACAGATTTGCATGTTTCCTTTTTAAAATACGTTGTATTTTAATCACGTTGTATTTTAATCACTGTGACTCATCTGTTTATACTAAAAATAGCTAAAATATGTTTATCTTATCAGCAAACCTGCATATATTTAATTTTATTTGAATTGTTTTAAACAATTGAAATACTATTTGACCAGTGTAAAAGAATGAGAGCAACTAAAATATATCAGCGTACTACTTTGAACCATTTTGTTTTTATGGATATTTTCATTTATTTATTATAAAACACAACAAGGATACTGGCTCCAACGGCATTATAGTCTGTGTCTCATATTTCCTTAATGTCTCTGTGTTAAACATGGTGTCACATGCATAGGAATTTGCATGGAAATGATATGCAGATGAGGTTATGGATGGTAAAACTAGGAGTTGTAAGCTCCATATATGGAGGTGTCGAGGTGGAGATGCACGTACGCACAATCTTTCCCTGACTGGAATTTCTAAAGAGATTTTTGCGCAGGTTTTGGCATACGCATGCTTTTATAAATCTGAAAACTTTTGTGTTTCATTGATGATGGTTTTGATTTTTGAAGGCCTTAAGTTACTCTAGTAGTAGTTTGAGAAGCTTCTGCACTTCCCCAACCATGTACCCTCTTAGAGAAAGAAGATTTACCCTTTCCTTCAAAAACGTATGTTCTTCATTTTCTTTTTGAATGAGGCAGCAAAATCTACGGTCCTTCCCCTGACTGACAGCTGTAAAGCTGACGTATCATTAGTCAGAACAGCTGCCTGGTCTGATCCAGGCGCCAGTCCCCAAACGCTTTTGTTCAGCATAATCTCACCGCTGTTTGATTAAGCTGTCGGAGGAACACAGAGGTTGCTTGCGCTTTAAAACGAAGCTGGGAGACAAATGTTAAGATGGAGAAACATCTGTTGGTGCGGTCGAGGGCTGCGAGGAGAGTCTTTGCTGACGGTGATGCGTAAATTCCCAGCTGCTTGCGCGACTCCCTTTTGCCACCTGTGCAGTTTTAATGCATAATTTACTGCTAAAGTGTCTGTCCCCACCTGAATTGCGGGTCCAATTTGTATGCTTCTTAAGTTGCTTTTGAAAATGAGCCATGTTCAAGCCCTCTGGCTCAGAATGGGCGGCCCACCTTGCTAAGTGCTGGGATGCATTAGCAAAGCTCTCTAAAAATGCTCTCATTTGCTGTCTGCAACCTATACGTATTAAACGAGGGAAACTTGTTAACTTGAATCATTGCATTTAATATTTTTGGATTTAAAAAAAACTAAAACTAACTATTCATCAAACATAATTTAGATTGATGCAAATCAGAGGAATAAGACCAATTGAACAATTCGGTTCTAATGTCTTCAATGGTGTCAATCAAACCAAGGCATCTATTCTTTTGGCGTCTGGGAATGCTCAGTGCTTGTGTTTGCAATTCTGAAACCTATCAGGTCTAGTCGTGCTGTGGCATTAAGCATTTGGGTTTAATTGCTTCGTCGATTTCGGGTAGTCCAAATGAGACACATTCAGGCTTAAACTTTGTCTATCATTGCCACCAATGCATCACTCAGTAGTTGACCTTTTTTTTTTAACCTCCACTTTTTTTTTTTATCATAACCTGGCCAGGATTTCTAAATGTATTTAGATTTCTGGTTTTTGGCTTGATATGCTCTCTACAGTCCTCATACTGTATATAATGTGTTTACAGTGCTTTGGCCACTCTCTGTAGAAACAGCATCATTGCATACCATGATTAGTTGATTATGTAGATTGGCTTTATGCTATTGGTCATCATTACCATTAGCAATTATGAAAACAAGTGTAAAACAAAGCCAAAACCCAGACATTTTAGGCAATTTTGAAATCCCAGCCAGGACATTTCAGGGAAAGAGAGAGGACATGTGGTCACCGTACTAGGGTGGCCATTTCTAAAGCACCAAAAAGAAGGAATCTTTGGAGTATTCAGTGAAGCAGAAAAATAATTCTAAATCTTAATACTTGATGATGTTTTGGAGCCATGTATTAAAATAATACTCTAACTATTTCTGCTATAAAAAATATATATATATATATATATATATATATATATATATATATATATATATATATATATATATATATATAAAGTAAAAGCAGAATATTATTATGCAGTTTTGAATTTAGCATTTGTCTTAATTAAATGGCTTGTTGGATCATTGACTCATTCCATTCATTCAAAAATGTTGAATCATTCAGGAACGAAACACCACTCTGTTGATCAAAGATGCAATGGTTTATTGACAATATTGCATCTAAAATTTACATCACTCAATTTAACATTATTATTATTATTATTATTATTACACTCTCACTCTTAGCTAGTGAATTACAGTATTGCATACAAACAGAAAAATTAAACCTTAAAAGCATAATCTGATAAATAAATGATCATCAGTGCATAAGCATTTTTATATATGTATAAAATATTTTTATAAAAAGGTTTATTCCATTGTGAAAATATTTGCCTATATTTTTACTTAGAAACATAAAACATACTAATTAGTTTAGTACAAAGTAACAAAGATGTTATTGACCTTCAGTAAGTGCTTAGAAGTATGTACTATGGTGACCTTAGAGCAAACAGTGGTAATGTGCCTGACTCTAGGGCACATTGATGTTGATAACGCTTCATGATATCAGTTCACTACGGCTGTTTATCGAATCTATGACCCCCTGAGTACTGACCCACTTCTAGATCTGAAGCCATGGAGCATTGCAGTGTATTCTGTCAAGAACAAAAAGAGCCGTGTAAGATCAAATGAACACCAGGGTGAACAGCGGTTACTTCAGGTTCTGGGTTCAATGGATTACGTTTTGATTGGACAGACTGGGTTATTCAGAAACGCAAGTAGGCTGGCTGTTTTGGGAAAAAGTAGAAACTCTCATGATCAGTTATGAGACTTGCAATATTATCTCGGTATAAGTTTGGGTTTAATAACATCTCAGTGATAGTATGAACGTCAGTATTATGAAATACATAAATACATATTATTATTTCTTTCTCCATTTTTTCTTCTTCGAAATGACATTATATAGTTACACCAGTAGGTGGCGACAAGTGCCTTGATCTTATGAGAAATTCATTAAAATATTTGCGGATTCATTCAGGGATGAATCAAATGACTGTTTTTTTATCAGTGAGTCATTCAGTTACAAACTTGTTACTTAAGGATGTGGTTCTGCTGTGGCTTTAATTGGACCTAGTTTCATTGGCACACCCAAAATAGACAGGTTAACTGGAAATATTGTCTCTGAAGTAAAAGTTTCTCATTATTAACTTCTTGTTTATTGAGCTTTTGGGTAAAATCTATATCACATGGGGAAATGCGCTTATTTGTCTTTGTTTTGACACACAATCCAGCTGATGGCATTCACAGTCTGGCCTTAGTAAAAACAACAAGTCAATAACTGCTTTGTCTCACTGACATCTCATCTTTACACGTACTGTATTCTTGCCCATGAATTTCATCAGATAATACAGAATGTCCCGAACATTCTGAGCTGTATATTGAAGGAATATATCTATTTTAAAAAATCTTAAATTTACACCCACCATTGTTGTTTTGGGGCATTGTAGACTGTGATTATACCATGGGTCGGCCAGCCGAGAAGAACAGAATGTTTACAAAAGCAAACAGTTATTCTTAAATTTTCTCTCCAAGGACTTAAAGCCTCCAAGGCTCTGAAAGCCCTTAATATTTACTTTTGATTTTAACTCATGCAAGTAAACATTTTGCAGTACAAGCCAAATATAGACACTCTGGCTCAGAGATAAGTAGCCTGCTTTGCAAATGCAAGCCCTCATCGCTGCTGAGGAACAACACGACAACTTGGTTCCTCTTATGTTCTGTCTAATGATGTCTTTTTGCAGTGTCTTTGAGGGTTGTACATCATGTTTGCATCACATTGTATACCCACATAACACAATTCTGTCTCATTACAAAGATCAGTTAAATTATAAATAATGTTTGTGAATATTACTAGTTATTATAAAAGTATGCAGGATTTTCATATGCTGTACATTGGGCTTTTTATTTTTATTTTTTATAAAATTTTTCATATTTATTGGCCAAATCAACATTTGGAAACAGTTGTGCTGCATGCTAGATATTTAATATTTAGGGAAAAAAATCTGTATTTATTGGTCAGTAGAAAGAAGAAGAACAGAATAAATGTTACTCCCAATTTAATGCATCCTTGCTGAATAAAAGTATTGAGTTATAAAAATAAAAAATAAAAGTATTGAGTATCTTTCATCATATACTCACCTTCGTGTCGTTCCAAACCTGTATGAGTTGTTTTCTTATGTTGAACATAAAATAAGATATTTTGGAGATTGCTGGTAATCAAACATCTGAATTAAAACTAACATTTTTTTATTCCTACTATGGAAGTCAATGGCAACCATCAACTTTGATTACCAGCAATCTTCAGAATATCTTATTCTATGTTGAACATAAGAAAGCAACTCACACAGGTTTGGAACAACATTAGGGTGAGTAAATTATGACAGAATTTTCATTTTTGGGTGAACTATCCCTTTAAGCAATTACAGTTTAAAGACTTTAAACTATGTGCACATACAGTGTAGAGACTTGAAAACAAACCTACCCTGAGAAATATTCACTGGGGTGAAAAGATTCCACTAGATCCATTTAAATGTTTGTTTGAAAGGTTGCATTGTTTGTGTGAAGGGAGAGTTTTAGATGTTCCAAACATCAGAGATGCTCACAGTGATGTTGATGTATTAGCAGAGAGTGAAATGGTGAAGTATTGCTGTTTTGGACCGGCAAGTCTGTGCAGGGGTGTGTTAATAGCCAAAGGCTGGCCTCGTTCAGCTTTCGGGCATGTTTTGTTTGTTTAGTTTGGACAGCGAAGTGCTTTGAATTCAATTTAGAGGAAACTATAAAAGACAAAGTTGTGATTGGAGTCATGGGGTACAATGTGTCAAATTCCTGAAATGAGAGTGAGGGAGAAAAAGCTATTAGCTTCCCTCATCTTCATTCTCCACCAATAGGAGAAGAGAAACTCAATGACCTAGTCACCCGTGTAATGAGGTCCTTTAGCCAAATTAATAGCCCTCTGTGAAAGGGTGTTTGTGTGCGCACTGTGATTCATTGTTCTTAAGAGATGCTAAACACACATAGGTGGATAAAAGGAGTGTCTTATTATCTCTGAGAGAACCATTACAGACACAACTTAACATCTCAAACAGATATTATAATCCACTTTACACAAGTGCAGATCCCTCTCTGCAAGCAGATACTTGTGAACAGCCATGCATCTTGATAAGAAGACACATTTCTACCTACAATGGTTAAATATCTTTTTTTTTTTCACATACTATGCAATAATATAATGCTTATAAATTTCAAGTATTATTATAATTTTTCACTTTATTGATCACCATATATCTGGTTGTATAGATGATCAGAATTACATTTTAATAGTCTGCAAGTCAGTAGCAGACATGCTTTGACTGAATCTGTAAAAATACTGATCTCCAGTTAATAATAATGTGAGAATAATGTGTTTTATGGATTGGTTGATTCTCTAATAAAATCAATTCACATTTCCATTTATATGGGTCACTAACATTTAATGTGCAGCAAACATTTTAATGGGAGGTCATTTAGAATCTGAATTGAATCAGTCAATTCACTTCTATGAGAATATTGATGTATTTCATATGCCTGGAGTGCTAATCTATACAATAGTAAAATGTCAACAAACTCGGCTTTCCTCATTGACATTTCAACACTGGCTTTGTTAAACATGGTGTCAGTAAGCAAGTGGGGCCAAGCTTAACAACGGTCGGTTATCTACATTCAAATGAAGCTGCTATATTAAGCATTACCTCAGATGGTGAAGCGCTCACTATCTTTTGAATTAGCTGAGCTGCTTTCTGCACTTTTATTCAGCGAGGATATGAAACTCCATTCATTGTAATGGAAGTCTTAAATGCTGTAGAAATATCAGCTTTGTAGAGAACATTTAACGTCAGAATTGTGAGAATAAAAGTTTTTTATTATTATTATTTAATGGCAGGACAAAAAGGGAGATTTAAAGTCAGAATTCAGAGAAAACAAGTCAAAACTGCAAGATGCAGTATATGAACTGAATTGTGAGTTAAAATGTTGAAAGTACCTATATATATATATATATATATATATATATATATATATATATATATAAAAGGTAGGCTACTCACTTTTTTTGTTGGCAAAAAAACAGCTTCCACAGTAACACTTATGGTAATGGATCACTGAACAGGTCATTTTAGGGTGAGAAATTAAGTTCTAAGAACAGCTAAGCACTAACACTACAGACGGTGGCTTAATGCCATGGGCAGTCTGCATGACATTCATGAGTACACAGTGGCCATTACTGTTCAAAGTTCAGTGAAATGTCACTCGACTTGCTTTTGAAGAGGGATGAAATGAGTTACTAAAGAACAAACACGGCTGCTCACCTGTTCATCTGCCTTTCCTTCCTGTGTTGACAAGGCTGTCAATTC
The DNA here is from genome assembly GCF_003368295.1 of Carassius auratus. Lineage (NCBI taxonomy): Eukaryota > Metazoa > Chordata > Actinopteri > Cypriniformes > Cyprinidae > Carassius > Carassius auratus. The sequence continues at coordinate 5,027,127 of NC_039260.1, forward strand.
CATTTGAACTCCTGGGGCCATAAAATTGACTTTCAATCTTGTTTTGTCTTAATATGATAATTAATTAATTTGCATTCATTTCAAACTAATCAAGCTTGTGTGCCTGCAAGCATAACAATCCTATAAAAAGTCGCAGTGTCAGGAGCATAACCGCAGGCAGAGGAGGAGCAGATGCTGCTGCGGCTCTAACACTTTTGATGCCTGTGTGTGCGTGTGTGTGTGTGTGTGTGTGTGTGTGTGTGTGTGTGTGTGTGTGTGTGTGTGTGTGTGTGCTGCAATTCCGACCTCCTCATTTAATAACCAGATTTATCGATGTAAATTATTCCGTTGCTCTAGCGTTCTCTCCGGTTCTATGCATCTATGGTTCAAACCATTCATCCATCCATGTTTCTGCTGTTCTGTCTATACATTTCATGTGGTTCTATAATTCTGTCTAATATGCTATATCTATGGTTCATTTTTTCTGTTTGTCTGTGGTTCTACCTATCCTTATATCTGATTTTCTATCTTTGGTTCTATCTGTTGTTCCGTTATTCTTTCGTTTTGTAATTCTGTCATTCTATCTACCAATGGTTCTATCTGCTGTGTGTATGGTTCTATATATGGTTCCATCTATGTTTCTATGTTTAATTCTATATATTCTTATATCATTCTAACTGTTGTTCTGCTGTTCTATCTGTGGTCTCCCATGGGTACATCTATCTATCTATCTATCTGTCTATCTATCTATCTATCTATCTATCTATCTATCTATCTATCTATCTATCTATCTATCTATCTATCTATCTGTCTGTCTGTCTGTCTGTCTATCTATGTATCTATCATTCTAACTATTGTTCTATTCCTCCATCTATGGTTCTTTCTATGGTTGCATCTATGGATCTACACATCCTTCTAACTATTGTTCTGCTGTTCTATCTATGGTTCTTTTCTATGGTTACATCTATGGGTCTATCTATCAATCGAACTTTTGTTCTATCTATGCTTTTTTTCTATGGTTCCATTATTCTATATGGTTCTGTCTCTTGTTCTTATCTACAGTTCTTTAGCTTTATCCATCTATATCATGTATATTTCTATGGTTCTAGCTGTCTTTCGTTCCACATGTCATTCAGTAAGGTCAGGTCCTCTAGCATTCTGTCTATACTGAAGTTTTATTTATAATTCAGATAATATTCTGCACAGAGTTCTAGCTATCAACATTCTATTCTATCAATCTAACATTCTCTTTATTGTTTTATCTCTGGTTCTATCTAACCATCATTCCATCTTTCTCATAAATATTCTTATTTAAGCAAGTGTCATGGGATCAGACTTTTTCCTGCTCTTTAATTAGTCAGATTTAATTACACAGAGTGTAATTTTTGGGTTGAGTGCGGTTGATATGATTTGGAAATGAATTCTTGGGGCACCGGAGTGCTGTGTATTTAATAGACTCCGTCCAAGGAGACAAGAGCCGTGATCTTTTCGGGTGAAACTGTCAGAGAAAAGGAAGAACAACAGAGCCCTCAACTAAGACCTTAATTCCTGACTGTGCCTGGATGATGTCTGCCTACACTCAGAGCTATCGGAAACAAATACAAATCCAGCAAGAATTTGGGGCGGGAGTCTCTCTCTTTGTTTGTCTCATTGTCATAGTCACGGTTTACTTGAGCTTTGCAAGTGTCATTTTCGTTCGCCTCTCGCGGTTCAGTTTCTGTGGGCAGGTGGCACAGCCTCTAGCGCTAGCATATGCATTATTGTTGGGTAATGAATTAGGCACTTTGCACCAGCTACTCTATTTCCACTGTCCTTCCAAACAGCTGCCTCTAAATGGCATTGATCTACTAGCTTGCCCCTAGTTTACTAAATCTAAACAAGGTGCTGCTGGAATGCTGCCCGTATGAAACTATAATTGACTGTTTCTCTTTGTATCTCCATGTCTATTTCTCAGTTCCTTCACACTGATTCTCCATCTTTCACAGATTCACACACACTGAACTAAGGGCAAGAAAAATCAGCTCTCTTGTCTCATTTGTGCTGTATTGCTGTTTTGGATTTCAGGCAAAGTCTGTCTTGAAGGCTTGACAGCTCTTTGTTTTGAGTGCTTAGTATGCAGGAGTTATCCTGACACTCTGAAGCACAGTTCTGGGAGACGCAAACCAGCAGCACAACCACATGACTGTGTAGTTTCATCTTTTCAAAGTGCTGCAGGGGAAGGGGAGGTGTGGGATCCGACTGCAGGTGTATCCAGATGTCAGCTGCATAGTTTTCAGTCAGTATGATGATATTCATACAGGTGTAATTAAGAAAAGCCATCTAAATGACATGTGATTAAACAGGGAAACAGCTCTCATTTTTTCCAGTATCCTCTCATCGCTTTCCACAGCTACAGTATCTTCTTCTGAGCTGACTAGGATTTCAATGTTTGAGGATTTCTCTGCATACTGCTGTTCCAATTCTAGGATGGCATGATGCGAATAAGTCAGCCTTGGTGTCCTCCATGGGGGTCCATAAATGATTAACACTCCACACTTTCCTGGGTTTTGCACAAAGACTAGCGGAGGTTCAACACAAACCGCACACAAATATGATCTATAATGTGTCTGTGGACTTTTTTTTTAAATTTTTTTTTAGATATTTTTACTTTCATATAAATATACTCTGTACTGGAAGGTATGTAGGAAAAAGTGGGGTAAGCTGTGCCACTTTTATTAAGATGTTATATTCTAGAAGAAACAAGATAGACAGTAAAATTATAGTATTTAAATTTGAAAATGTAAATTATTTATGCATTGGAAATTCTACAACCAATACGTTTTTCAAGCAATAAATTGGTTTTGACACACAATGCAAAAATACTACATTTATATTGCACATATTTCATAAAAGAACTATATATCTATATATCTTATATATCTATAAATATTGAAGGCCTATATCTATATATCTTGAAGGCTTGACAGTTCTTTGTTTTGAGTGCTTAGTATGCAGGAGTTAATATATAATATTAATTTAGCAGATACTTTTGTGCTTTCTTTTTTCTTTTCTTTTCTTATTTTTTCTTATTATTATTATTATTATTATTATTATGTATAATGCAGGGAAATGTTGCCCAAAATCTCATTTGGGTGAAAATGTTTATAATTCTTTCACTAATTAATCTACACAGTTTTATGCATTGACAGTTTGTCAAAAAGTATATGTTTTTTGGACTAAAAACTAAAAACTTTTTTTTTCTTTGGCTTAAAATTAAGATGCAAAAAAAAGACAATGCATACATAATCTGTCACATAGCTGTATATGATGGGATGTGATGTGAACAGCATGCACATTGACACGTCTTTAGTCCATAACTGATCGTTTATAGTTTTGCATCATTTTTATTCAACTTTTTGTCTTCACTAGCACATTATGAAGGGTCGTTAAATGGTCATTTTTAATATGTGTTCATAAAACCATGCATGCATAATAAAAGAATTAGCTTAATGCTATTTTAGATCAAGTATAGCATGGAAAACCATATGCCAACATTCTCACTCTAACCACCCACCTGGGTTTATCTGCACTGTTAAATGTAATGTGCATTAACATGATCATAGTTTGCGAGTGTCTGTCTTCTACCCTTCTACCTGCACTCTGGTTCGCTTGGAGCCAGCCTTGAGTCTGTGGGTCTAAACTTCATAAATTAAGGTTGAGTATTCAGACTGTGCAATGATATATTGTGTTATAATGCAGCACTTTAGATCTAGATTTGTCTTTCTCTCATCTCACTCTATTCTAAGAGGAAATTGCCACACAGCCCTAAATGCTCCCTAGAGGAGAATGACTGGCTTCCGAATATAGATTGATGGCAGAAATAAAAAAGAGAAGGTTATTGGTCTAAGGATAATAGAAGTATAAATGTTTCAGAATGTGTCAGGTGCATTGCTGTGGCTTTTTCAAAAAGAAAGAGCACTTGTTGAAAATATAAGCTTTTGAATTATGGAAGCTCTGTGGATGTATTACGGTGCATGTGCATTGTTCTTTCTTTATATGTATGTCATGTTAGAGGCTATAGGGAAGGTTGCAAACTGGAACACAAATGCTACTTTTGCTTAGTAACTATTGCTTACATACAGATTTCACAGACGTGCATTGAATGCCTTCAGGATGTTTGGCTGTAGTTTTAAAAACTTATAAAGAAAAGTTCAGTATATACTTTTTGCCCTCCGAAAGTTTGGTGTGCCCTAGGTTTTAAGTTGAGTTTTGTACAAGATCAGCATTAAACTATTTAATTTCAAGATGTGAATTGAAAAAACATCCAAATTGAATCAAAGAACAATAATAATGATTTCTTTCAGCTGTGATGCTTTTGGATTCAATTAAGTTTTTTCGGATTGATTGACCCTTATGGATTATATTATATTATATTATATTATATTATATTATATTATATTATATTATATTATATTATATTATATTATATTATATTATATTATATTATATTATATTAACTTTGAGCTGTGGCCCTACAGAAATTGAGTTTGAGACCTTCCTTCTTTCCTTCCTTTCTTTCCTTCCTAACTAAGCACCATCATTAAGATTTTGTTCATTTTAGTAAAACTACAACATTTAGGCCTACATTCTTGCATTTGACATCTAAAATTACTTTAATTCAGGATACATATTTTTCAGTACTTGAAGTGTCTGGAATCAAAGCTATGACCTAGGTGTTGCTAGGGCTACCACGAATGATACATAACTGTGTAAAAATCGCAAAAGAAAAAATGATCCTAAATGCACTAAAAGTAATCATTGCACAGATCTTACTAGTGACAAGCAAAATACCATTAGCTGGCAAAGAGCTGGTAATACATCTGCAAAAAATATGTTAGAATTTTTCTTTGAAGTTTTAAATAAAAAAATAATATGCTTCACGTTCCTTAGCAGCAAGTCATATTATATTGTGTAGAGCTGATCATTTTCATACATTTTGCATGCATTTGCCCTAACAACACTGTTTAATAATGTTCTTCCTTGTCTTTTCTTGTTTGATACACATTTTGATCTGTGTTTTCACTCTGTGTTGCTCTCATGTGTCTGCAAACACTTATTCTGGGTTTCAAGCTAGGTCATTTTCATGCATTTCCAATATGTTGTTGTGCCTACTTACATGTTTGGTGTGCCAGTCCGTTGGTGTTGGGGGCAATTTAGGATGACAGGCGGCGAGTGGAGACCGAAGACTTTGCCTGGAAATCTGGTTGGGAATAAGACACAGATGCCTGGTTCCATTTTAAATTTTAATGTGTACAAAGGGTCTTCATCAGAGCAAAAGTCCTACTGGCCCCATATGGTTCATATCTCCACTGCTCAAGCAGAAGGGGGATTTGTATAAGGACTTATAAATATAGAAAGGTCTCCTTCACACTTTCTCTTTGAAGCCAGGCCGGTGTTTAGGAAAAGAAAGGCAAAACAGATTTCACTTCATGAATGTTTAATGAGCCAACGGCTTCGCTGGGAGCTGTAGTTGTAGAATGCACAATAAGGAGCGTTCCATGAAACCCCAATGTGCTCCGAAGGTCGAGACCAGCTTAGACACACACTGCCGTGCCAGTCGCTACACTTCCTCTCGCGACCCTCCCCTGCGTCCGTACTTCCACTACCAAAGAGCACAAGCGGCCCTACCATTTTGAGCGAGAGTATGAGAGGGATCAGCTGCTAAAGCATGAAGCAGATTGACAGTAAAACCACATGAGAGTGAGAGAGCGAGTCATTTATTACAGAGACAGAGCCTAAAGGACACAGAGAAATCAGTACATAAGACGTAAATATTACAGTTATTTAGATATTTGCAGAGTAGGCATAGGAATATATGTACCAACAATAAGAGTAAGTATTGGGGAAACAAAAACACTTATCAGTATACATGGCATATTATGAGATAATGGCAATTATTGTAGGTTTACAGTGGTTAGATGAAGTAAAACCTGATAAAGTGATATGTTGTGTTGACTCTGTAGCTTATATTATTCAAAATATGAAATCTAACAGAGAAGATTTAATACCATGAAAGTATACCAATGGGAACTGTCGCAAAACGCAGACTGAGTACATTTCACTGCAGATTCCTACAGAAATGAACACTTAGACGTGGTAAAACAGCGAACACTTGTTTTCTTACACAGTTATAATTACAGCTCCATATGTTTCACTTTCTGGACATAATAAGCTTGCTCGGTAACTCTGGACTTAGGATGTGGAATTCTTGGGTACAAATTCCGTAAAAAACATGATGAAAGAGCTCAGAGATAAGAGATCGGAAAAATAAGCTAAAACGGCATCCTTTCGATTGTGCTTTTACATCACATTCGCTTTTGTTCATACTGTCGGATAGGTTTAGGTGTAGTGCAGAAAGTACAGTATGTTATTTTATAACATCAAGGAGAATTAGTAATAGTCCCACTCAACGGACATTTCAATTAAAAACTGAGCCATAGATTTATGCACTTTATGTTGTTTCAAAATCCCAAACACTGTTCACTGCCATTATAAAGCTTGGAAGAGCCAGAACAAATTTTTTATATAACTTTATTTTTATATATAATATTTGTCTGAAAAAAACTAAGTCATATACACCTAGGATGGCTTTAGGGTGAGGTAATCAAGGGGTAATTTAAAATTTTGGGTGAACTAACCCTTTAATACTATAGGTTTGGCTTTATTGTGATCTTTTGATTGTATTCTGATGCAAATGACTAATTACCTGTCAAAAATGTAAAAGTTAGTTACGATTATCTAAGGTTGGTGATCTTTAAGTTACTTTTTGGAGGGAAAAGTAACTACTAAATAATAGACTAAGTAATCTATATATATATTTTTGTTATAAATTCTCTTTGATCTAGAAAACAGTGGCAAAGATTCTACATACTGTAGGCCTGCACATTATGTAAAAATACAGTTGAAATCACGATATGGTTTAGTGTGGTTGTCAAATGGATAATAAAATAAAACAATGATGAAATTACATAAAATGCACTGTGAGTTTCAGAGAGAAACATTTTGTTAAAGGGATAGTTCACCTGAAAATAAAAATTAAAGGGTTAGTTCACCCAAAAATGAAAATTATGTCATTAATAACTCATGTTCCAAACATGTAAGACCTCCTTTTATCTTCGGAACACAGTTTAAGATATTTTAGATTTAGTCCGAGAGCTCCCAGTCCCTCCATTGAAGCTGTGTGTACCGTATACTGTCCATGTCCAGAAAGGTAAGAAAAACATCATCAAAGTAGTCCATGTGACATCAGAGGGTCAGTTAGAATTTTTTGAAGCATCGAAACTACATTTTGGTCCAAAAATAGCAAAAACTACGACTTTATTCAGCATTGTCTTCTCTTCCGTGTCTGTGTGAGAGAGAGTTCAAAATATAGCAGTCTGGATATCCGCCTTGCGAACGAATCTTTCAGTTCACCAAATCGAACTGAATCGTTTTAAACAGTTCGCATCTCTAATACGCATTAATCCACAAATGACTCAAGCTGTTAACTTTTTTTATGTGGCTGACACTCCCTCTAAGTTCAAACAAACCAATATCCTGGAGTAATACATGTACTCAAACAGTACATTGACTGAACTGCTGTGAGGATGAACACCGAGCCAAGCCAGATAATGAACAATAGACTGATTCGTTCACGAGTGAAGAACCGGTTTCTCTCGGACTAAATCCAAAATATCTTAAACTGTGTTCCGAAGATAAAAGGAGGTCTAATATGTTTGGAACAGTATAAGGGTGAGTTATTAATGACATAATTTTCATTTTTGGGCGAACTAACTCTTTAAGTGATCATTTCACACAATGTCTCATGTCCTTCTTTCATTTTCAGGCCACAAATGGACAAATTTAAAGAAAAGTCATATTAGCTCTCTTCTATAATAATAGAGATAAATAATGATCAGCATCAATCTAAAAATAGTGGGGGGGGGAGTATCACAAAATGTGTCCAGTTCCAGTCCTGAGATATTTAACTAAAAAGCACTCAGATACCTTTTTGGAATTTCTTGGTTTTGTCGCGTTTTATTTATTTATTTTTTTTTTTTTTTTTATCCAGATTGCAAGCAATTTGTTTGCTTTTCATTATAAACTTTGACTAGGCGAGTTGGAGTGAATTGTGGCACAAATAGAATCTCATGAATGCACACTCCTGCACAGAAGCAGCCAACAGCAAAAATGTAACCTATGATAACTCAGGTAGGACATGTTTGTTTATTTATTTTTTTACTCGCTTTTTGGCTATTGAAAGATGCTCGAGTTGTTTGTTGTAAACTAAAGAGTATTATTATTATTATTATTTTCCATGCAGATGCACTTCTAGAAAGATCATTTATTTTTAAGTAGATAAATATTGCTGAAAACTAAAATGTTGCGATGTCAGTTTTTTTCAGTAGTCGTCATTGCAAGTTTGCAACTGTAGAAATAGTTGGAGCACAAATGACATTTGATTGAAAAATATATTGCATATGTTATATGCGCAAATTAGAATCCTGCTTCAAATTGTCATTTTTTCTAATTGTACATGATTATGTTCATTTATAATGTCATTTTCACAGAATAGTTTTCTTTTTGTTTCTGTTGTATAACACCATTCCAAATATTCCGTCACTCCCCAAGCCTGGTTAACACCTTAATTGGGAACAGACAGCCCAAAGTATAACAGTGCTGCTTTGCATCTCTAATGATTTCAGTTCCTCTAGGTATGGTGACCTAGATGATGCTATTACATAAGGCTAGATCTCTCACTGAATCACTAATGCATCTAAACAGGTTGTGTGCACTTGTAAGCTTTATGTTAGAACAAAATGTGACACCAAAAACACGTCATCTCAATCAAAGCATCTGATGTTACATATATGTGTATATGTGCATTCATATGCACGCTATGATGAAACGGGATGGCATTCTGAAGGATGAGGTCAGAGGGACTTATTTAACTAAGTGCGTGTGGTGTAATATTACTCAGTGACTATTGCGGTTCATAAGCGATTACCTCATTCATAGTCAGCCTATGGGTTGATCGGAATTGATTTGGCATGTGAATACAATGAAATGGTAGCATTTTGTTCTGGCTCTCGCATGACGAGTACATTCATGCATAATATGTGTGGGTTCTATGACTGACATCATGGCATGAGTCATTTTACAGTACATCACAGTAACAATATACTGTTATAGTTGTGTATTTTCTGCTTCTCTTCGTGAATTTGTGCCAAACAAATGGTAAGTTGAAGCTGTTATTTACTAACAATTGTTTGCAAGCATAGGTCACATTTTTAGGTCTTATTATATAAATGTCCTCTTACATAATTAGCTAATAACTAATTTGATCACTGCCAATTGTGATTCCCACTGGATTGCAGCTTTAAGAGTCTTGTCTATGTGCCGGGTAAATGAGAAATGTTAACTAGTGCTGTGAAATAAGTATGTGCTCTGAGATGAAGGAGAACTTAGTTTGCACTTGACAGTTTGTTGGCTTTTGCACGTTCCAATGCTGCCTGAGAGTATTACTCTGATTCGTGATCTGAAAGTTTGGCCTCCTGGCTCACTGGCTAGAGAGCCCATCTTTCATTCCAACTGTTGTGAGATCAAATCTCGCTGTGTTAGCGTCCTGTAGGTGTGGATTTACGCTTGCCAGGACAACACCAACTCAAACTCCTCCACAGAGAAGAAGCAGAAAAGTAATAAATGGTAAACAAACACTTAAAATTAACTTTATTTCCATAATCCTGAGTTTTTGTAAGGACATTTTTTTGGCAACATCCTTGGATTTTGAGAGTGTATCGTGGCTATGCAAATGACCTCACTAAATAGTGCCTCAGGTATTATCTATTTTTGATTTGTTTTGTTGTTTGTGTTTTTATTATTTCTTTGCATGATGGGGTGCCTGTTCATTTGATTCTCACATATGGCAAATGTTTTTTTTTGTTTGTTTTTTTTTGTTTTGTTTTTTTTACAGCATGTCCTCTGATGCTCAGTGGAACAGAGATTAGTGTACACCACGCGCATCAGTATAAAAGTGCAGTTCAGTTATCTGAAAAAGCAGTGCATTACCATCTGCTTGTTATTGCATGATTGCTTATAATCTAATAATAAATATATATATATATAAAATATATTTAGTTTATTTATAATAATTGTGTGTGTGTGTGTGTGTGTGTGTGTGTGTGTTTGAAAGGCCACCAGTGAAGATGTTTATATTTCATAAAATGTATTCAGTGTCAATTAAAAACATGATTATGACACTGTTATTGATTTATAATTGACACTGTCTCCTTGAATCATAATTTAAAGCTATAATAACAGTAATATTCAACGTTTTGACTTGCTGTGCCAAATTCGCTATATTAACTGCTGTATCCTGGGGCTAGTGCCTTTATGATGGGTTCAGATGTTAGACTACTACTAGATGCTGGTTAGCTTTGTAAACATGTTACTGCACTTCCTGTGTTTATTTGTTGGGGTCAGTAGATTCCACATCCTTTCCTGACACGGTGGGGTTTAGAGGAAAAATAAAACTAATAAGGCATGTTGCATCCCCATAAAGAAAGAAGGGAGATAAAGAAAGTTCAACCCGTGGGAGGGAACTCAGTGTGTTCAAGGCTTTTCTCTTTGCTTCTTTAAATTCTTTATTTATTTATTCTTGCAGTCTGACTGTCTCTCAGCAACTGTTGCATGGTTGCATGTGATGTGACAGCATGAAGCTTCTTTTAGTGAGATTTCTCTTTCTTGCTATGTCAGACTGGCATATACATACAACTTGGCCTGATACTGCAGTATCAATTACTACCATGAAGAAAACGAGAGAGAATGTAAATGGAACAAAATCTGCCAAAGTTAGGGCCAGGGTCATATAGGATTTGAAAAATCGTTAAAAAAATTAATGTCAAGAGTTTGACAGAATTCGGGTGTTTTGGGAAATTATTCTTACATTTGGCATCCTATAAATTTAATAACCATGAAAATGTTCAGTTAAAAATGTTCCCTCTTTAATTAAGCTTTAATTTTACTTAAAGGTCCCCTTCTTCGTGATCCCATGTTTTAAACTTTAGTTAGTGTGTAATGTTGTTGTTAGAGTATAAATAATATATTTAAAATTCTAAAGCTCAAAGTTCAATGCCAAGCGAGATATTTTATTTAACAGAATTCGCCTACAAAAAACGACCCGTTTGGATTACAGCCCTCTAGTTCCTGCAGTAATGACTTCACTAAAACAGCTTTTTGACTAACCTCCGCCCACGTGAATTCACAAAAAGGGGGGCGTGGTCTTGTTGCGCTCCGATGGAGATGAAAGGAAGAGCTGCGTTTGTGTTTGCCATGTCGTTGAAATGCTGTTATTTTCATCTCGGAGTCCAATCACCTTTGTTTGGGCTTCCCAGGGACGCTGTACTTGGAGATTAATGGTTACAATTTATGTTTAACTCGGTTCCCGGAAAATTATAATCCACATGTAAAACTATGTGCAGCACATTTTGCTGAGGACAGCTTTCTCAATCTCAATCAGTTTAATGCCAGATTTGCAAAAAGTTTATTCTTGAAAGATGGAGCAGTTCCCTCTTTGTCTGGAGAAGGCGTTGTTTATGGACCACAACCGGTAAGTGTATTTTATTATTTAAGTTGGTGCGTTTAACAGTTTCTGTAACTTAGTACACAGAGGGCAATGCTGTCTAGCTTTGTTAACTAGATGGTAGGGCTGTGCAAAAAAACGAATGCGATTTTCATGCACATCTCCTCAGTAAAAACGCTCCTGTGATTATAAGTACATCTCCAGCACATGCTTCTGCCCACCTGCTTCTCAAAATTAGTCCAATCGCATTTCCAGGAGGGCAGCCTGCTCTAAGCTGGTGTCGAATCACAACACAGGAACCGCTGGCCCAATCACAACTCGTTACGTATTTCTGAAGGAGGGACTTTATTAGAGTTGGGTCCGAGTCCACCTTTGTCGAGTACGAGTCAAGACCAAGTCCACAAACATCGAGTCCAAGTCCGAGTCCGAGTCCAAAAGGGGCCGAGTTGGACTCAAGTCCGAGTTCTTAAAGGCCGAGTCCGAGTCGAGTCCGCCCGAGTCCAGAAAGTAATTAAATTAAAAAAGAGTATAAATTGGTATTGTACATTTTTACATTCTATTAATATTTTAACCTTTCAACCCATTAAACCAATGGCAATATAAAAATGTAATAAAAAAAATACCACTGTTACATCTAGTCATTGCCATTGAACATTTTTATTTTATGTCAACCTAACTAGTTTCCTATCAAAAAAGTTTTCAAAGGTTTTATTGTATTACAAGTGCATGAAAATACAAATGAACCTATTTTATTATTGTATCACACTATATTGTCCTCCAGTTAAAGATGACATTTCAGTCATTTAATGCCTCTCCCCCACATTTGACAGAGGTAAAGTGCAGCCAATGAGGAGATCCTTAATGATGGCATTATGAATTTCTTGTTGTCTTGGAGAACTTGCATCATAAAGTTGCATTGCTTGTTTGGTCAGTTCTGGTCTTGCAAATCCTGCAATGCTGAGCTGTGCAGCATCTGTTGGTTGCTGCTGCTGTCTTTGGTACTCGGTTGCATCGGTTTTCGGATCACCAGTACACTGAACCGAAAACCGTTTCTTTCGGAGGCGTCCGATTTGAGAACCGATGAACTGATGATTTTTAATTTTTCAAGTATTTTGTTAAACATCGGAAAGTGTGATAAAACTATAAAAAAAAATATATATATATATATATATATATATATATATATAATATATATATACGTTTTTTTTTTTTTTAAGATCGGGGCTACATGTTTCTAATCTGTATATTGTAGATTATGTATGGGCCAAAGGGGTTTTCAGGGAAGTTAGACAATAATTAAGACTCTAAAGTCATGTTTAATATGAATAAGGGATGATTTATGAAATATCTGTACTGTATTTATAGTTAATGATGACAGATTCACAAACTGAGTTTGTAGTAAACAGAACATGAACATGAGTAGAGCAGCTGATGATACTGAACTGCAGCACGTGCCGGTGTCCTGACATTTTATCCTACCCTGTCAGATTTTCCTACCCGGGTTTTGAGCGATTCGCGTTCTCGAGTCAAGAACCGGTTGTATCAGTTTTCAGATCATCAGTAAACTGAACCGAAAACCGTTTCTTTCGGACGCGTCCGATTCGAGAACCGAGGAGCTGATGATACTGCGCATTCGTGATTCAGCATGAAGCCGAATGACTCACAGCGCGTCTGAACCGAACTGATTCTTTTGGTGATTGATTCTGAACTGATTTTGTGCTAATGTAATGAGTGCGGGTAAACCGAGGGCTTGAAGGAACGGCACTCTGACGAAACGTAAGTTCATTTAATAACAAATAAATCGCAATGGATTATGTATCCGGTGAACTGTTTTTTTTTTTCAACCGGTTTATTGAATCAAACCGTCCGAAAGAACCGGTTCGCGGAAAAGAATCGAACTTCCCATCACTAATCCACATTGATATCCAGTGAGTGGTGCGTGTGTTTCGTCTGCAAGCAGGAGACTTCTGCCTGCCGGTGTGGTGCAGTAAAATGACAGAAGGGGAGACATTCATTAATTTATCATTTCAATTTTATGCTGGTTTTATTGTTACACGTGACGCGGACTCGACTGTACTCGGAATATTGAGTCCAAAATGTTCAAGTCCGTGTCAAGTCCGAGTACAAATTCACCCGAGTGCGTGACAAGTCCGAGTTCATTCAAAATTGGACTCGAGTCCGGACTCGAGTCCGAGTCCAAGTTCGAGTACCCCAACTCTAGACTTTATAGAACAAGGAAGTCATCAGCCAATTTTTGTGACCGTGAAAACAGCGGTATAATGATAGGTGAATTGTGTGAAAAATACTGTGTTTTTTTACACGCAAAACATGAACACATGTTATATTGCACACTATAAACACAATCAAAGCTTCAAAAAAGCGCGAATAATGGGACCTTTAAGTTTTCTTAAATCTTTATTATGAACTTTAAGTGAAGTTACAGTTTAAACTGGCAGTCAGGATGCAGTTTGGGTGTGAGTTACTTTGGCATTATGGAAATTAGACTACGAGACAAATACTTGAAATAACATGAACCAAGAAAAATTCCATAATTTGGATCATGGAAAGTGCCAGAAATACATGTGACCCCACATGACTTTCACAGCTCTGAAGGTCTGCTATGCCCTTGGTTTTGGATAAAATTTGTTGGTTTCCAGAAGTGTTAGTAGTTTGCAAAACTTTAATTGACAGAATTCTAATCTTCTGTTCCCTGACACCAACAGATTGGATTCTTCTAATGTGGATTTACTGTAACTCCATTTTCTGAATTCTTTATTGTCCTACAGACAGAAAGAAGCTCTGGCCAGCAGCTTTTCCTCTCTCTGGGTTTCTGTAGTTTTAGTTTGACTGACATTGAGCAGATGTGTCATAGCTGATACACTTGGAAGGGCAAACAGAGCTCTGAAACAGAGCCATCAATTCTTGTTGGAGACCATCACAGGGACATTGTGCTGCATTCAAAACAGTAATTTAGTTTTATGAGGCCGCTTTCCACCCTCTCTCAGACCCTTGGAATGAAAACATTTCAGTTTCAGTTTTCGGCTTCAGTTCGTCTTAAAGATGCCTGTGTAAACACCCTCTTTGAGCTATAATGCCTATTACCGTGTTTCTGATTTCTTGAAATATTATTTGCAATGCTTCATCTTTTACTAACCTTTTTTTCAGGCTGCATTCTATTGTGATAATCTCTGATGAAATGTACCACACATACTTAAAAGATCATACTGACGTGAATAGGGACCTTGGTTAAAAATAAATCTTTGTGGCTTTTATACTAATGTTGTGAGTTAAATGTGCTCACAGTCAGAAGTTTGAAGTTGATGGATAGATGGGTGGATTGACTGGTAGATGGTCAGATGGATGGATGAATTGATAAATGGATGGTTGGACTGGTAGATGGTATGAGTGGATGGATGGATGGCCAGATGGATGGATTGATTGGTAGATGGATAGATTGGTGGATGGATGGATGGATGGATTGATAGATGGATGGTTGAATTGATGAATGGATTGATAGGTGGATGGTTGAACTGATGGATGGTTGGATTGGTAGATGGTTGGGTGGTGAGTGGGTGAATGGATGGATGGATGGATGGATGGATTGGTAGATGGCCAGATGGATGGAGGGATGGATCGATTGGTTTATGGATAGTTTGGTAGATGGATGGATGATGGATGGATGATGGATGGATGTTTGGATGGGTGTGTGGGTGGATGGATGGATGGATGGATGGATGGATGGATTAGTAGATGGCCAGATGGATGGATGGATGGATGGATCGGTAGATGGGTGGGTGGATGGATGGATGGATGGATGGATTGGTAGACGCTCAGATGGATAGATGGATGGATGGATGGATGGTCAGTCTGCCATATTGGAACATGAACACTTAAGAGCAAGTCGCCAGAGCGTTTTCAAATGCATGTATGTCTATCTATACAGTAGACTTTAGCGGAAGATTTTGCTAAACTAATGCAATACAAAATGAAGGCATTAACTAACACAACATTAAACGTTTCCATATATTAAAAACCTTTAATATTAAGTCAATACATATAAAAACACAAACCAACACATTCTCAACTGTGAAAGGTTTTATCCCATTACATCTGGATTTGATACTTAGGTGTTCTTACAACCAGAGGCTGTGTCATATTTATAATGTATTAACCAGTACTTAAAAGTCTTACATTTGATCTTAAAAATTTTTCAAGTAACTAGTAAAGTAGCACATTACTTTCAAATTTGCTATTAAAGTTACTTTCTTATAATTATTACTTTCAAATATTTACTATCAAGTTACTTTGTTTTCCCATTTATTTACCGACACCTCTCCATTCCCTGTGTTTATATAAATTGGGAGTAAGGTGCAGACAAACAGCCATTCAACCTCAGGCTTATTAACTCTTTTCCTGCCAAATACGAGTTATCTTGTCTTTTATGAGAAAACGTCAAAGATGCTTTCCGTGTATTTACTTTTATACAGTGGCGGCCAAAACTGTAAGAACACTTGTCATATTTAAGAAGTTTCAGTTGTTTTCATTGAATTGGCCATGGCCATTACAATACCAATGATTGACTAATGACTAATGCCAGAACTATATGCGATTGAAGGAACTGACAGGGATGGACAGTTCAGACCTCAACCCCATCAAGCAAATTTGGGGTGAGTTGAAAAATGTATTTACTTTAAACAGATCTATTGTACATTCATAGTCCTAACAATTTTTCTTATCATTGTATGCTCCGGGCGCTATTGCACATTTTCTGAATGATAACAAAGTTTCCTGATCAAAAACACAGACGAGGAAAACACAGAAATGAGCAATCTTGTATGTAAGCAGATGCATATGAAAAATAATGCTATCATCAACAATAAGCAGCATATAAATCAAACCTACTGCATCTATGCTTTGTACTAAATATGATCCAGATGTAATCTTTGATAAAAACAAAACACAATTTTGTCAGATCTTTGCTCAAAATGTTGCTTTTCTTGATTAAACTTACATTCAAGAGGTGATCAAAAAAATAATAATGTTTGAAACTATAAATGAAATGTTTTTTTGTTGTTGTTGTTCTAAGTAGAGGCTCTGTTCTTTTTATATTGATGTATGTTCAGATATTCATACAATAAAATATTCTGGGGGCCATGAAAATTGAATGCTCAAAGATGCTGACAGTGGATGATGGATTCAGATGTAACTTTCAGTAAAAATTAACAAACACAATCTTTTTATGTAAAAACGCAATAATGTAACATATTTTTTTATTTTAACTTTCAACAACACTATTCGTAAACTGTAATGGAGTAATTGTCATTGTAAGGTATGTATACTTTTACTTAAGTATGGTTTTCAGGTATTCTTCACACCTGTGGTTTACAGTTTTGAAGTGTTGTGGGTACTTGATAGCGTGGCTTCCAAAACTGTGCAGTAACTTCAGGATGTGTACAGCACAGACATGGCATTTTACTCAAGCTCAAGCTGCCGCATGATGAATCACAGTGCTACATACTGCAGCACATGAGCAAAAACAAAACTCGCTGAGATCAACTCACAGTGGTGGGTTACCAAATAAGTACACACCCACAACTGCTCCTCAAGGAATGTGGCGAAGTACAGTAGCCTCAGAGTGCTCTGACTCTGATCTCTAGCCTAAATAGACAATCCTTTTCCCTTTTTTTCATTCTTATTCATCCTGTATGTGTGCGTGGCAGGTTGACCTGAGGGAGTGAGGGAAGGAGAAAGAGAGGGAGGGAAGCAAGCAACAATTTGTGTTCATATCTCTCCTCCATCTTCACATCAAGGACACTGCATGCCGTTGCTGATGCTGCCGTCACCATGGAGACTAGCGCTAGTTGCCTTGGGCACCATAGGGATTGCAGGTGATGAAAGCGCAGTTTGAGCACACACAAGGTTAAATTGGCCTTTGACCCTGTGCTGGTTGGTTCAGCGATATCAATTCACCTAGGATTAAATGCTCCCTCCATAGAGACCATGAAACATGGGAATAAATAATAGATTTATTATTATTATTTTCACATTATTGTCATTATTGTCTAAGTCCCGCTTATACATTTAAAGTAATTATTTACAAACAATAATTGTAATTTATTTTAATTGCAATATGATATCTAAATGCACTATTATAAAAATCTAAAACTGTCATTAAATATTTGAAATGTATTTATATATGTTTATGTATATATATATATATATATATATATATATATATATATATATATATATATATATATATATATATGCACACACGCACACACACATACACATACACACATACACATAAATAAATAATAAAAATAAAAAAATTATATGTCATAATAATAAAAAATTAAAAGATGCAATTCATATAGAAGTAATAATAACCAAATATATATTAAGTGAAAAATTATGAAATTTATATAGAAATAAACTCATTAAAATCACACTATATATAATTTATAGTAACATGATATCTAAATGTACTATTAAAAATGTAATAAAAAGGAGATAAATTATATATATATATATATATATATATATATATATATATATATATATATATATATATATATATATATATATATATATATATATATATTAGTGCTGTCAATCGATTAAAAAAAATTAACTAATTAATCGCACAATTTTTTAAAATTAATCGCGATTAATCGCGATTAATCGCAATTAAAAGACTGAAACTTTTTGGATAGGTAAATGTAAAATGTAAATAATTAATGTAAACTCAAGACAAAGAAACTATTTAAATTCAAAATATGATTGTTTATTGGAATTTTTGTTTAACTTGTAACACAGATTTTCTCATGTAAACAACATACCTGCAATAAATCATCAATATCCTCCAAATTAACTGTTGGCTTGAAAGCCATATTTATTACAGAAATAAAAACACAGGCATGTAAGTACCATTTGAATTTCAAAACAATCAATGCCAATAAAAAACAAAAATGATTTCCATGTTGAATTCTAAGTGGACTGCAAAAAAATTCCAAAGTATAGTCATTGCCAGGGCTTTAAGTGAGCCGGTACGCTCATTTGGACATCTGTTTTAATAGAGGTTTTAATCTTTTACCTGCACTGCCGATTTTCAGAGCGCCCTTCACAATGCAAGCTTCCTAATTCATCCCACCCAGAGCAGAACATCTCGGTTACGTATGTAACCTTGGTTCCCTGAATAGGGAACGAGATGCTGCGGTGACGTCACCACGTATGGGAACACCTCCGGTGTGACGAATGTCTGAAGCCCTATACCATCCCGCCAATCCTATTGGCCAAATGGCGCATAGCACCACCCTACGCATGCGCACGCATGATATACCTGGGTGCAGCTCGCCATTTCGCTCAGATTTCATGACTGAAGATGAAGAAATTATCAAGGTACGGAACGGCCAGAACCGCAGCATCTCGTTCCCTATTCAGGGAACCAAGGTTACATACGTAACCGAGATGTTCCCTATCATAGGTCACTTCGATGCTGCGGTGACGTCACCACGTATGGGAACGATATACTAAAACGCCTGACGTACCTGATAACTGAGATCCGAGGAAGCATCTGCTCAAGCGGAGAGAACCCGGGAGCCAGGAGCCATCCTCACATCCAGACTGTAGGACTTGATAAAAATGCTCGGTGAGGACCATCCTGCCGCAGCACAGATATCATCCATAGAAGATCCACTGAGAAAAGCTTGAGAAGAAGCCACAGCTCAAGTGGAATGAGCCTCAATTCCTAAGGGCGAAGCGAGTCCGCGCGCCTCATAGGCCAAAGAAATTGCCTCCACCAGCCAATGGGACATGCGCTGCTTTGTAACCGCATGGCCCTTACTTTTATGTCCAAAACAGACAAACAGCTGGTCAGATTCATGCCAAGGGGCTGTACGATCCACATAAGTCTTTAAGCTCTCACAGGGCAAAGACTTAGATCTCTTGATCCAGCCTCAGCAGGTGAAAAGCTTCCAGGAACACTTACTGAAAGCGAAAGAGGTTAGATGCGACCTAGGAACATAGTTAGGCCTGGGCCGCAGCAGCACCTTCACAGAGCCCGGTGCAAATTCCATGCATGAGGGTGAAACAGAAAGAGCCTGTAAATCCCCAACTCTCTTGAGGGAGGATAAAGCCATGAGAAGAAATGTCTTCAGTGTCAAGAATTTATACGATACGGGCTCCAAGGGCTCAAACGGATGCCCTGATAAACCTAGCAACACAAAGGATAAACCCCATGAAGGAACTCGCACAGGGCGGAAAGGCCTCAGCCGTCGCGCACGCTGTACGAAACGAGAAACTAGTGGATGACGCCTCATAGAGGCACCGCCTATGTATTCGTGGTAAGCTGAAATGGCTGCCACGTAAACCTTAAAAGTGGCTGGTGTTACGCCATCCGAAAAACAATCCTGGAGGAACTCCAGCACTGAAGCCACTGGGCAGTAAACTGGATCCACATTACGATTGCCACACCAGGCTGTAATCAGTCTCCACTTGAAAGCATATAAGCGTCTCGTAGAAGCTGCTCTAGAATTCAATATAGTCTCAGTGGTTCCAACAGAAAGACCGGGACATACTAATGCACTCCGCTCAGTGGCCACGCCCACAGTTTCCACAGATCCGGCCTCGGGTGCCAAATCAGCCCCGGTGCTTGTGATAATAAATCTTGTCTGAGGGGAATCTCCACGGAGAGCCCGCTAGCAGACTGATAGATCCGCAAACCACGGCTGCGTGTGCCATCGCCGAGCCACCAGCAGCAGCTGTCCCTCCGTATTCTGCATAATACCGCTGGGATCAAATGAATCGGAGGAAAAGCATACAGACTGGTCCTGGGCCAGCTGTGAGCTAATGCATCCACGCCCAGGGGCGATGGGGGGCATAGGGAGAACCATAGTGGGCAATGCGTAGTCATGTTTGACGCGAATAAATCCACTTTCGCTTTGCCGAATATCCACCATAAAAGATTCACCGTCTGGAGGTGTAATCTCCATTCTCCCTGTTCCAGAGCCTGTCTGGATAGCATATCCGCTCCGAAGTTCAAACGTCCGGGGACATGAACAACTCGGATCGACAGAAATTTTCTCTGAGACCAGAGAAGAACATGTCTCGCCAGCCTGCACAGGGGGCGAGAGCGTAATCCTTCCTAATGATTCAGGTATGAGACAAACGCTGTGTTGTCTGATCTGAGCAGCACAAGACGGCCGATCAGCAGATTCGCGAATTACTGGAGAGCCAGAAAACTGCCAGTAATTCCAACCGGTTTATATACCAACTGCGTTGTGCAGCTGTCCACACTCCATGGGCTGATAGCCCTTGACAAACAGCTCCCCAACCGGTCAAAGACGCATCCGTCGTGACGGTCTCTGGGAAAGCTCAATCCCCAGCCGAACCCCGGTAGGAGAAACTCGGTTGGCATCCATAGTTTTAACGACATCACACAACTCCGTGTCACCGAAATCGTCGGACGCGGAAGACAACGGGGTGAAATATTTCGTCTTTCCGCCCACTTTTCCACTGAAAAGGGGCGCATGTGAAGTAACCCCAGACAAATTACGGGGAATGCCGCTGTCAATCGTCCAAGTGGTTAACAGATGGACGCCCTGGAGCCGCAACGGGGCCAGAGCTACATCCATGCATTGAGAAGTACGGGGTCTACGACTTCTATAGCCCCTTTGCTCAGCAGAGTTGACATCTCCTGTCACAACACTGCTATTACCATCAGTCTACCACCGTGGAAAGAATTCAGCGGAAAGAGGCGGGCCTCTAAAAAGCGAATTGGTGTATCCGTGACAATTGTGCGTAACACCCATTGAGAAATGCCGGGCAAGCGTTACACGCGACCCAAAACGATACTAGCAGTCTCAAATTTCCGCTTTCTGCAACGTTGTCATACACATAATGTCCGTGCACGGAAAAGCCTGCGGCATTCGTGCACAGGGGAAGTGTATGCATAAGAGCTATTGCGTCCCGTTGTGTATAATCCTGAACGTGTCCACGGCAGGAATTAGACCAACGAATTGAACATCAAGCTCTGCCGCTAACTAAAACGGCGGCTGTGCGAGCCGTCATAAATGGGTCGTCTGTGTAAGACCCTAGAATCACCCCTCAAAATCTGAAAGCTGGATTGCGCAGTGTCTGAGGGATTATTAGTTATTATTTATGCCTGGCGTCACAGCCCGATCCAATGCTGCTCGAAGCGCTGTTTGCTGCGAGACAGTCAATGTCAGAGCGTAGGGACTGCAGTGAGAGTGTTGGATGCGCATTAGCGGTCCAACAGCACTCTATAGTGGAGGGCACAGTCCCTGGCGAACATGAAGTAAAGCGCATGCGTAAACTCGCTGCGTTTCGTTGTGTATAATCCTGAAGCGTATCCACGGCAGGATTTAATTCACCAAGATAAAAATCGGGCCACGTCGCCATTGCGAGAACGTGGCGGCTGTATGAGCAGTCATAAACTGGCCATCTTTGCCAGCCTTTTGTGCCGCCCCTCAAACTCTGAAGGCTGGATCGTGCAGAGTGTCTGAGGGGGCGCTCAAATGATAACTCAATCCAATGATGCTCGAGGTGGCTTTGCTGCGAGACAGTCAATGTTAGAGCGTGGGGACTGCAGTGAGAGGGTTGGATGTGCATTAGCAGTCCAACAGCACTCTCTAGTGGAGGGCACAGACCCTGGCAGACATAGAAGGAAAGCGCAAGCGTCAAACTCGCCGCGTTTCGTTGTGTATAATCCTGAAGCGTGTTCACGGCAGGATTTAATCCAACAAGATAACAGTAGGCCACGCCGCTAGCGAGAACGTGGCAGCTGTGTGAGCCATCATAACTGGCCATATTCGCCAGTCTCTCGTGGCGTCCCTCAGACTCTGAAGGCTGAATAGTGCAGAGTGTCTGAGGGAGCGCTCAAATGATAGCTCAATCCAATGATGCTCGAGGTGCCTTTGCTGCGAGACAGTCAATGTTAGAGCGTGGGGACTGCAGTGAAAGGGTTGGATGTGCATTAGCAGTCCAACAGCACTCTCTAGTGGAGGGCACAGACCCTGGCAAACATGAAGTAAAGCGCATGCGTCAAACTCGCTGCGTTTCGTTGTGTATAATCCTGAAGCGTGTTCACGGCAGGATTTAATACAACAAGAAAACATTAGGCCACGCCGCTAGCGAGAACGCGGCAGCTGTGTGAGCCGTCATAAACTGGCCATATTTTCCAGCCTCTTGTGGCGTCCCTCAGACTCTGAAGGCTGAATAGTGCAGAGTGTCTGAGGGGGCGCTCCAATAACAGCTCAGTTCAGTGACGCTCGAAGTGCTTGTGCTGCGAGACAGTCAATGTTAGAGCGTGGGGACTGCAGTGAGAGGGTTGGATGTGCATAGCAGTCCAACAGCACTCTTCAGTGGAGGGCACAGACCCCGGCAAACATAGAAGGAAATGCATGCGTCAAACTCGCTGTGTTTCGTTGTGTATAATCCTGAAGCGTGTCCACGGCAGGATTTAAACCAACAAGATAAACATAGGGCCACGCCGCTAGCGAGAACGCGGCAGCTGTGTGAGCCGTCATAAACTGGCCAAATTCGCCAGTCTCTTGTGCCGTCCCTCAAACTCTGAAGACTGAATTGTGCAGTGTCTGAGGGGCGCTCAAATAACAGCTCAGTTCAGTGACGCTCGAAGTGCTTGTGCTGCGAGACAGTCAATGTTAGAGCGTAGGGGAAGAACGAGAGGCTTCTCGTAAAGAACCGTAATAAGAGAATGAAATTTTTCCCGAAATAGACACGACTCGATACGTCTAGACGAGACTAGGTCGCGGCGGAGTTAGGCGCGATCCGTTCAGCTAGAGAGGTAGTCAAACGGCATCGCTATATAATAGCATGTCACTTAATCGTGGCAAAAACCCGCGCCGTTCGTGATATGCGCTGATAAGGCTGCTTCCAGGACCTCGAACCTCTTGGTGGAGGTCCGTGAGAAGGGTAGTTTATCCACCGCGTGGATAGCCACATATTAGCACACTGAGAAAGGGGAAGCGCGTTTCTCCTGTCCGCTCGGAGGGAGAGAACCGCTTATGCCGGTCAGAGCCTACTCTGAGTAGAAGCTGCGGTTAGACAACATAGTATAAAGCAAAACTGCTCTGATTAACGCGCTCGAGTAGGGGAGAGCGAGCAAGTGGAAACTCCAGTGCATCACTGTACTCATAGTCAAGCCGCACATATCGCCCCTAACCAACACCTCGTGCGGGGCCTCGGCGACCGCAGAAGCGAACGGTGGGGGTTAGACGCGAGGCGACTGAAGAAATAGACTCCAGAGCGCGGATTACTTTTCTTATTTTACCATAGCCGTAGGCTATCACAGAGAGAACATGAGAGAGGCTGCAAACGAATCTCTCATGAGTGCCTCCCTGTGATAAACCCATATACGGCTCTTACCTTTCGTTGACTCATCGCGTCCGCGAAAGAGGAGTTAACACTGCTCGAAGAAAATCGCTGGAGAACGCGAGATGATAGGGCACAGATGATTCGCTATTCCTGAAGGAATGAAATCTGAGCGAAATGGCGCGCTGCACCCAGGTATATCATGCGTGCGCATGCGTAGGGTGGTGCTATGCGCCATTTGGCCAATAGGATTGGCGGGATGGTATAGGGCTTCAGACATTCGTCACACCGGAGGTGTTCCCATACGTGGTGACGTCACCGCAGCATCGAAGTGACCTATGATAGGGAAACTACATTACCCATTCACCCTTAAGTTATACAAGTGAATAGCGCATGTGTCGCTTTTCCCACTGTTAAGTGTCAACAACTCATCGTGGCCGGAGAAGGTGTGTGAAACTCGTTGTGAGTTATACTAAAGCAAAATCTTGAGTATTTATTGTCTGATAAACATTAAAAACTGTCTGCGGAGGTTGAGTCGTCCTGCAGCCCCCGCTGGCTGCTCATTGGCTGCAGCATCTTTTTTCTAAGTTCTTAAAAAATACCGTAGACGGCAAGGCACAAATTTAGATATTCATTTATCTAATTAATCTATAGCCTATGCACAAAGACAATATGATCTTTTCGTCCCCTTTTTGTTTTAAAGCTTGATGAAGAGAGAGAGCGCAAGTTGCTGCAGCTGCGAGGAGGACAGTGATGCACGCGTACAGGAGTGATTGACAGTTCGCGGCACTGTGTACAAAAAATACTCCGCTACACAATTATTTCGTTATTTTCATTTAAGCTTATTAACGTTAGAGTTACAGAAAGGTCTGATTTACGCACTGTTACAGTCATTGTTTTTTTTTTTTTTTTAATGACATTTGAGTTCATGATTTTAATGTTGCTGTTTCTTGTGGCAGACTAAATGAAGAGTAATGTTTCTTGTGGCAGACTGAAGAGTAATCCGGCAGAGTTTTATACTGAAACTTTCCGTCTAAAAGTCCTTCCTTGGTCTTATCCATATTTCTTTGCACGTTGAACACACATAGGCCACAACTGGAAATAAAAAAAAACTGCAACCGCGTTAATTGCGTTATTTTTTTTTAACGCGTTAAATATTTCAAATTAATCGAATGCGTTAACGCGCTAATTTTGACAGCACTAATATATATATATATATATATATATATATATATATATATATATATATATATATATATATATATATATATATATATATATATGCAATTTATTGTTCAGCAATATGCAGAGAAAGAAAATTGACTTCCTGTCATTCGCTATACTGGAAAATATTTTTGTGGCCTAACTTCAGAAAGAAAAATTCTGTATAATGTGGTGTTTTCATCCTTATCTTTGTGTGTTTATTTATTTATTTATTTGTGTGTAAATACTCTTTGAAATGGATCTGTCGGTGGGGGGAAGGAGAGCAGGTCTGGAGGGTTTTGCTGTGTGAGGACATTCGGGGAAGGAGGAGTTATTCCTACATGGGCCTCGGTGATAAGACTCTGTGTCTAATATGCACCGCTGTGTCCAAATCATAAAGGGACTTAGTGAAGGCTTTACAGAGCAATCCTCTATCCCAGCAGCCTGCCTCACTGAACCAGCATAAATAACCCTCCTACCATTCTGGTCAAGGCAGGAAGAGGAATTCAGTAAGGGTAGAGATATTCTGGGTGCATGTGGGTGTGTATTTGCAAGTGTGTATTAATGTTTGTGTGTCAGGATGGCATAAATAAAGCTGATGGACTGCTAGTGCATTGTGATTTACTCGCTGTGTACATTTGGAGATGGTGTGTATTCAGTATTGGCTGACTGCTACAAGCTAAGGCCAGTAACTCATATAATTTAGTATATTAAGCAAGGTATAAGCTGCTGATATCTCATATCCATATGTCATAAGCAAAACAAACCCTAGTCCGGTACACTTAAGAGTTTTGACCACTGATTATGTTTTACCTCTATGCTTTAATGCGGTAATTTTGGGGCTTTTTTGGGCTAACTGTCATAAATATGCTGTAAAAATCCAATAGATTAATTGCTTTTATTGATTGAAAATCAATAATAAGCTGTGCTTTATACCTAAATAATACTAAATGAAAATGATTAGGCACCCACAATTTTCTGTACCTGATTCAGAATGCAATTCTCATATAAATGTTGAAGATTAAAATTAGATTCAAGATGTATAGTTAGGTTTCCAAACCATACTGTGACACCATACCTAACTATGATAAAACAGCTTTGTAAAACAACATCATGATTTTCTTATAACCCCATAAAAACATAATCTACGTAAGAAGTAGAGTCTCTGATGGAGCTGAGTGCAAACCCATTCCGGATGAGCTTTCCAAGTAAGTGAGCTGTCTATATAAACACCCAAATACTTGTAAGTTTGCGTTTGGGTGATGTTTTGGTCATGTATGACTACTTGGTAATAGTCACCTATACATTTTGGTTCAAATATAATCTCCTCTGTTTTCTTTATATTTATTATTAAATAATATTTATCAGTCGACAAACCAGGTTATTTCCGACTGGTAGATGTTTCCTATATTATCGTCTCCATAAAGTAGACTTACGATGGCTGTCATCTGAATATTCAAAAAAATATATTTTTTGAATGCTTACTTGAACATTCATTTGTAAAAAGTGTAAAAAGCATTGGTGAACTGACACAGCCTTGTGAAACACCTGTGCTAATATTCTTTAGTTGTGAAAGACAATTGTTTACATTAACACACTGAGTTCTATCAGTTAAAAAAAGATATGTACAACTTTATGATAGCTGGGTTTACACTCAACTGCTCCATCTTTGAGATTAACAAGGGCGGTTGAATGGTGTTAAAAGAAGAGCTTAAATCGATAAAAAGTAAACAAGCATAGGCTTTGTGATTCTCTGAGTGCTTTAGAATTAAGTGCATAATGCTGCCAAGTCTTTATCACTTTATTAATATTAAGCAAAACAAAACGACAAATGTTTACTTTCACAAATCGTCTCGTTCTCGTACAGGCTTGTATAAAGCTGTTGCTTTTTCAGTTAGGTAACGAAAATTGTCAGCAAACGACACCCGCTGGCCATTCCGTTGGGTCTTTTGTCCAGTCACAGATAATGTACGGACAGTGCGACCCAGTACAGCTCAGTTTTTATGTCTATGTTGCTCTGTCGAGCAGCAGAAATGATTTTATGTTGGCCATTCTGAGTCAAAACCATGCTTTTCCAGTATGGGGGAAATGACTATTTAACCCCTAAGCGACTCTGCCCACACAGCTATGGCACGACACCGAAAAAGTCATTAGTTTCAAGCAGTAAAGATTATTTCAAGAGTCAGCATTAGTGGTCGACCAATATATCGCCACGACCAATATATCACCCGATATTTGGCATTTTGCAAATATCGGCATCGGCCGATACGTTTTTCTACTTGGCCGATGTGTTTGATTATTTTGATGGCACATCAGACTTTTATTTTGGCAGGGCTGAGAAAGGCAACACCTGAGCACACAGTGCTAACATTCTCCCATTCTCCGTTAATACTGTAGTTCTGTCTAATACGGATAGAAGTCTGTCTAACATTCAGATTAGTAATAGGCAAGCATTAATACTTTCGTTTGACATCAACATTAAGAAAATACGCATTTATATAAATTAAACAAATCTTTGAATTGCAGTTGAACATTTAATATCACAAACTTTGCTAACTTAGTTCAATCCAGCTGTGAGATCTTTAAGTGTGCATTTTTATCCAGCATGATCGCATGTTCTCTGTGTGATGGTCGGTCTATTAATTGAATGCTTTAAACTCTTGATTTCAAATTATGCCGCGTTTTAAGCGTTTGCCCACTGTCATATTCATGTCATTTTCTCTGGGTGCTGTATGTAAAATGAGTGTTACCCTGGCTTTAAAAAAAAAAAAAAAAAAAGATTCCTAAGACTTCCTAGAATACTGAGTGCCCTGTTGGTTACAGTGTTTACTTCCTTTTTAATTATAGTATTAAATATTTCTTTATTTGTGAAAAATACTTTGTCATCTAAAGTATAAGTAGTTTATTTTGCACATTTATTCTTTAATCCATTGTCAAATGAAAAAAAAATTCTTAAATATGTATTATTATTATTTTTTAATTGTATCTGCTTTATATCGGCTATCGGCCCCCCGCTTTCCAAGTATCGGCATCAGCTGTCAAAAAAACAATATCAGGCGACCACAAGTCAGCATATATTATTACGTTTTTTCAGAAACCAAGAATGAGAAAAGAAGGTGCTCATGAACGAAATACCCAAATGTAGTGAATCTCCACTGAATGTCCATTCCTTATGAAACTGTGCAGACAGTGTCTAACAAGCACAGCAGATAAGCTCCTATTCAGACTCCACATCTTTCACACAACATCGTTTAGATGTGGAGGTCCTTGAATCATAGCCACAAAGAGCCAAATTTTAACGTTAACCCCCGAACTGTGCTTCATTCAGCAGTGAAGGAAAAGAAGTTCAGTAGATTAGACATATTTGCATTTGCAGGCTGAATGGTTTTTACCCTAAATCATTAAGTTTCAGTTTCAATAAAAGCAGAGCAGTGTTAAACGCAAAGGGGAATGGGAGTGTGGTTTATACGCCAAATGCTGCAGCACAGTGGAATTTTGTCCTTTTTAGGGGCACCGATTAAGTCGCTCTCCCATTAAATGGCAAATTCAGCCATTATGTAACAATTCATCAA
Organism: Carassius auratus; assembly: GCF_003368295.1. NCBI lineage: Eukaryota > Metazoa > Chordata > Actinopteri > Cypriniformes > Cyprinidae > Carassius > Carassius auratus. The sequence continues at coordinate 5,055,834 of NC_039260.1, forward strand.
CTTAATAGTCGGCAGTTTAAAGTGTGCCAGCTTTGTCTCGCATTCAATGCAATGGCCATTTGTTTGTGGCCTATTTTACACCTCCACCGGCAGCACTGTGCTCAGATGGCTTGTATCACAGAGGCAGCTTTTGTTTGTGCTGGCCCCCATTACTCCGATTTCACAGTCGCTTATGAATCACACTCACTAGGGAAGAAGAAACGGGGTCATGTCTTCTGTAATTACCCCCATTACAGGCATCCGTAGTCTCCAAATACCTCCTTATATGTGTGTGTGTGTGTGTGTGTGTGTGTGGATGAAATAATATGAAGAGGTTCATTTCACATCCTTAAGTGTGTATATTGGATGTACTTTATGTATCACTATTACTACTACTATATATATATATATATATATATATATATATATATATATATATATATATATATATATATATATATATATTACATATGCAGTAAGTACTAAACTTATAACTTTTTTGTGCAACAGATATTAATTAAATTTCAAATGATGAAAAGTGAGGTAGGAATTTGCATGATTTGTGAAGCATATGATCTCAAAAAGCTGGCAAACTCATGTTCTAATCAATAAAACTCAATGTTTTTTTTATGATTTAAGGAAAAAAATTATTTTACACGTCATTCCACACATTGAGCGCTCTTTTGGTCTTTGTTTGGGTATTTAGGCACTTGAAATATTGAATGTCTTTTCTGATTATGTCTGTGGCTCACCAGAAAAACAATTTTCTCTGTACAATAGCAACCATGAGGACTTTCTGAGTAATTCCCATCACAATGGAGGCTCTATTGTGTACAGTATGTCTCTCTCTTTCTCTCTCAAATATACTGCATTGTAGGAAAAAAAATAGATTTCATTCAATGGGCATTTAAGGGTGACACTCTATTAGAAACAATGAGGGCCACTAAATGCTCATTATGCTCCTCAACATCTATGTAAAATCATAACTGTCTTTGCACCATTGTGTTGTCTTTGGGAAGGAACAAATTGAATAGTCAATCAATTTTCATACCAAATTTTTGGTAACTGCCTCAAGTTAATAATAGAAGTAAAACGCTTATCTAGAAGGAATACAATAGCCATCACTGAATTTCATATCACTCCTGACATATACTTTATGTGTGATAACCATAATGCCATCGATGTGTTCAATGATGGGATTTTGTTATCAGCAAGCCCAGACAGAAAGCTCCAGAGTTTTTGCACAGTCAGAATGCCTGTTCTTCACGAATTTTAAATGTCATCCACCCTCTTGCCTGTTTATTATATATTTTGCCTAATTTCATTACTGCAACATAATAGTGCAGTACCTCTATTTCTAGCCCAGTTTACAATATATACACAAAATGGCTAAAACCAGCCCAAGCTGGTTGGCTGGTCTTAGCTGGTATCCGAAGCTGATTAGCAAGCTGGTTATAGGGTTTTGATTCCACCTATTTTTCTTCTTTATTTCTTTCTTTCTTTCTTTCTTTCTTTCTTTCTTTCTTTCTTTCTTTCTTTCTTTCTTTCTTTCTTTCTTTCTTTCTTTCTTTCGTTCTTTCTTTCTTTCTTTCTTTTTTTAGACCAGCCAGCCCACCACCTAAGTCCAGCTAAGTAGTTTTTGTTGTTGATGAAATGATGTTACTGACATCACTGGGAATAACATTAACTTGCAGATCAGCGAGTTAAATATCTAGTTAAAAGGGTTTGTCAAACTGATTTGAACTGGTAATCCATCTTTTTTTTAAAAGAATCATACTGCTCTGGTCATGCTGTATATTTTTGATTTAATAAAAATAAATGCCTCTTAAGAGTCATTTGGTTGTGAGTCAGACCACACTTGTGTGGTGGTACCATTTGTTTGCATGCAGCTTGTAATTATTTTGTAGTGCATGAATCGGACTGCACTGAACTGATTGTATGTTTGTGATTTAACAAAAAGAACCACTCATGAGAGTCCATTGTTTCGGAAGCGGACTGCACTGGTTGTGCTGTTTGTTTTTTGTTGTTGTTGCATTAAAAAGAACTAGCCCATAAGAGTCATTTATGTGTGAATTAGACTGCATTTGTCATACTGTATGTTTTTGATTCAATAAAAATAGCCACCTTTTAAGAGTTGTTTAGTTTGTACTTGTGTGGTCGCATGTTTGTTTTTGCATGCAGCCTGTGGTTATTTTGTAGTGTGTGAATCGGACTGCACTGAACTTTTCTAATTCAACAAAAAGAAACCACTCGTAGGAGTCATTTCTTTCCACACTGCCAGTGCTTGCCCGGAATATATGCATGCGTTCACACACAACCCGTAAAGGTCCCGTAAAGACACGTGACATCAGAATGTTACGTGTAATGTATGAGTCGAAAACGCTAGGCACGTTAACTTTCATTTAAGCTGACGAACGATCTCTGCATCAGCGCGCAAAGTGAGGAACTAATTGATCTCTGCTTCATTACAGTGTGCAATTTTTTTAATTTTTTTTTTTTTTTTTCGTTGCAAACGCTCATCTGCCTTCAAAACACATGGTAAAAGAGTCGTGCAATAATGTGCGTCATCAATACAACACACCTTTTACAGCATTTGTTCTGGCTTTTGTTTCATACAGCGGCAACTAGGCAATTTTCTGGGTCCAACATGCAGTGTGAAAGGGGCTTATGTTTGTTTTTGCATGCAGCCTGTAATTATTTGTAGTGCGCATTGTATTTTTATTGAATCACATTCAGTATAGACAGCAAATTGATGTCCACAACTATACAATTAGTTCTTCCATAGTACTGAAAATAAAGGAGTGGAGCAAGCTCCGTTACTCAGAACCAATGCAGGAAACAAATTCAATCATTTGCTATCTAAATTGTGTATCCAAGCAACATGAAAGGAACACTGAACGTGGTTTGACAACAATGTGACAACATACAGTACGGCACCTAATATACAAAAGAGGTAATGATTTAGTAATCTACTTTGGTCTCTTACTCCATTCCTCATTCATTCTCACAGAAAGGAGAGAGAACAGATCTCATATTTCTGAGTTCCCTCATCAGGCCAGCGTATCAGCGGATTCAAATTACACACAAAGCCCTTTGAGCAGCAAGTCAAGCCCCCAGTCTCTCAGCGCATCCTCCAGTACGTAGTCCTTGCCTCCAACCAAGTAATCTCTCCGGAGGACACTGCGGTGACAGAGTCTGGTAATTGCTTTCTGCTTAACAGGCTCCGCAGCTCTTGTAAAACAGAGCTTCATCTGCTGCAATGTAGGCATGTGAAACAAGAGACCAAAGAACTTTCCTCCAAACTAAAAACTCCTCCTCCCCGCCTCCCGAGACACCAGTGGGCATCTAAAGGACTGTCGATCGATATCTCTACTGAACGTGAGATCAATATTTCATTTTCAGGAGTTTTCTTTAATAAACAGGATCATTTGCGGGGCGAATATTGCATATGGCAGCACTATTACTCACATTAACACACCACAGGGCCAGAACTCAGGCAGTTATTAGCCCTTGTGGAATAACAATGCTTATTTGTCCTGTGATTACACGGTTGAAATGCAACCCCACATGACTGCACTTTTGGCTGTGCTGTTAAAACGGGTTCTGAATTGTTCTTTATACATCCCACAGCTGTTAAAAAGTACTTTTTGCAATTATTGATTATATTCCATCATCAGTGGGTTTTTTTTGCATCAGGACACCTACTTTTGGTGCACTTTGAGTTCTTTGTGTGTTAGAATGACACACGTACTGTACTCTCGCGATTGGCACTAGTTTGTTTGTTGGCTAATTTGAGGAGCATTATTCACCCGATTGTAAATGAGATCGCTTCTCCAGGAGTTGTAGGATTTACTGGAGCACTCCAACTTGACAGCGTGAGTGGGATGAGAGGAAAAAACAAAGGATTTCGATCTTGGCGGGGGAAGACACATACACAAACAGACGCTCACACGGGAGATTGAGTGGACACTTTTAGCATGATGTTGGTTGCTGTAAGGGCCTTCTGCATGTCTCTGGCTCAGACTCAAAGTCAGAGACTCACTTTATTGAAGGAAAGCAGAAGAAATCTGGTACGTCCCCTGCTGTTTCTCCTACTTCTTATTATCATTTGCAAAATGTTGCACACACTTCAGGCACATTAAAGGGGTAGTTCACCCAAAAGTAAACTTCCATATATGTGTGTGTGTGTGTGTGTGTGTGTGTGTGTGTGTGTGTGTGTGCGTATGTGTGTGTGTGTGTGTGTGTGTGTGTGTTGTTCCAAACCAGTTCAAATTATCATTTTTGAATCAGCCCGTGTATGACAATTCATAGTGACAATGTCTGTCAAGCTCTAAAAAAGAATAAAAGCACAATAAGCATAGTCTAAATGAATTGTGTATATTAGTGTGTCTTCTAAAACTATATGATAATTCTGTGTGATCAATAGACCTTAACCTTTATAACCCTATGTACTCAGGTCATTTTTGATCCCGGAGAAAGTGAAAAAAAGGTATAGTACACAAAATACACATTATTTGTTATTTATGTTTTTAAGAGATAAAAACATTTAAATAAATAGGTTTTCCCATTTTTTGTTGTGTGTCAGTTTTGACAAATATAGCAACTGTGACTACAGATGATAAGATATATCTTAAAAATGCTTTTGTATGTTTAACCTCTCTCCCATTTCATACATGTTTTAGGACTGAATTTTGTTAATAAGCGTAAATATGCATGCACAAACACTCATGCATAAACAGACCAGTAAGTGACATGACCTATAAGATGCTTTGACAAAGAGGCGTCCATAGTTCAAAGTTCAGAATTGACCTACACTGTAGTGCGAAAACAGACTGCAGTTTTCTTTATTTGTTGTAAAGGTTAAAGCAAATACTGTATGGTGCCTATTTGATATTTTGGTAATTTTCAACATTTAGTGTGCAATTTCTTCACTCCATTTGACTTTTGTAGTCAGTTTCTGAGCTTTGTTATTAAAAAAAGAAAAATAAACTATTGCAAATTTTCCTTTTGTATGAACTTATTGTCTAAATATTCAGCTGTGGCTTCTTATACGTGAGAATAAAAACCTTTTTTGTAAAAGCAAAAAAAAAAAAAAAAAATTCAGCTGTGACATTTTGCCAGTTGAACTTTCTTTTAATGAATCACATTTAGAATCGTGCAGGTTTGACTGATTCCTTTGTCTGCATTCCTGAATGATTCACTTCCATTTATGCATTACTTTTTTTAAATGCACTTTTGGCATGAATACTTTGTTTTTTTTTCTTTTATTCTCTGACTTTTCTCTGACTCTTCTGCTTTAAAGCTTTTAACGCTTTGTTTATCATCCCGTCCTCCAGTGAATCCTGTTTAATGCTGCCTTTGTTCTTCGTCTTCTGAGTTCATCATTATGCTTTCAGCTGCTGTGAATCACATTATAGTCACTAACCTGTAGCATACTAACATGACTTCATGATGAGACACTAGATTGACAGCTTCGCTATATATAGTCCTCAAAAACATGCAAAAAACATGTTTGATCTTCATATTCTAGAGCGGCTGCCTCATTTTCATATGTTTTATATTCATTCATATGCATTATGATATAATTTATTTATTCAGTAGTATAATTCAGTTATTCAACATTTGATCAAAATTTGGAAATATATACATTCAGTGATGATCACTATGAACATAGGGTATGAGTAACTGTAGAGGAGACCGGGGCTCCTTTATGTGATGACTTTCTGATGATAACTAATTTTTTCCAAGATCTAGATGCTGTATTGTGGCAGAAGTGTGGCGATCAGAAAAAATAAAAATAAATAAAGCTCCAGGTTGTAAACTGAAATTGATCATTTGATATTTTAGGAAAAGAGAATGTCATATAAAACCAATGCTAATGAAATTAGCATCTCAACAACAGTCAGCTCCAAATCAATCCACATTCAAAACCAATGCTATTAGTCTGAGCTCACGCCTCTGAATTTACAGTCTGTAAAAAAAAAATTGCATTGTTTTGTCTTAGATAATTAAGTTTGAGGATGGCCTCACCCCGCTGGCCGGTTTGATTTAGTTGAATGTGAAGTGCATTTTACTTTGCTTTAGCTTCACTTGAGAAAGCAGCACATCACCAACCAGCTGTGAGCTAACATACTGAACCATATGCTGTTACAGCGCACAAAAACTGTGAAGCTGATGTACTCTAATTTCTCTGAAAGGCCTGCAGGAAACTTCTGCTGTGTGCATACTCCTCTTCATTAAACCTTGTCTCAGCATTTGGCATTTTGCTTTGCAAGCTCTATTAAAAATGTGCTAAAATCTAAGACATCGTCTTTAATTTTTCAGCTCACAGACAGCTCAAGCAGTCATTTTTGCATACTTAGAAAAACGCAGGTCTACTTAAGTTTTTTCTCTCTCTCTCTCTTGCACAGTGGCAGAGTACCTAGAATCTACCTACCTACATACATACATACATACACTTTGCCATTAAAAAACGCATTACATTTAAAAATATATTCAAGTATTTTATATTTTAATAATATTTCACAGTATCACTGTTTTAATTATATAAAATAAATAGACCTATAGCATTTTTCAGATTTCATTTGCTTTATCAAAAATACATACATTTGACTATAAAAAAATTAAGTATTATAACAGATTTATAACTTTGCCGTTTTAATCAACTGAAATGTATTCAATTCAATTCAATTCAGTTTTATCTGATAGCGCTTTTTACAATACAAATGTTACAAAGCAACTTTACAGAAAATTAAATTTCTACAATATTTAGTAGTTGCTTATAAGTGTTGACTGTCAGTTTGTGTGCGTATGACAGGATTTTTCAGTAAAAATTAATACAAGACGTAGTCAACCAGACTTCATTAACAACATCATTAACAGCAATTATTATATGATGCAATCACACTTGTAGCAATATTTGTTAGTTCTTTTTGTTGATTCAGGGTTAGCATCATCTGGGGTCCTCTGAGGGTCAGCATCATCTCTTCTCAGGTGTTCTGGATCCAGACTGGAGCTTGTGTAAATCCCGGTAAATCACGTGGCAAAACAGAGAAACAAATAGGTAGCCAGTGAAGAGACTGTAGAATTGGGGTAATATGATCATATTTTCTTGACCTGGTAAGAACTCTAGCTGCTGCATTTTGGACTACCTGTAGCTTGTTTATTGAAGAAGCAGGACAACCACCTAGAAGTGCATTACAATAGTCCAGTCTAGAGGTCATAAATGCATGAACTAGCTTTTCTGCATCAGAAACAGATAACATGTTTCGTAGCTTGGCAATGTTTTTAAGATGGAAGAATGCAGTTTTTGTAACATGGGAAATATGATTTTCAAAAGACAAGTTGCTGTCTAATATAACACCCAGATTTCTGACTGTAGAGGAAGTAACAGTACATCCGTCTAGTTGCAAATTGTAATCTACAAGATTCTGTGTACAGTTTTTTTTTTTTTTTGGTCCAATAATTAATATCTCTGTCTTATCCAAATTTAATAAGAGAAAATTATTTTTTATCCAATCTTTTACATTTTTAACACTCTGTTTATTGCCATTACTTCAGTCTTCAGTGTTACATGATCCTTCAGAAATCATTTTAATGTGCTAATTAGGCACTCAAGAAATATTTTAATTGTTGTTAATGTTGAACAATATAAAAGTATTTTATAATCACTTTTGACCAATTTAACGTGTCCTTGCTGAATTAAAGTTTAAAAACAATCAATCTTAGTTAATTTGTTTTTATAATTAACTTGATTAACCTTCAACTAAACTGAATGTTGCATGCATGTGACCTAAAAATGGTTGATGTTCATGTCAAATGTTAAAATTCACATTTCCTCCCATCTGCCATTTGTGTTGTTAAGTTCTGTAGTATTTGAATCCTTAAGCGACTTTTGTACAGTGATACCACTCACTTATAAAGCTGTGCTATTTTGGGTATTTATAACTGTTGACACTTCATCGTGTTTCCTAACGGTACCTGGGGAACGCTTGACTGAGCACGCTCACCCTCAGACCTCTCAAAGCTTAGACTCTCAAATGACTCATTGCAGGTCTGCAGTGTTAAATAGGTACTGCACCGAAAATAGCGTGTTCCTATAGTATTATGCAAGGACCCTATTCATCTGTTTACCACATCAAATGTACAAATCACACTGCCAGATCCTGCACTGTTCCTCTGAAACCTCCTTCGCTTTATGTAATTCAGTTTGACATCATTTGTGTGAGTGGGTGAAAGGCTGCTGGGCTTTAAAATAGATTGAGACATTTATTTTTCTCCATATATTCCTGCTTCTGACTCTGTGTCTGCCCCAACTGTTTTTTATTTACTAATCTTCAGATCTGAATGGAATGTGCCTTTGAATTCGATTAACTCTAGTAAATACTTCAGGTCTCAGTTTGGTGGTAAAGGAATAATAATTATTATTATTATGTTTAGTACAGACATCATGAAGACACACTGCTCCAGTGTTATGATGAATAAAAAGTGGTTTCTTAAATCAAGTAATATGGTTAGATTAAATGCATTTAAAGTGAGTCATACACACTTTTGTAGCAATTTATTTAATTTCTTCCCATTTTTCAAGTCTGTTTATAATGGTAGTCAAGGTCTCTTGCAGTGCAAACTGTAATAGAGTGCTACCATACCACACTCACTTTAACTTTAGAATTCCAAATCTGTATCACTTTATTAAAGAAAATGTACATGTAAATAAAAAAATACACAAAAAAGTGTATATGGGTCAAAGACGTTTAGATGTCTGCATCAAGAAAAATGTACAAAAGTGATTTTGTGTCCATAGAAAGGACATTAAATGTAAGTAAAATGTCTACTTTTCAGGTTTCAAATAAGTTTTTGGAGTATAAAATGTCAAAATGTGGTTGAAAAAATGTTACGTTATCATTCAGTGTAACACAATATTTATGCAAAAATTCAAACAGCATGCTTATTCTGACGTGTACATATTAAAATATCTAAATGAATAATGGAGCGTACTAAATTTTATTGCGTTTTAAATTAGTACAAAATTCTTACTGCCAAATGGGCAAAACCTAGGATAGTGGCAAATGTTAAAAATGTAAAATTACAACTCATTAGTATTTGAGGTGAAAGTAATAAGTCTTTTAAGATGTCATAAATTGATTTTTGTTGTAAATATACACTGAATGACATTTTACTGGGTGTCTTCTGTAAATCAGGGCAAAATGTATGATATTTATCCGGAAAACAAAAACAAAATTGCAATTAAATAAAACAGAAAACTTTTTGCATTTTTTGGGGGGGAAAACTACAACAGTTTAAAGCAGTATTACACTTTTTTTATGCTTAAACACTTTTTCGTCTTTGACCCACATATTTATATTAAGTTTATTTTATTTATTTTTTTCTTGTAGTAAAATTGTATTTATTTTTAATATTTGTATGATTATTATATAGTAAAAATTACATGTTCTACGATTTGCAGAAAGACCATACATAATTTTTTCCCTTAAAACAAGGGATAGAAAGATGGTCATGGTGGTTCCCTTTCTTTTGGAGATCCCAGTCTTTTCATGATGGAAAATGTGTGTTACTGGCGGAATAAACGCTATTAATTCTTTGAATCTTCCCCTCAGGATGTCAGCTTAATCTTCAGCACCGCTCTCGAGACAACAACCTGTGTTACTAATTTATTAAGGTCAGCTTCAATTACCCAGCCCAGAAGCAAGAGGTATCCATCACAGGAGTCCAGTGATATGTTTCAAGGACAATTATTTTTTATGTGACTGAGTCTAATCCATCTGCATAAGAGTCAGTTGCGGAGTATGACAGATCTGTCCATCAGTGAGTGTTGGTGTCTGCTGTCACCTTTGACATTTTCTCCACTTGGCTTATTACAGGAGCCATAAAATGCTCATCAGGTTCTGCCGAGCCGCCGGCTGACCAGTGAGGGGCTGAAATCGGCTTTAGTGTCTCGCTTTTAATGTGTTTGTGTTGCCATGTGAGGATCTTCATCAGGCAGAGACTGGAAATCATCATAATACACAGCTGCACACCAACAGCATGGTCTATAATGGATTTTAGGTAACTAATGGCGAAGTGATGGAAAGTTTTGCATAAACACTTGAAAGCAGTAATTTACAGCAGTGAGTTAATAGCTTCATCTTTGTGACTTGAAAATAGTCTTTTGTAACTCAGTGAAAAGTTGGGCATTAATTATGTTGTGTATATAAAGGATCATTTAAAAAGCATAATTTCTTCAAAACTTCATTTAAAGTTAAAGTGTATTGCTCTTTGCAACCCATGTGAGTGAAATATATTCGATGAAAAAAAAATGAAGGCAGGGGATTAAATATTATCCATCTGGCATTAAGAAGATGAAAAGTGCAATTCATTCTGTTAATTTGTCTACTGGTTAAAGTTTTCCAAATTTCTTTCTTTTTTTCTTTAAAAATGCATAATTGATGATATTTCTATTATTCTAATAATAATAATAATTATTATTATTACATATATTATTAGTAGTACTTGTAAAAGAAGTATTGGCTCAAAAAAATACATATTATTAATATTAATATAATTACATGCACAATTATGATATTTATATTATGTTATTAATTGTTGTTGTTGTAGTTTTTGTTGTTTTATAATAATAGTATTCTTGTGAGTTATTTTTATGGAATAAATTATTAAACCACAATTAAACTAACCCTAACAACAATAATAACAATAACAACAACAACAAAAAAAAATAATAATAATAATAATTAATGTTGTTATAAAATAAATTATTAATTATGATATTTATATTGTTAATCCTAATTATTGTTTTGTTTTTATTTATAATGCTATATCAAATATATACTTTTATTATGACAACTGTTTTCCTTAGAATAGCAAGCCTTGAAGATTTGTACACAGTAGGCTTGGGAACCTTTTTTTATTTATTTATTGTGCTTTAAAAACATTAATTCTTTAAAGAAATTGATGTTTTTGACATATGATTAAATTATGTACTCTTACATGACTAAAAACTTTATATTAGTGATCTGATCATTGTTCTAGATTGTTTATATTCTTTATTCAGCAAATGGGATATTTCTGAAACGATATACGGTAAATGAAAATTTGACCTTTTACATGATGCTGCTTCCTTGCCAGTAGGCATTGATATAAAGTCATAGACCACTGTCAGCAATCAGTCAGTCAATCAATCAATCAATCAATCATTTGTGCACCTATGTATATGAAGGTAAATGATCAATTGTGCAATTCTAGAAACTGATATGTTCATCTATTCTTTCATATTAACAGTACACATTAAATTACATCTGATTTACGTTGAAGATGATAACTGAAGATGAGGAGTATTTTTCAAAATCGCACTTGCAGTATGTGTCCTCACTGACACCCTCCACATATTGGCTTTTCTAAACAGACCTTGTTTCTCATCCAGCAGTGAATAACTTCACAATGCTCCAGCAAATTTCTGCCAGGCTCCAATTCCTTCTCCTCTGTGTCCTCGGGAGATTGGATGGGCTTGATAGCTGCCTCCACCAGCCTTTGATCACATGTTCTCTCTCTGAATGGATGTTCCATGAGGGTCTTGCTCCATGGGGGATCCTGAGCTAGAAAGCCCAAGGATAGGGGGTCTTAAGAGAAATGAGTGTGTGTTACACCAGTGCGATCCAGGATTTTTATTTCCCCAAGGGTGGAGAAGGCGGTCATTCTGACCCTTATGCCCTGGTGTACTTGATGTACTGATAAAACCAAAGAAAGACTGTTCACAGCCTTATAGCCATACTGAAAAAATTAAACTAAGAAAATGACAATTATTTTTATATGAACAGTGCATTGATTTAAACACCCTGATTTTGGTGAAATGGTTGTGGTTGTGTAAACTCCAATGCAACATTTCTCATTATTTTTTAAAAGAGTAGTTTATCCAAAAGATGAAAAGTATCTGACAGTTCACTCACCCTATCCAAGATGTAGATGAGTTTGTTTCTTCATTAGAACAAAATTTGGAGAAATTTTGCATTACATCACTTGCAGTGAATGAGTGCCGTCAGAATGAGTGTCTAAACCTCTAATAAAAAAAATAATAATAATAATTCATAAGTAATGTACAGTAAGTAATCCACAATCTGCATGCTTGTAAGGAAAAAAAAAATGTTAATTTATTTTTTTACTTAAAATCATTGCTCCCAGCTAAATTGCAAGTATTCTATCCATAATATTACTTTCTCCAGTGGAATCTCATCTGAATCAGGAGAGAAATATGCACAGATCAGGCACTGTTTACAAGCAAAAACAGTCTTACACAAATATATCTGTGGATTTTTGTATGAGAGGACAACAGGGAATGGACTTTTTTACTGAAGGGTGTGTGATTATAGATTATGGATTCATATTTTGGCAAGAAGTGACGGTTTTAAGTTAAAATGCTTAATGATGGATTTGCCTTTTACAAACACATAGCTTTTCATTTCACAAGATGTTAATTGATGGACTGGAGTCATGTGGAATACTTGTGGATTATGTGATGTTTTTATCAACTGTTTGGACCCTCATTCTGACGGCACCCATTCACTGCAGAGAATCAATTGGTGAGCATGTGATGTAATGCTAATTTTCCACAAATTTGCTCCAATGAAGAAACAAAACTCACCTACATCTTGGATTATTTTTTGAATCAACTGTTTCTTTAACTTGAATTGAAATAATAATTAAAAAAAAAATTATAACATGCATAATTTTAAAATAATTAAACTGTAATACAAAAATATTCCATCTTGTCACAGTTATGAGATTTAATGTCCAAAAATTATTGAAGAGGTATAAAGAAAATAACTGAAAATAAACAACAGTATACCATGCCTACAACATGGAAAATGTAGGCCCACGAGCAGATAAAAATTCTCCTTTTATCATATATTTCACATTGTGGCACACATTTAAGTGCTGTTCACCAGTTATATCAGTTTTATGACTTTGAGTTTTGTGTTGGGTCACCAATTGAGGACTGCTAACATTCATTGGCTTGGTCTGTAATGTGTCCTTGGGTTACTGTATATATATGTTCCACGTTTTATATTGAGTTATCACTTATCAGCACAGTGAATTTGGCTTTACCCTGAGGTTAATGTAGCTATTAGCTTTGCTAATCTTCTCAAACAGCCTGCAGGATGGCTGATTAGAACTGTCCCCAAAGAGCCGATGTATTGACCTAATTAGCGAATGGAATTGGGGTGATTATTTTGCACATAAAATGTTGTTCATGATAAACAAAGATTATGATGATAGCTCTAAAGATTTCCACAGTTTAAATGTTGGTAATTACCCTGTTCAAATCTACCTCAGCAGAGCTGTGCGCAGAGTTTGGTTAGCATAATAGATGGGGATTATCAGCGTCTTCTGTACTTACACTGTGTACTGCTTTATGGCGGATATTTTAACTCCAATTGATTAGCAGTGATTAAAATGCACATTTGAGCTGGAGCTATTCTAACTTTCCTTCGTATTGTCTGTATTTTCCAACTTTCCTGTGAAATGTGTGACTTCAACCATACAGCAAAAAAAAAGGCCAAATATATATATATATATATATATATATATATATATATATATATATATATATATATATATATATATATATATATATATATATATATATATATATGTATATATATGTGCATACATACATGCATTTATAAGGTAATTGTTCACTCGAAAGTTTCATGTCATTAAAATGTTGCATATTTCATATGCCGCAAGCCCAGTTACAGCATTCCAGAGTGTTTTGATCTTGGAGTCCATCAGTCTGACATTACCCAGTAGAGCTGCTACATGCACAGCCTCATTCTGCTCAGGTTCACTCTAATTGTGTCTGACTCTAAATGGAATAAATGTAACTGATATCATTGCATAATGGCTATGCATTATTCACTATAGATCTTTCAGAGAGGACTAGTCTGGGTCATCATCATGTTTGCAGTGGTTTCCTGTGGTTAAGTAGTTCCTCTGGTAAATATTTCATGGTTAAAAGGACTAGATCCCTGCAGGCAGCATCACTGAGCCACAACAGTGTGTAGTATCGCTTCTCCATTCAATTAATATGACATATCATACCGTTTCTGAATGCTTAGCTTCTGTTCTTAAAGGGATAGTTCACCCAAAAATCATAATTACGTTATTAATAACTCACCCTCATGTCGTTCCAAACCAGTAAGACCTCCTTTTATCTTCGGAACACAGTTTAAGATATTTTAGATTTAGTCCGAGAACTCTCAGTCCCTCCATTGAAACTGTGTGTACCGTATACTGTCCATGTCCAGAAAGGTAAGAAAAACATCATCAAAGTAGTCCATGTGACATCAGAGGGTCCGTTAGAATATTTTGAAGCAAAGAAAATACATTTTGGTCCAAAAATAGCAAAAACTATGACTTTATTCAGCATTGTCTTCTCTTCCGTGTCTGTTGTGAGAGAGAGTTCAAAACAAAGTAGTTTGTCATATCCGGTTTATGAACGAATCATTCGATGTAACCGGATCTTTTTGAACCAGTTCACCAAATCTAACTGAATCGTTTTAAACGGATCACGTATCCGTATTAATCCACAAATGACTTAAGCTGTTAACTTTTTTAATTTGGCTGACACTCCAAATTAAAACAAAGTTAAAACAAACCAATATCCCAGAGTAATTAATTTACTCAAACAGTACACTGACTGACAAGATAAATGGAGGTCTTACTGGTTTTAAACGACATGAGGGTGAGTTCTTAATGACATAATTATGATTTTTGGGTGAACTATCGCTTTAACTATTTTAACCACGACCTATGGAATGTGTTAATCCTATAAAAACACCTATAATACATTCCACATATCTATACATTTTAAATGTAAAATTATTTTATTTCAGTTAAGCACATTTCCCCCAAATGCATTCAGTCATTAGCATGAATTAATTAGCAGCTAATTAATTTGGTACCTCTTCACAACAAGGTGTTTTTTGTTAACATTTGCTAACACAATCTTAAAATGAGCAGGCATTTATTCATTAATTTAAGGCATTGATTAGTCTGTGTTAATGTCAGTCGGATACATTTATGTTCATTTACTTCACAGTGCAATGCTAACAGATCCAACTTTTTATTTTATATTAAAAACATATTATTATGTTTTGAAATAATTAAAAAAACAATCATTTTAAATTAATGAAATGTATTTACAAATGTTTACATATAAAAATATTATATTTCATCATATTTTATTTTAAAAGTTGTATTATTATTATGAAGGGAACATAATAAAATATGACTCTCTCTCTCTCTCTCTCTCTCTCTCTCTCTCTCTCTCATATATATATATATATATATATATATATATATATATATATATATATATATATATATATATATATATTTAAGAGAGAGAGAGATTTTCGTTTGTTTGGTGAAATATTCATATCTCTAATTTTGAATTCAAAAAGCGACACATCAAGCACATGCGTGACACCCGTGATTGTTATTTTTAGATTTAAAATCGGCTTGATATTATGCTTTGACTACCCGAGACGCTGCTTGTTCCATTTGCCAAAATAAATATCTGAGACAGAGAAGGTTCAGTGTGACAGTGTCAGGGGATCATCTTCTCTGGAACCCTGATGACTCACACGTGTAGACACAGAGAGAGAGAGAGCGAGAGAGAGAGAGAGAGCTGTTCAAAGCCACAGTCTCCCGCAACAACAAACAAGACTTTCGTATGTTCAGAAGATTTCCATTCCTTCTAAAAATGCTACAGGGAATAACTAACGCATTCTCCGGATCTGAATGAGTGGGCGACCATAACTAACTATAAAAAGTCAGCTTTGATGTTATTCATATTTTGATATGCTTGATATGCTGAGAGACATGCGGCGCCTGGTGTAGCAAGACTGTCATAAGTCACTGTCTGCCTCCTATTTAGCTCATCTGTTGCATTTACCCTCCGATACGTTTATATTTTAGCACACGCTAACGTCGCTAGCACGCAGCCAAACAGACACTCCCCTGGTCTCCAGATTAGTAGTTAATCAGCCCAGATGGTGATTCTGACCATGGTCATTTAATCGTTATGTTTACGAGTCTGCTCATGAGGAAAACAGTAGCACGCCCCTGAGATGGAGAGCGGGGCCCCGCGCTGGTTATTCTTGGAGAGCAAGATGGAGACAGAGGCTCATTAAGCAGGTAGGAATCTGAGTGGCACAGCTAGTGTGCCACTGAGCCCCAAGTCCAAATCTTCCTCCACCAATTAGGGTTCTGCCAGTGTGAGTGAGTGAGCAAGGAAATGTGTAAGAAAATGTCCTTCTGAATTTTAAGAATGTGTGCGTGCAACCCAACTGTGGGTTTCTATGCCAACATAAATTACTTCCTGCTCTGTAATTGTGTTCCAGACAGATTGCGCTCTCAGATAGACGGGTGAGACTGATGAGAACTTGTCCAGGTCACATTTAGCAAAGAAAGAAATGATAGTTTGCATAAAGAGAAGGAAGCCAATTTTAGGACCATCAGGATTTTGAAAGTGAGACATTATCTGTCATGTCATATTCAGCACATTTTCTCCAGCCAAATTCTCATTAAAGATGGTCATGATTCATGTTGTTCTCAGTGATGATTCTCATCAAGTACGAGGTATTTTCTGCAGTGAATTAATAAATACTTTCGGTAACACTTTAGAATAAGGTTCCATTAGTTAATGTTAGTTAACTACTTTCGTTAACATGAACTAAGCAAGAACAATCCTTCTACAGCATTTATAAGTCTTAGTTTATGTTAATTTCAACATTTACTAATGCATTATTTAAATCAAAAGTTGTGCTTGTTAACATTAGTTAATGCACTGTGAATTACCATGAACTAACAATGAATAACTGTATTTTCATTAACTAACATTAACGAAGATTAATAAATACAGTAATAAATGTATTATTCATTGTTTGTTCATGTTGATTAATACATTAACTAACATTAACTAATGGAACCTTATTCTAAAGTGTTACCATACTTTCAAATGTAAATATTATTAAGATATTTAAAAATAGTTGCTTTATTTAAAAGTTGCATTTTATTAGCCCTATTACTTTCCAAAATAATGAAGGCAAAAATGCCTGTAGTCTAAAGCAAAATGTTCACAAACATTATGAAAACAGTTATTAGTTTCTCTCCAAAAGTTTAGGCTATAAAAATTTCAATCCAAAAAAATAATTATAATAATTTAAGGTGAAGCTGATGCCTACCTCTCTCATTCCGCACGTATCCAAATGTTTCCATATTCCCGATGTATCTGGATGCTAAAATATGATTTATTATATAGTGTTTGTACTTTTATCAACATAAAACATCATCCTTCACATCTGCTTTATCAGCACAGTGAGACGCAGTCACGCTGAACGCAACACATTTTGTACAACGCAACAGTGTATTTTTTTTCTTTAACTCTATTTTATTTTAATAATGAACATGCTTCAATATAACAAAATTATGTTGGGTTCGGTGCGATGGTCATACCAAAGCTGGTTGGTTATACAGAAGCAAGATCTGTCAATATGATTTAAAGGGTTAGTTCACTTTAAGTGAAATATATTTAGTGTATATGCCCATATTCCTTTTTATGTAAGCCTATAGTTTTTCTGCTTTCTCCATTCACAGAAGCACTGCAGGTGCGTGTGATCTGTTTAATCATCTCAACGATAAAATAACCGGTTATTAACCCGTTAATGGCCATTTCAAATTTTCGATTCTGTTCGGAACTATAAAGTTTCTGTTCTGTTCAAAATTTTGTTCGTTTACGGTTTTCATTTCCGTTCCTTGAACTGATTCAGAGCCCTGCTTTCATTGCCTTAGTCGCTGAACAAGTGTCCGGATGCAGTCTCGGATGAAAGTTTTGATAGTTTGAAGGTTCGGTGGCGTGGAGTTCTTCACATACTTCCAGGTTTGAAGGGTGATGAATTTCAAAAGATGTTATTCTGACTCTGGGATGATTAGGAGTGTGTTCTCCCAGATGAAGCTGATAAGAGAAGAGTGCAGAGCATGAGAGACATTAAACTTTCCCAGGGGAAAAAGTTTGTATTATTTCTCTGTTTATTTATTTATTGTTTGTAACAATGTAAAAGTCTTTGCATTTACTTTTGATTAATTTAATGCCTCCTTGATGTATGACATAATTTCTTTCAATATATAGATTCTGCTCTTCAAAACTACACTAATGAGAATCCTAATGCTCCTAAAAGGAGTTTTATTTTCTTTAAGCACAATGTATTCCAATCGTCTTTCTTTCAATTTTCTGTTAAAATGAGTCTTCAAAGCAGAGCTGTCCTTACAGTTTTGCTCTGCTATTAATCATTGCCTTGGCCATAGGCAGGTAAAACATAAAGATTGTTGAGTACAGTCCTCCCTGTCTGTGATGATGGACATTCACAGAATCCATAATGAAAATGTCCAGCGGTGATCACAGATCCAGTACATGAACACTCATATCAAATGTCTTGCCCTTGAGCATCAAAAAGCCAGAGCTGGACATGTTTCAGACAGATTTTGTGAATATTCCTCAGATTGGGTGGTAAATTGACAGAATCCCCCTTATTAAAAGAGTTTATTTAAAGATGTGGCTTTATTCAATGCCCTTTCGCTCCCTTCGGCTCCTGTCAAAACTCCTTTAAGACTCTCTGATGATCAGGCTTCTGTGCTCCGACCAGAAAGCAACAGCAGCCTTAAATTATTCACCAGAAACTTGGGCTCTGCCTTTTAATGGGCAAATATTGAGGCAGCGGATAGGTAGAGAGGATTCGGGGAGTCTCGGAGGAGTGCAGAGAGAGAGAGAGAGAGCTGTATCAACTGAAAGAAATGCTGTCTCATGGCTTTTCTTCCTGCTCTGTCTCCCCTCTAGTGAACTGTAGGGAAGCACACATGAGTTACTCTTTATTTAGGAAGTAACTCATCCTGTCAATATGGGTGTGAGCCAACACAGCTCATGAGTGTGGTTAACACTACACACTGTAATATGCAGCTGTACAATAAAAATATGCCGGCAGGGTTTATATATAGTCTTCTTACTGTGGTAAATGTCTTTGTAGCCATGTTGTATATAACTGCTTTGTTATGTACAGGTGAGAGAAGAAAATGCATGAAGTAATGTAAAAATAAAGTGAAGCATGCCAAACTTAAATTTAGCATTGCATCATTTGCTTATCAATAAATCTTCTGCAGTGAATGGGTGCCATCAGAATAAGAGTCCAAACAGATAATATAACATCACTATAACCCACGAGTAATCCACACGACCCCAGGCCATCAACTAAAGTGCATCAACTAAACCCATCAATAACACATTTTATCTTTAGTCTTGCTTCCACTGAAATATGAGTCAATGATATGGTTTTCTCTACAGTGAAAAAGTCATCTAAGCTGCCTTGAGAGAAATGTGCACAGATTAAGCATGGTTGAAAAGCAAAAACTGTCCTATACATTTTAAACAGTTCTAAAAGTGATGTTCTTATCAGCTGTTTGAACTCTCATTCTGACGGCACCCATTCACTGCAGAAGATCCATTGATGAACAAGTGATGTAATGCTAAATCTCCTCTACATCCTGGATAGTCTGAAAATTGTATCATCCTCAATTCATCCAAGATGTATATGAGTTTGTTTCTTTAAAATTATGCACATTTCTGCAAATTGTAATTATTGAGTGAACTATTGCTTTAAGTACTGATTTAATTCAATGGATTGGCAGCATCAAAACCTAGTGAGCTGCCTCACTGCTTACTGCCTATATAACTAACATTGCATCGGTTATGAAACCTCATATGCGACTGATTTGGAACGCAAGAGGAAAGATGTGATGCTTTAATAACCAAAAATAGAAATAACACACACAACATTTTCATAAAATCATCATAGTTTTGAATCCTAGATTATTGAATAATTTTTTATTGATTTATTTTTATCTTTTAAACAGAATTCTGTGTCTTCTTGCAATCAATGGTTCTCTTTCTTCATCTGTCATATTTGATTTTTTGTTTTATTTATTCATTTATTCCCCTCCACTGGCTTATCACAGTGCATTACAAAAATTGCCTTCTCCTTGAAGGATACATGTAAGGCTGCCTTAGAATTTGGTCAAAGCAAGGTGTCTCAGGAGGCAGCATAATTAAGTTCCCTAGCTTCATGCCCAGAGACGAGCCTGTGATGTCTTAAAACTCCGCATCCATAAGCAGCACACCAGGTTTAAGAACAAAGCAATTGTGTTTTGTGCCTGTTTCTCTGTGTGTGTGCAGAATTACACATGTGTGAGTTGGAACGACTCCAGACTGGAGACTGTGGAAATTCTTGTTTAATCCCCCTCAAGTTGCAAATATTGTGTCAAATAATATTAATCTTGAGGTCCAGTTGCTCGCCTGTAGTTGCAACTGCAGGCAGCCAGTCTTTGATGAGTCTATCGGTGGTTTAGTGTTTCTGCAACATCACAGACAGGCGGAGAGAAACCCTGTGCATATCCACCGCCGTCCTGTAGACCTGCATTATTCAGTTCTGAAGTCTTCAAAGAACTTTAAGCCTGTCCACAAATCCACAAAGCAAGCAGTTCAGTACCTCGAAAAATCCTTCAAAACTGCACACGGCACTCGTGGGATTTATTCAAGATGAGAACAAAAGAAAAAATGTTCTAGACAACATTGTTCTAAATGTGATTATGCGACAATCTGTTACATTTTTCACTGCCATCCAACACGCAAGCAAAATGTTTCCTGCTACTGCAGACATATTTGTTTTAAGTTGACTGCATTTTTGAAAATAATTTGTTTGAAATTCGTTTGAGCAAGATAACAGGCACACTGAATTAAACCGGAGAGGTCAGTAATTCATATTCCACTCGAAGCTAGAGGTGTCGTCACGGTTTTGCTCTGCTATTAATCATGCTTTGCATTTAATGTGAAATGTGAGACGAGACCATAGACGGGTAAATACTAATTAGATTGTTGAACACAGTCAGTCCTGTCATGGTGATGGACATTCACAAAGCCTCCATAATGAAAATGACCACCTGTATTCATACAGAAATGCTCATATCTCACATGTTGCCCTTGGAGCAAAAAAAAAAAAAAAAAAAAAAAAACAGGAAAGAATAGAATAGAATAGAAAAGAATAGAACAGAAAAGAATAGAACATAGTAGTAGTACTATTGTATATCGCTTTATATTTTTTATACATCTCTCGCACACGCATATTGTCAGTATTATTTGTAATGTTTGGAATTATAACTTTATTTTCATGATTTTAAAAGAAATCTAGTCTCTTACACTCATTTATTTAATCACAAACGCAGTAAAACCAGTATTGTGAAATATGAGTTTTCAGTAATCATTATTTGGTTTTCAGTGTCACATGATTTATTTCTTAAAAATAAATAAATACATAATAAAAAAAAAACTTACACCAAAGCTTTGAAAGGTATTGTACCATAGTGTAAATATTAAGTAACAAAAACATTGCTATACAATTAGTGCAATTAATACAATTAATCGCGATTAATGGCATCCAAAATAAAAGTTTTTGTTTGCATAATGTATGTGTATTCATTGTATTTTTAAAATGCATATGTAAATACACACAGATGCAGTATATATTTGGGAAATATTTACATGTCTATACACTGTATTCATATAATTTATATTATAAAAATATATTTAAAATATAAACATGTTTTTCTGAAAAATATAAATGCGTGTATTATATATACAAAATAATTATACACAGCACACATACATATTTTATGTAAACAAAATATTTTATTTTTCATTTGATTGTTTGATTAATCGTTTTATATATATATATATATATATATATATATATATATATATATATATATATATATATATATATAAATTGAAAAGACCAAATCAGTATCTCAGGAATAAATTGTATTTTTAAATGTCTTACAGTTGAAAATAGTTATTTTCAGTTGTTTTATTACATTATTTCTTTGCTACTTATTTTTTTTTTCACCGTATATTTATTTTATGCAACATTACTGAGAATGAGGAGTTCTTTCATAAAAAAAAAAAAATAATAATAATATAGATATTTTTTTACATTGTATATTAATCATTACAATATACAAATGTGAAATATGATAATGAGAAACATACATTCACTCAATTGTGTGTCTATAGACTTTTGGACTTTTGGTTGTTTAATGGATACATGAATTTCATAAATACCAAAAATGTTCCCAACTTTATTACAAAAAGTACCCTCTTTCGTATTTAACCATGCAGCATCCAGTCTGCAGTGTATGCAAACTGAGCTTTTCAGAGTCATAATTTACATGATACTTCTGAATGCTTATTAATGCTCTTGTAAATGGAAACGCCAGCAAAACTGCAACGCTAGATTCTCTGCAAGACCAAACAACCATAGAATTAGCACATGTTTGAGTCTTAACATAAATCCTAAATAATGGACAGCATTGAGTAATGATGCAGCTGCACTAATCAATAGAACTGTGTCATTTCTTTCAAATGTCAAGCTGGGCATGTCGACTAAGTTGTCAGCATTTGAATACCATTGCCTTTTCTCAAGAAGTTACATTGTGACCTTAAAAAATTTATTTCACCCAAAAAATAAATTACTGTCATTGTTTACTTCCCCTCATGTTGTTACACATCTGTATGACTTTTCCTTACATACTTTTGAGCTCCAAAATGCACTTTGAAAAGGTCATAAAAGTAGCTTGTCCAGCTAGTAGTTTTGATTTGATCAAATATGCAGAAAAACAGTATTATTTTGAAATATTATTACAATTTAACACTACTGATTCAAAAATGAACATGTTTTTAAATTGTTATTTATTCCTGTGATGGCAAAACTTAATTTCTAGCATCATTACTTCAGTCACATGATCCTTCAGAAATCAATCTAATATGCTGATTTGGTGCTCAATTATTAATAATGGTTCTTGTTATTTTCAGTGATGAAAACTGCTAGTATTTTTGTAATAACCATGATACTTTTTTCCGGATTATTTGATGATTTAATGAACCGCATTTTATAATATTTTTTTTTTGTTACTTTATAAATGTCTTTACTGTCACTTTTGATAAGTGTAACGCATCCTTTCTGAATAAAAATGTATATATATTGTATCATACTTATCCCAAACGTTAGAGTGGTAGTGTGCTGGTGGTTAAGCAAAACAAATATTTTCAACATTGATACTAATAAAGACATATTCATTTTCAGCAAATCAACATATTAGAATAATTTCTGAAGGATCATGTAACACTTCAGACTTAAGTTATGTCTGCTAAAAATTCCATCACAGAAATAAATTATATTCTAAAATATATTAAAATAGTAAATAACTATTTTAAATTGTAAAAATATTTCACAATATTACTGCATTTATAATCAGATAAATGCAGCCTTGGGGAGCATAAAATACTTCTTCCAAAAACTTAAAAAATCATAAATATTGGCCAGCCGTGTAAATGGTGTCAGGATTCTAATTTTCGGATCAACTCTTCCTTCAGATGTTAAAGAGACTGTTAAAGTGTTTATGGAAACAAAGAAATCATGCAAGTCCTCGCTCACCTACCGTTTAACATAGAAACATCCAGCCTCCTGCTAGTCAGGTCCCTGTCAGCTTAATTTTATGTGCATAGACCTTTTGTAGTGATACTGTCAGGGTTTGCTTTCATAGTGTCAAGCACATGCCACAGGCCAAGCAATGTAGGAGAAAGCCTGCAGTTATTCTGACAAGCCTAAACTCCCTTTGGGCACGAGTCAGAGATAACCTTGAAAGCAGACTGTCAAAAGACATCCTGGCATATGACCTATTAAAAAACATCCGGCTGCATTATTTTCCCAAACAGGAAAAACAACACAGCTGAGCATTATGAATGCAGTACAGTGGCTTCGACACTCAGATGGAGATAACTCCAGTCATGAATGTGTCACTGGTCTCACTGTGGAGGAAAACAACACAAGTCATGTAAATGAAGGACACACTGTATGCACACACATGGCCCGGAAGGTGGGCGATGCGGATGGCGTCTCGCTGTGAAAGGGCTTGTTAAGGGCTAACTCAAAAGTAGATTCAATAAGGGAGCTCATCTCTTTAATCTACAGAGTGAGATACAAGATACACAGGCTCTGTAGGGAAGGTAAGACAAATGGAGGGAAGAACACAGAGGGATGAATGGAATCAGCACAGGGAGGGGTGGAAAGTTATTTATATATATATATATATATATATATATGAAGAGTTCAGATGCAAAAACCTCTAAATGCCATCTGACATTTTCATCTAAAATTAGGATTTTTTTCAGGCTCCTATATTTATGTTCAGTTATTTCACTTTAATAGCCTGGAAAAGGACCTGCACATTGCCATTAAAGTAAAATGACTCAACCTAAGCATAGGAGCTTGATAAAAATCCTAATTTTAGATGAAAATTTCAGATGGCATTTAGAGGTTTTTGCATCTGAACTCTTCATATATATATAAAGAAGTCACTAATGCTCACCCAAGCTGAATTTATGAAAATGTAGTAACATCAATAATATAGCAATTTATTCTGTTAGATATTTTTATAGAAACTTGGGTTTTATTTTATTCATTCTTTCTTTCTTTCTTTCTTATATATAAATTGTTTATATATTTTTGTATAAATACATTGTATATATTATTTTTTTTATTTTTTTTTTGCATAAACTGAAAAAAAAAATATACAAAGTTTTTTAAGGTAAGTGGTTGCAAACAATTTATTTTAGCTACCTAGTTATCCACCCTCTTGTGGATTATTAAAGAATATTTGCATTATAATTTAACTTAATTTTTTTATATGTAATTAATAATATTAATAATTAATATTCTTTTTAATATAAAAACATTAATAAGACATTTATTTTTTAATTCTTTTTTTTTTCTGAAAAAACATTTATTTGAAATAGAAATGTCTGGTAGCATCATAAATGTGTTGACTGTCTTTTTGCAACACATTAATGTGTCCATGTGAATTAAGTGTAACAAAAGTATAAAAAAGCGTAAATGTAAAAAACTGCACTGTCTACATTGTGTGCTTTGTGGTACATTGAGTATTATGCTAGTATCACATTCTTAAATTTAAATTACCACGAGTGAAAGTGAACAGCCATAATAATGGGAAGGTATGAATATTTCACGGGGGAAAGAAATGTAGGAAGAGAAAATACCAGAGAAACCAGTGGAACTTGGACATGCATGCGATATCACAAAAGACTGCTTGAATTGAGGGAACAGATCAAAGTTGTTGGACAGCACAACGGCTAAAGGTTTTTCAGTGCCAGATGGCTCCGGCGTCGCTGAGCAGATCAGCTGCTATAAATGGAACAGGTACCCGACAGGTCTGAACAAGCACACGGATGACACAGCCCTGCAAAGCTGAACAGAATTCAGATACGGACACATAACCCCTTATATATTTTTTGAAAAGGTTTTGAGTTGTTTATTGCTAAAGTGGGTTGAAAAGACTCATATTGTGTGAAGTATGCGATGCAGTGTTTTCTCGCACTGTTTATCACCTTGCACCCCCTCACCCTACACGCTGGCATGAGGTTCCTGATCATCGCTGAACGTGCCAGTGTAAACAGTCGTCTAGTAGAATGAGTAAGTGTGAAGAAGTTTTGTTATCTGGTTTCATGGCATAGTGTTATATACGTCTGTGTTAACCTGAGCGGTACTGTGTGTGGAAATTGTGTCAACACTTTGATTGGCTGAATACCCTGTCCATGCACTAATATAAATATATACACACACACACACACACACACACATATATATATATATATATATATATATATATATATATATATATATAGTCCCTTTTACCCCTTTACTTTTAATACCCCAAATGATGTCCCATAAAGGGTAAGTGATGCTGAAAATGTAATTATATAAACTCATGATAATAATAAATAAAAAAAAAATCTGCATTAATGTTTCATCAGTTCAAATTCAATTCAGATTGGAATTTCAAAAGCATTTTTATTTCATTTCTGACCTTGGTGCATTTGCACTGAGCACGCATGGAATGTGTGCCAGTGTCTGTGTGGCTGTTCTTCTCTATCAGAGCTCAGCCACTGGCGCTTGGCTTCAATCTGCCACCCAGGACCAGAGAGCACCAGTTCAAGCTTAGATTACTCCACGCTCAGGGCACGAGCTGCCCAATTAAAAGAGAGATTACTGAGAGCCCAGCCCATGAGACTCCAGCCTCCTCTGAGGGCAGACCTTACCACAATAAGAAAACCTGTGCTTTATCTGCCAGCCGAGAAGGAAGCAATTACAAGCGTACTAACAGAGACTCCAGCCTAATGAGGACGCTGTATATCGAAGTCCAGATACCGCTGAGTCAGGACTTCTAAGGTTGAGAAGCAGTCTTGCTGCATGTTGACTTCAAAGTCGGCTCTTTTTCTGTGTGTGTGTATGAGAGTGGACAAAGTGAGACAATAACTTATTTTGTACAATACTTCAAATCCCAGTGCAGGGACTTGATGGGAAAAGCAAAGGCTATTTTTATTGTAAAACAAAAATGCTGTGGTTTTTTATATTCTAGAGAAGAGTTATAAAGATGAGTAGTTCACAACAAAACAATAAAAAATGACAACAACAACAACAACAGAAAAACATTTGCTCTGATATTCTTTGGGGAAATAAATGAAGTGTTTTGTTTATGCTTGGTAATTTCAGGCAAACAAATTTAGACCAAAGAAGCAGAACCCATGTGTGTTGAATGGCTTGGAGACCCAAACAAACTAGTGAAGAGTAAAGAAATAAGTACTACTAATGGTGCCTGCTTATACAAGCAATCTTCTGCAAAACTGGACCACTTTATGCTTTATTCATAATCAAAATATAAACATTGAGATTTTTGTATAATGATGGTAGTGCATTCCGTATAATGATGCAGCTGAGTCATGATTGATTGTTCAGATAGAAACCGGAATATTTTAAATAACTGCAAGGAGCTCTAGCTTACTACACTGTAAAAATAAATAAATAAATAATAATAATAATACTTTTGAAGTTCCCACCTGGGTTCCTCGGAAATACATGATTCTGCCTACATTTCTGCAAAAATGCTTCTATACGAACATTTTACTGTAGGTTTCAGGTGAAATGAACACAGAAGCAGTAAAAACAGTAAAAAAAAAAAAAAAAAAAAAAAATTATTTTTCACACAAATAATGATTATGGGGCAGATCATTGATGACTAAATTGATATCTTTAAGCAGTTCCTTGCACTATGCCATATATTACAACCTCAAAATAGTATTACCATAGTTGTGACCATAGCCAGGGTTTGATAATTAGTGAGGTCTGAGGTGGGGTTAAGAACTGTGCTATAATAACCCCTACAAATACAACTCATTATATACACTTTATATAAGACTTTAAAAGAGACAGAGTAGGTGTTTGTAAAATATGTTTTCTCAGTTTTTAAGGGGAAGAACACTGTTAAGTTATATACAATTTTTTTCATCAACGTATGTTAATATTTTAATTACAGACACATAGTGAATCTGAAAAAAAAGAAGATTTTTTTCAAAATAAAGATATCATTGACTCTAAACTGCAACTCCCTAATTTATTAACTTTCAAAAGTGTCAAATTAAGGGGAAAATACAAGTCCAAAGATGCTTAAATTAGCCTGACCATAGCGCATGATCAGTAAAATAATACTTTTTAACATTTGCTCGCATAATCTGCTCCATGTGTGTTTTTTCTTATGTAGTAAACTTGCTCGGTAGCTCACCTGGTACAGTATGGCAGTTGTAAATACTCGGGTGGTAGGTGGTATGTAACCTTTAAGCACTACTCATGTATCACTCCCATGATACATACAGCAAAAAAACAAAACCTTGCTACAGTTATGTTTAACTGTTTCTGTGAAAATAAATCTCATGATATCTAGCTGAAGTTGAAACTGCTGTGAAACTTGCTACAAGCAATGCAATATCATTTTGCAATAAATCCACATCTGCAATCTTAGAGAAAAAAAAAAGATTTTGCTTATGGCAACTCTTGTCAATGTGTCATCTGAAAAGTGCAGTGAAATGTAACAACAGTGCGACGTATTTGACATTTTAGAGATATATAGGTAGTATCACGTATTTCCAGTAAGCCTTGTTTGTTTAACTCAGTGTCTTTGTAATCATCTATGGAATTTACTAGCAATTTCAGTGTAGCACATGTTAAATCCAAAACGAGCCCTTTAACATTCATGAGTGCCGTTAAAATCAGTGCATGACACTGACCCTACCACAAACTTAATGGAAGTATATAATTTCCAATATTTTTTCATTTCAAATCCAAGTTTGTTGTGAAAACAGTTTTTTGTTTGTGTGTGTGTGTGTGTGTGTGTGTGTGTGTTATGTGTTGGATTAAGGACACATTTCTATTTTGGTGGTTGGAAAAACATTTTTTTTTTTTTTTTTTTGTATTGCAAAACCATTTTCAGTATTGCTTTGGATTAACTTTGAAATGTATGCATTTGGCAGATGCAGCGCAACTTGCATTGCATTCAAGATACACATTTTTATCCATTCTTGCTTTTCCTGGGAATCAAATTCATGGGCTTGGCATTGCTAGTGCCATGCACTACTGATTAAGCAACAAGTATGAAAGAAAATTCTAAATATTGTGCTGATTAGAGAAGTTCCAGTGTATTGGAAATTTAGATTCAGTGGCTCAGTGATTCATTGTCTGTTTGCATTCAGTACACCTTGAAGGAGAGAGGGCTTTCCTGTCTTTCACTGGAGGTTGTTTCTAATAGACCAATTATGTGGCAAATTAGACCAATTATGCGGCATAATCAACATTTTTCAGTTACCGCTTCTCATCCAAGTCATTGTTCTATTGATCTCTGGCTTACCTAGAAGACCTTTGGATTTCTCTAATGTGAATTTCTATCAAACAGCAAATGTAATAATTGAAAAGAAAAAAAAAAAAATAGACAAAATGGAGAACAAAGGCGCTGTGTTCTAATTCATTACGCTGAATAGAAGAAAGGATAACACACTCCTCTGAATGCATTAAAAAGAAATGAAGCATATTGATTTAAATTAAAAGAATAACTGATTTCACGCCCCCAGAGTAGTTGAAAAGATCTGTGATGGAAAATGGGTTTCGTGTGGAGGCAAAAGAGCAATAGAGGCCTGTTAGAGAGTGTGGAGGTACCAGCCAGCAGTCATGTGTGACACACAGTCCCAGTGTTCCTCCCTGCGGGGCACAGTGGGGGGACTGTGGGAGGGGTGAGCGTTATGATGCTGGTGGGGGGTCTGTATCAGAGCTGCAGGCAGAAACACAGACAGCTCGACAGCTGCAGGGCGCTCGCAGACGTGAGTGTCACCTATAGGGGGTCTCGGAGTGCATACAGCGCCAGCAGATGAGGAAGAGGAGAAGGACGAAGAAGGATGAGGTGTCTCTCTCTCTCTCTGCCTTCTTTTTATGACTTTGCCATCTCTCTTGGTTAATCTGTTTTTCTCTTTGCCTTTCCACTTCCTGTCTCTCTGTTTTATATTTTCGCTTTTCAGAGGGTGCAATTAGGATAATGACTAACAATGAACTAGTTCCAAATTAGTTCTGTCAGCATGCTAAAAATATGTTTTTAAAAAAGGCATCAAAAACGTAATTCATACGTAGTCGATAAGACAAGGAACATGAACTCTGTAAGCGCCATTAATTTTAATAATACGTAGCCTGTGATCTAATTAAAGCCTAGCCAGGAGACAGAACGTAGATCAAATGAAGATGTGTGGTCAAATCTCCCCCTTCCCAGTTTTGATGGAATATCAAGTTATGAATATTATAAACAATATTTTAAGGAAAACATTCCATATGCTCTCCCTTTAGAGATTTATTTATTTATTATTTGTTTTTGTGATTTGCTTTTAGTATGTTGTTTACTTTGCTTTATTTTTATCGTTTCATTTTATTTACTTTGGTTTTTATTTTTTACTTTTTGTTTGCCTTTTCTTTAACTTTTATGTTTTCTTTGTTTTGCATTTGTATTTTCTTTTTCTTTTTTGCTTTGTTTTTGCTGTTTGTTGTTTTGCTCTGCTTTATTTTTCTTTTCTTTTTTTTCTTTTTTTTGTTAGTTTTTGCTTTGTTTTGTATGGAGCCCTGCACATGACATGCAAGAAAAAATAAATAAATTGTGTGCACGATTTACTAATTCGTTCCCTCGATGTACTAAAACGTGCACACGATTACTATTGCATTATATTTGTTCCCTCGATTTGCTAAATTGTGCGCACATCGAAGGAACAAATTAGTAAATTATTTATTTATTATTAAACAATTTATGAATTGAGTGAACGAAATAGTAAATTGAGGGAAAGCAATAGTAATCGTGTGCACGTTTTAGTACATTGAGGAACAAATTAGTAAATCGTGCACACAATTTAGCATAATATTTTTTTGATATTAGGCTTTTTTTTTTTTTTTTTATACTGTTTTTTTATATTTGTTGCTTCACTTCATTTTTTTTTTTTTTTTTTTTTTTTTTTTGCTTTGTTTTTTTGCTTTTTATACAGATTGTATTGCGTCATTTTTTTTATTTATGTTTTGCTTTGTTTTGTGTCTGCTTTTATTAGCTTGGCTCCATGGATGATAAAATGCTCATTTCTCCAACAGTTCCTACACTCCATGTCAGATCTGACCCACCATGAGAGTAAAAGACTAAGTGAGATTGAGAAGAAAGTGATTTGTTAACCTTCTGAGAGGATTGCCCAGTATCTCTGTTCTTTTTCTGTAATCAACGGTTTTGGTCAGGATAGGAGGCATGTAGTTAAGGTTTTCAATCTCTTTCCGGCAGGGTACGTATAATGGGGCGCTGTATGTGGTAGATGCGAGTGATATTGATCATTTTGTTTATGGATCTGCCATTCTATGTCTTCTCGTTTCTATTTCAAAGGGAATAAAGATGTGAATTGGTAGATAAAATTGTCAGTAATGCCTGAGTGCAGGATTCTCAGCTGTCTGACATGAATCTCATGAAAACATCTAGTAAAAAAGTCAGTGATACAGGTTCCATAGCATTCTTTATGCTAGCCAAATCTAGCAGGAGTTTCGAGTATTTTATTCAATGCAACTTGAACCAGAGGACATATTAATTTTTTCCTGCTATCTCAAGCATCCAGAAATGTGTTGCAAAAGGAAGTGAACTAACCTGAAGGATGCTGGTTAAGGTCTGTGAGACTGCACTGATGCATAGAAGACAAATCGCAATGGGCCGCTTAACAGAAACTCAAGGCTAGAAACAAATGCACATTTTAAGAGTGTGCGATACACTCCCAGAACAAGTAAATAAACAGTTTTTAAACCACATGTTGTCAAAATGTCAAGGCTGACAGAAAGCAGAGGCCCAGGGCTTCAAGCTTGATATTTATAACTGAATTGTGTGTGTGTGTGTGTGTGTGTGTGTGTGTGTGTGTGTGTGTGTGTGTGTGTGTGTGTGTGTGTGTGTGTGTGTGTGCGTGTGCGTGTGCGTGTGTGTGTGTGTGTGTGTGCATATCCACTGCAGCAAGGCCAAAGGTGTCATCGTAATCATTTTAAGCAGAAGCACACAAATACAAAGAGTGCATTATTTATTAAGAGATGAGTCATATTCCTGATTTAGAAACAAAATATATGCCACCTGAATACCTGTCTCTCACTCAAAATAGATATTTTCTCCAATTTTATGCACATATACACATCCTGTCACATGTGTGATGATGTGAGAGATGTTTTGGGTCAGTGAACTGTGTCTTTTCCTTGTTGATTTTCACAGCTTGACATTGAATGGCAACAGTGTGTTTTTGGAAACTCCGACTGTCACTTTCTCTTATACACACATGCTAGCATGAACGGGTGCAGCAGACAAACGTGTTTGACATTACACTTTGTGAAACATGAGCAGCACTTTGCCTAGTAAAAAAAATGTGTGCGCATTTGACACCGAAGGAGATGAATATCACCGTGCAACTCCACTAAACTCCAAGTTTTACAGAGGACAAGTTTAAAGGATGCCAGGTTATATTTAGCTGCCTCCGAGTGTTTGTTTCTCAGAGTGAAGGCTGGCCTAGATAGAAATAAGGAGGAAAATATATAATGAGAAATAAAGCAATCAAGACAAGCAAAATGGAAAAAAAAAACTGTGGTTTGACAGATGTTTCATAGTGTGGAAAATGTAACAAAAAAAAGTGACTCTGTAGCCCCATATCAGGCCGGGGCTAATTTAAAAAGCCAACAAATGTTGTACCTACTAAGACTGTGTCAGCATTTATTTTTAGAATCTATGTCTTAGAGATTATTTTTGTCTCTGCAAACCTGGACAAATGCATAGAAATACTCAGCACTTTGTTTGGCCTCAGTGATATTGCAATGCCTGTGTCCTGTGCTGATGAATGTCCTTTTGGGAAGGTGCAGGGATGGGGAAAGAGATATAATACATATATTGATGATATTGCATATAGCTATGTATATATCATATGTGT
Organism: Carassius auratus; assembly: GCF_003368295.1. Lineage (NCBI taxonomy): Eukaryota > Metazoa > Chordata > Actinopteri > Cypriniformes > Cyprinidae > Carassius > Carassius auratus. The sequence continues at coordinate 5,088,352 of NC_039260.1, forward strand.
TTGCTCAATAAGTAGTTTTTTTTTTTATTTAAATGTTTGTACATGATATTCTCACATGTTTGCTATTTATCATACAAACAGACAGTCCCTTCCCAAACGTATGCTACTGGTGAAGCTAATATTAATAATAGCTGATATCTCAGTGCTAAAACATTTATAAATGTAGTTGTCTATCCACATTAAGCATTAAGGGATAGGGAAAAGTCATATGAATCTGAGATAACATCTCCAAATTAAATTTTTTTCACACCATGGAATAAATAACTAAAAATGGTTTAAAACATTAAAAATTGAAATGTAACATATAATCTCATAATTGCAATAAAAGGTAAGTGTTGTTCGATGAAAAGTACTTTTTAATAAAAAAGAAATTTATTCTGTTTGTGAAAATAAAAGCACGACAAACACATAAAACATACATTAAAAACCCGTACTAACTTTTAAACTCTAGTGTATAAATTATTGGGGAATGTGTCGAATGTGTTCATGGTTTGAGATTGGTGTAAACTCAGTGTATATTAGTTATTTTTTTATAGATGTTTGTGAGAGAAATGTGTTCACTCCTGTTGTTTTGCTCTCTCCAGCTCCAGCATGATGAGTAGTTGTGATGAATTTGTAGTCTGCTGGCTTCTGTCTGCTAAAGACTGATCTCTGATCAGGAGAGGCACACAGGGCATCAATCTCCCCTATGCTGAAGGGTCCCACTCAACTCCTATACCCATAATTACCGGAGTGTTAATGCTGACACCCTGCTTCCCCTAAAATTAATTCCTTAATAAACAGATGCAGGTGGGGACATCATTTATATAAAATTAGAGTATCAGGGAAAGTACAGTACAGTATGTGTCATGGCCTAATGCTAGTAGCAGTTTATATTACAGTTTCCATTTCATATATATATATATATATATATATATATATATATATATATATATATATATATATATATATATAGTGCATGCAACTGTATTTAATCATAACGCAACACTTTCCACACAAAGCGTACAAAATAGGACCTGAAAATGCTTTAAAATAAGTTTTTGCCAGTTTTCAACTAATTGTCAGAAAAAATGTGCTTAATTTTAAGAAAAAATTTTTGATCATCAACTCAGGAGTTCAAAGTAAATATTAGATGAGCAGGGTTTTTTTTATATATATGGTTTGAAATTAGCTGTTTCTCATTCTGAAGTTTGAGGCATGTTGTTTTGTTATTGATGTTTCCCCTTAACTCACACACATATATATATATATATATATATATATTTATATATATATATATATATATATATATATATATATATATATATATATATATATATATATATATATATATATATATATAATTTTTTTTTTTTTTTACTTAGTCTCTTAGTTAGCTTAAGTAATCGTTGAATAGCTGAGAAAACTTAACTAATTTACTTGTGTCTTCCTGCCATGATGTATAATGCATCCAAATGATGTCATTGGGGGCAGCTGTGGCCTAATGGTTAGAGAGTTGGACTTGTAACCTGACCTTGTAACTTGTAACACTACCAGTTTTTGTAAGAAGTCTCTTATGCTCACAAAGGCTGCTATTTTTATTGTATGTATTTCTTTTTTTATGTACAGTAAAACAGTAATATTGTGAAATTTTATTGCAACCTGAAACTTACCTGAAACAAGCTGAACCTGAACTTTTCTACTTTAATACACTGTAAAATTATATTTGTTTTTTATTTATTATTGTATTTTTTTTATGATGGTAAAACTTAATTTTCAGTATTCTAAACTGTAATAATATTTCACAATATTACAAATTGAATGTATTTTTGATTAAATAAATGCAGCCTCTGTGAACATAAAAGACATTTCAATCAAAAATCTGGTAGTAATGCATTTTGTGGGTGTTTCTTCCTTCAAATGAGCCATGATGTAGCTGTTCATCTTTGCGTTCATTTTATTTCTGACTGCTTTTTTCAGCTGAAGAATCAGCCACATCTTGAACGCATTGTCCATATGTCCCACCCCATGAGCGATGGAGGCGGAACGCTTCTCAGGGACAGACGTGTGTGTGCGTCTATGCACTGGTGTGTGTGTGTGTGTGTGTGTGTGTCGCCGGGTGATGGATGCCACCCCAGTTCTGTCAGCCGTCCGCTAGGCTGACAGCAGCAGACTGAAGCTGCCCTCCCAGGATGCGGTTCTGCAGTGGGGGGTCGGATGGAGCGTGTGTGTGTGTGTGTCTGTGGTGGTGTGTGGTGTCATAAGGAGCCAACGTCTGATCCTCTGAGCCCAAAACTCTCAGCTCAAGCTCACTACCCACAGTCAGCTTTCTCTGCTTCACGCTGCCAACTTGCACTTTAGGGAAATCTAAACTTTGAGTCGAAGTCCCAAAAACTCTTATTGAAACAGTGTGGCCTCTCCAGTGGCTGCCACTTTGAGTGCCACAGGGCCTTGTTTTCAATTTCACATAATTGTCTGAACTGGAGTGTCAACATTGGCCCAGAGTAAAGTTTTTATGGGTTTAACTGTTTTGTTTAGTAGCTGGTTAGCTTGTCTGGAGTGTTGCAGCTTTAAGCAAGAGCTGTCTTTTCAATGTCACCTGGCAATGAGAATCTACTGAATTTCCATCTCTTGCAAAAAAAAAAAAAAAAAAAAAAAAAAGACCTTAGTAAATAAGTTTTCACCCTAAATAACTATTTTTCCTACCTGAAAGGATAGCTCTCCCAAAAATGAAAATTGGCTAAAAATGGTCTCACCGTCAGGCCATCTGAGATGTAGATGAGTTTGTATCTTCATCTGAATAGATTTGGAGAAATGTTTCATTACATCAGTTGCTCACTAGTGGATTCTCTGCAGTCAGTGGGTGCCGTCAGAATGTGAGTTCAGACAGATAGACCGAAAGAACCATTACTACGATCCACTTGAATCCAGTCCATCAATTAATGACTTGTGAAGTGAAAAGCTGCATATTTGTAATGCATGTTAAACACAAACCATAGCTTTCTGAATCGAAATCAGGAGAGAAATACGCAGAGCAAGTAGTGTTTACAAGCAAAAATGGTTTAAAACAGATAAAAACAAATATGTAAGTGGATTTTGTCTGGATTTTGTGGTTACCATGCTATATTTTTGTAATTTTTCCCAAATACGGGATTCATTAATATTCAAATTCTGGCCAATAATTATTCTGCCTGATTATTGATAAATTGTCAATACAATTTAGTACAATAAAAAAAAATAATATTAATAATAAATAAATCTATTGTATTGTAATCTTATTGTATTGTTGGCCTTTTTTCATACTGGTATGTATTGTAGAGAAAAATGGGCATAATTTAAATTTTCATTGCACACATGACCACTAACTGCTAGGCCAACGACTACCTAATTAAAATAAGTAGTTATAGCTTTGCTTCCTGTTACATTTCTTCACATTTGTAGAAAACACTAATGTTAGCATGGGTCAGCAGCCGGGCTCAGTCCACATCCAGTCGATTGGAATAACCGTCCCTAACGTGTCCATGTTACTGCATTCCAGCATAGAGGACACAGCAGCCATGCGCTGTTGTTTTAGCAGAGGGTTTTGCAGCATAACATTAGACAGTCTCTGAGAGGCCTGACATTTAGCAATGACTGTGACTAATGAGATAAATTGTTGCAGCAGTGGAAAGGTTGTAAATCAACCTGTCCCCAGCATTAAAGGGATTTGTGTTTTTGCCCCAACCTAGATCCTCAACATTATTAGCAAATATTCACTTTCATTTTATTCCAATTCATTTTGTGCGGAATGGCTAATGTTATGCAAAAGAAAGTTTAGTTCCAGTTCGGATCGTACACGTAGAATGATGCACGCCATTGAATGGCATTCCTAATTAGCTCTAGTGCTTTGTTACATACCATACTGACATATTTAATTATGACCATATTTATTTACTATACTTTTTACATAATATTCTAAAATACTTGAAAGAATACCTTGGTAGTTTCATGAAAGGTTGCATGTTTAAAATGCTATGGCTTGACACCATACTTCTACTACTTTTTTTTGTCTTCCTCAAACAATAATTTAAAAATGTTTGGTTGGTAAGGTTTCTTACCAAAGTTTTTAATGTTCACCAAGGGTGCATAAGAGATTTATTCACAGTAAAACTGTACTGTGATATATTTTTACAATTTAAAATAATTGTTTCTGTTTTTATATATTTTAAAGTACTTCGTTTTAATATAGTGTATCATTACTCCAGTCTTCGGTGTAACATGATCCTTTATATATACATTGTTAAAACAGTTGTGCAGCTTAATGTTTTTGTGGAAAGTGTGATACTGTAAATGTTTTATTATTATTATTATTCAGGATTCTTTGATCAGAATAGATTAAAAATAACAGAATTTATGTGAAATATAAATATTTTGTAACATTTTAAGTATTTTGCTGTCACAAATTGTTCAGTTTAACACATCCTTGCTGAATAAACTAATAGTTTTTTTTTTTTTTTTTTTTTTTTTTCAAAAAGTAAGAAAAGTAACAAGTTGTAGTCTAGGAAATGCTTCGTCTGTCAAGCTATTTCATGGTTCTTAAGGATGCAAGGGTCTAAAAAGATCCTTACTGTATTTTCAGTCTGAATGACCAGAAAAGAGGGTTACAAGTGTACCTTAAGCAATTGTGGCTAAGAGGGTAGTTAACCTGGAGGTACACTGGCCGCCTGAGAGCGCAGCCTAGACTTCACAGGGGAGCGAGGGCCAAATAGAGTGTGAAGAGGAGGAGGAATGAGGAGCAGAGGAAGAAAGCATGACTGTCAGACAGGACATGGTTAGTTAGACAATGTCTGTACATACAGGAAAAGAAAACAAGCTCCAAGGCCAGTATGCAGTGGTGGAGACGAGGGCCTCTCTTGGAGCTGAGCTGGATGACTCAAAGATAGATGGCCTGTTTTCTCTGGAGGATTTGGACTGTGTGTTCTGGCCAGCTTTCTCGCTGCAATCAGCCTGCTAGGAGGGAAAAACAACATCATCTCTTTCATAGTCCATGTTTATTGTTTACGCTTCAGCATATACAATATATGAGATGACAAAAAGCAGTAATAGGAAGAGAGATGGGAGATTTGTCTTCTCTAAGGACGGGGAACATCATCGAGTTTGTTGTGAGAAGCCAAAAGCTCTTGACATGCTAATAGAGTGTCACTCGCTATATCTCCAAATGAAGCCTTTAAGCAAGAAAGTTGAAGTTTTCCTGTCTGGTAATGACTTCAGTGAGCATAATAACTAGAATACAGGCTATACGCTTTTAAATTGTCATCGCGAAGGTGCAAGGAACTTCTCACACACACACACACACAGGAGGAGCTATTTTTCCTACGGCTTGACAGCTCACGCCATAGACATTTCCCAAACAACCTGCCATCTACAAATCAGTTAGCAGCAAACAGATAAAAATCCGCCGCCAAAGTTTGTGCGTGTCATATTCTTCCAATCAAAGCCCACAGGTCAGAAAGAAAAGAGGGGGGAGAAAGCTTGTGCTGCTGTTTTCCACTAAACATCGATTTGAAAGGAGCTGGCGCTTCTCCCAGCCTATCTCTCAAATGGCATTAATGGCCTATCTCTCTCTTTTATTGTTTTCCAGGAATCTTCTCAGGGATGGTTTGCACCTTGCATCAGCACACATTCCTCAGTCCTGCATGCCACCCCCCGAAACAATAACTCAACCAAATTAGCATATCAAGAGAGCGGTGTGGAGCCCGGAAATTTGGGTCATGTTTCATGGGACCGTGCACATTCTGTGGTTTTCCCAGTCCCACCTTTTGTGCTCACATTTCTTGTCCTCAAAAGCCAGATTAAATCGAGATTGCTTTGATTAACACACAGAACGCTTTGGCTTATGTTTGTACGCTGTAGTAATGTGAGTTTGAGGAAATGTTCCCATGGACATAGAGGCTAAAAATATCAGTCATCGGTTCACTGGCTAGATTTCCTCTCATTAGCTCATTTAGACAGCTAATGTCCTATTTGCATTAGGCTTATTTTTCTCAGCTGATGTTCCCCTGGCAGGTGCCAGAGGAGATAATTGCATCTCTATCAGTCTCTGTCAAATAAGCAACGACTAATGTCATCTAAAAATCTGAAGGAGTCAGAATAGACCAAAGTTTAAGGAGTAGTTCACCCACAAATGAAAATTTACTCATCCAAGATGTGGATCCTCTGCAGTGAATGGGTGCCGTCAGAATGAGAGTCCAAACAGTAATCCACACAACTCCAATCCATCAGTTAACATCTTGTGAAGTGAAAAGCTGCATGTTTATAAGAAACAAATCGATAATTAAGATGTCTATAACAACAAACTATTGCCTCCCACTAAAATATGAGTCTAAAAATATGAGACTAAAATATGAATGTTGCTTGAAAAGGTCATCTACCTGTAGACTTAAAATATCATATTGGTGGATTTGTTTCTTACAAACACACATCTTGTTGATTCATAATGCATTGATTACTGGGCTGTAGTTATGTGGATTACTTGTGGATTATTGGGATGTTTTTAGCTGTTTGGACTCTCATGCTGATGGCACCCAATCGCTGCAAAGGATCCATTGGTGCGCAACTGATGTAATGCTACATTTCTTCAAATCTGTTTCTGTGAACAAAACAAACTCACCTGCATGTACATCTTGAACAGCCTGAGGGTGAGTAAATTGTCAGCAAATTTTAATTTTGGTTGAATTATTCCTTTAAAGTCCTCCTACAGTTTAAGATGTAACATAATTTATAGAAAGCCCAGCAGCCATTCTACCTCAGGCCCTTGCTTCATGTTTGACGGAAACATCACAGCTTGTCCCTATGTGATCTTGCTTGGAATTGTGAGTAGGAAAAGTCTTTTTAGGTAGAGTGGGCTGGAATAATGCAGGTGTTTTGCTTTGATGCACAAACTTGGCAGTGCATTTGAGAGAATACTGCAGTATAAACTTCTTGCTCTTTTTCTCCATCAAACTTTGCTGAAAGGTGCTTGCCGGCTTTACAATTATCCGCTGACCAGCTCAACACAAAAAGCGATTGTGGTTCATTAAGTCATCCCTTTTGTCTTGAATTAGGCAGCTAATTATAAACTGAACCAGCGTATTAATTGATGCGGGTCACTAGAAAGGACCAGTCCAAGTAATTACAAGAAGCAAAGTACACGCCAATGAAAGGAGCGTGAAAAAAAACCCCACACAGGCTCACGCTGGCTCTCAAGTAAAACATTTCATGTCCTTCAGTTTTAGGCAGGAATTCTGTTGCCTGGGAGAAACATATGTTGGTATGAGAGGAGCTTTAATTTTTCACATGTCCTAGTTTCTGCTGCTCTCTGGGGAGGACAGACCCACTGAACACAGACAGAACTGGGGATTGGTGTCTGTCCAAAAGTGCTTACAGTGAAGAAACAACTATCTGACTGATGGAGCGATCCTGAATTTTTCACAGACAATGTCACACAGATAAAGCTCAGTCAACCGGGTCTCAGTGGCAACAATGACATTCGCGTCGAACAAATAAATGTATCTAACCTTTGCTATGTCTTGTGCATCCACACTGATTTGGACTACTGTGCCAGAGTTGCCATTTACTTTATACCTACTGTTCATTAGGCTCAAATCTACATTATAAATCCCTTATGAGAATGTTTTAAAAGAATTATGCAGATTTTGACATCGCACCATATGCAGGGCAAGAAAAAATTTAATTCATTCATTTAATCATTAACTCACTAATTGAGGTACTATTACACCAAATACTAAATGTTTTTGCACGAGGAAAAAAGCATTGCATTCTCAGTCCACTTTTGCCCTAGTTCCGGGTTGGGGAAATGTGTTTATTTTTTTTTATTGCCGTTGCAGTGACCGGTCATTTCTTGTAGATGTGTTCAAATGAATTAAACTGTAATTTTTAAGTAAGGTTAATCAGCTGTTAATCAACCCAGCAAATATTAGGTTCAGCCATGTGTTTCTGGGTCACAGAACCACATTATGAAGCCTTTTATTTTGAATCAACCTACAAATGGCTTACTTAATGTCTTTGCATATTAAATTGGAAGAAGAACAAGTTTTTAATATTGGGAAAAAAATCATAAAAATTGTATACAAATGAATCATCTTTGATTTCCAAGCTGAAAAACCACATAAGTGTTTAAATATTTGCATGCTTGCAGTTTGGCTTATTTGGTTGGTAACTAAATGGGTTTACTTCATTGGACCCATGAAGACTTTTGGTTCTGGATTAATGGTAATTACTGGCTCATTTTATGAGAATCTACTTAATGAGAAGATTTCCAGGAACAAATGGCGCTCATAAAAGAGCAGGACAGCTGTATATCAGCGACAGCCTCCAGTCTGGCCACAGACTCTAGGCCGCCTCAGCTTTTTTCTTAAACACCATCAGGAGAGTGTAAATGATTTGAAGTGCTGTAGTATGTTGCTCTTGATTCCTGCTGATCCTGTTCTTAAGTCGTTATTAAACCCCTCTACCTCTCAGCCCCTGTACAACAGCTCGTTGTCTCTACCCTCCTCTCTCTGTTACTAGCTAGGTTAATTAAGTGAGTAATTCAGCTTGGAGTCCCTCTGGGCTTTCAGAGCAGGTAGAGAAAATTGACTTGAGCCTTTTATTTCAAGAAACCTGGCGAGAGCCGCGTGCATCAATAACAGCCTGAAGCCTCTTGGCGAGCAGCTTTTACATCCCACAAACAAGAGCAGCTTTGAGGCCCTTAATGATCACAGAATGTCAGCAGTTTAAGGTTTTCATATGCTTACCAGCAACTTTTTTTAAAACTCATGTTGAGTTGCCTCAGCATAATCAGAAATGTTGATGAAAGCATTTGTAGGGGATAGATCAATGCCTTTTTACATTTGTGTATTCAAACTTTAAAACCTATTATAATAAGTTGAAATATTGAAAACGCAATATTTTTTAAAAGAGCAATATCGTTTTCAATAGGCTATTTTGAGATTTTGAGAACAATTTTTTTTATTGAAGAGGCCAGTTTGGCCTAATTGGATAAAATGCAATTCAACAAAAATCAAACTATTAAAAAAATAATTAAAGAAATACTAATAAAAACATAAAAAGTGTACATAACACTTTTTTTATTATTGTTTTGTTTCATAGCACCTTAAGTATTTTTATGTAATTTAAATTGAATTAAAGCTTGCTTTATGCAAGATTTTTTTTACATTTATAGAACAATGTCAGAAACATAGTGATGAACAGAAAATAATAAAGAGATGTATTTATGCTTGCATGCATGCAAGACAATGAAAATGATCTGTAAGGATTTAAAGGGGTCATGAACTGAGTAACCAAAATCCCCTTGATATTTTGACATAAGTGGTCAACTTTGTTTTGATTTTTGAGAAACCAAATGATGAAGCTGGCTCCAAAGACAACAAAAGATGCTGTGCAGTGCCAAGTTTTGGATAAACAGTGTTTGCATTGCTAAACCCAACATTAGGAAAGAGTGGATGAACTTTATTTTTAATTAAGATCCAGACCGCGTCAGTAAGAAATTTTACCGCAGATTCATTTAGAAACAAGGCACAATTCTTGCAGATCGCTTGATGTATGTTGAGTTATTTATGCTTTCTTGACCGACATCACAGCAGCATCCATCTATGAGGAATGTACGCTGTCCAACATACATAACCTTAGCTAATCATAGCAGTGGGCATTTACTTCTGAGTCTACAATCCACCAGGCCTATGCAAACAGAGCGTTCTGATGAGGGAGCTTAGAAACAGGACTTTCTTTATGTTAAAATCTTGATAAAATTATACATGGACCTCAGAGGACTGTACAAAATAAGAAACACAGGCAGTTTATGACCCCTTTGAATGACTCAGCAAATCTTTATTTGAATCTGTTTGTTTCCATCCCAGTGCAAACACACTGATTAACTTGAATGAACTTCTCAGCAATGAATACGAGAATGACGAGCATGTTTGATTTCTGCTCCAATTCACTTGGCTGCAAAGGTGTTTGAGCAAAATAGAAAAAAATATTTAACATTTTTAGAACAGAAAAATCAGTTTTGAAAATATCTGAGCTACTTACAAATGCAGTAAAGTTGGTTAGTGGTTCTACTTTTAGTTCTGTTAACAAATGCAAATTACAAATTTCTATGCAACACCATATTGTTTTTTTTTTTTTTTTTTTTTTTTTTTTTTCTTGTAAGTTACATTATTTATTTGCATTGTGCTGGTCTAATTTTTTTCTACAAAATCCCATATTCACATTGTAACAGTTGCTCCTGTCGCATTCGTTTTCCTGACTCACTGTTCTTGAGCGCAGGAGAAGGTCACTGGAGGCACATGCAGATGCTGAAGTGTTCCTGAGAGAGAGCAGCATTCTCTGGATCCTGCAAACAGCAGTCAAGCGTGTCTAACAGGAACAGAGACTTGACGCTGTGACATAGCCCACTTTACTTATAGTACGCATGCACAAGAGTGAGAACGTAGCTGATCAGCTCTGAAACGACAGGTGTTCTGCAATGATGCACAAGAGACTTTGAATGTCGTGTGAATTGGTGTGACAGGTGTTCTACTGTAACATCTAAATGTGCGCCAGAACATAGCTGGGGAGAAAAGTTAAAAAGCTCTTTGAAGGGAGCTCTCACATAAAAATGATGAAACTATCATCATTTACTGACTCTAATTATGTGCCTGCATGATTTTTCAAATCAGAACATTATAATGCAGTGACTGATGAATGGAATAAAAAGATTCAAATCACTTTGGTGAATCAAAATTACCAGTATGGCCATCAAAATATGAATGGAAGCTTGTTTCTGCCATGGAATTACAATCAGTCCATCAATAAAAACGTCATATCTCACAATTCAGAAATTTTTAATTTTGTCTATTCTTGAAATTGCAAGTATAAATAAAGTACATTTTTATATTGCTTTTTTCATGGTGGAATTATTAGATGTAAATTAATATTGTCTAAATTGCCAATTATAAACTTCCATATGAATTTCCATATGAATTTCCATATACAAATGCAGAATTGTGAGATACAAACATGGAATTGCCACAAAAAAAAAATATTCACAATTCAGATTTTTTTTTTTTTTCATTCTGTGTTTATAACTCGCTATTCAGAGAAAGCTATAAAAAAATGCCAGAGTTTTTAAGATGTTAACTTGCAATTACAAAGTATAAGCTCGCGATTCTGAGAAGGAAAGTCAATATTTGGAAATAGAAAATTCAAAATTGAAAGAAAGAATGCGGAACTGGGAGATAAAAAGTCTTAAAAGGTTTTATTCCATGGCAGAATGAAAAAATAATAATTGTTAAACTCAAGGTGTGACTCAAGGTTTTATATATATAAGAATAAAAGTTATAATTTGTGAGATATAAAAACAGAAACGCAAGATGTAAACTCAGAATTATGAGGAAATAGTTTATACTTTGTAATTCTGTTATATGTATGGTAATTCTGTTATATCTCTCAATTTATATCTCACAATTCAGACTTTTCTTTTCAGAATTAAGAGGTAACATCTCTCAAATCTAAAGTTATGTCTCAGAATTCTTGGAAAAGAGAAAAGAAAAACTCTGAATTGCAAGACATAAACTCAGAATTGTGTTCTGAAAAGTTACAATTATTGTCATATTTTTTTTTTTTATTCCGTCACAGAAACGGGCTTTCATAAATATGTGTGCGTGACGTGAAACAGGCCTTGGTTTCAAAACTCACATCAATAGTGGCCAGATGCAGCAGTGAATTGCAAGTCTCTGATGTTTAGAATCCGGATCAGCTGGATGAGGAATATTTCATATGTGAGGAAGATTCTGTATTCCGTGTGTTGGTTAGCTTTTAGCCTCCAGAGCTTTGAGGTGGTACACAGAAGCCTTTGATGCTTGAGATCCAGCTCCCGAAAGGGATCTTCAATCTGTCTCTCTGATGTTTAGCAGCTTCAATACCTTCTGATAAAGGTTCTCTCCCTGGAAATCCATAAAGCATTATGCGCAGGTGATGAGAATTCCTTGCGCTGCCCAATGACCATCTACTGATAAGGTATCTCCGCCATGTCTGCGGTATTTCAGTGGTGTCTTCTCTTAATTTGGCCAGTATCTGCGCTGTCCACAAACAGCCTGCACAAGTCCTCTGAATGTGTACTCAGAAGGGAACGTGACCCTGTGATCCAACATAAGGATGTGTAATCTAAATCAGAGGAAGATAAACACGGGTGAAACAGGATCATCTTGTGAATTTGACCTGTTAGATCTGAGTAGATAAAGAGAAAATTGGTCTTGACCACATGTGCCCTACACATGTGATAATAGCTATCAGTCCATGATGTAGTGTTTGCGTAGCTCAGTTGATAGAGAACACTGCAATGTACTGCGTTCAGTTCTCAGGGAATGTAGAAAACATAACATGTTATTTATTTATTTGTTTGTTTGTTTGTTTGTTTGTTTGTTTGTTTGTTTGTTATGAAACTAATACTTCAACGAGGACATGTTACACTGATCAAAGGTGACAATAAAGACTTCCATTGCAGATAAATGCTGTTCTTCATTTTTTTTAATTCATCCTGAAAAGGGGGAATCACAGTTTCTATATTTTCAAAACAAATTTCAAAATTAATATTAATTAATTTAAATCTTCCTTAAGCAACAAATCAGCTTATTAGAATGATTTCTAAAGGATCATGTGACGTTGAAGACTGGTGTAATGTTGCTAAAAATTCAGGTTCGTCCTCTCAGGAATAAATTATATTTGAAAATATATTCAAATATAAAACTCTTATTTTAAATTGTAACAATATTTCACAAAAGCATGGTTTTTACTGTATTTTTTTATCAACTAAAAAAAATAATTGGTGACTATAAGTGGCTTTTTTAATAAACATTATTATCTCAATATCTTGCTAACCCTAAACCCTTTTCTTATAAAAAAAAAAAATAAGGTTTTTCTGTGTAAAAACTTTAAAGCTCTGAAGCTGTTCCTAATCATTAAGCAGTCTTGCAGTCCAGGCTTGATATTATATATACATATAGTTTTGAATAATAAATCAATTTTTTTACGTCAAATAGGAAAATTCCATTTATGCAATCTCACCTCTGCTTGGATGCACATTAAATACAAAAAATATATATATATCTGGAGAATACACAAATGTAAACTGTAATGACATATATAAATATCAAAGTCTCTGTTCTAACAGTGCTGAAAGTGTTATTTTTCACAGCACAAATAAAATCATAATTACATAAGAGTTTGCCCTATTAATTATCTGTCCAACAAATAGTGCAAAATGCTTAAATAGTACAAGCAAACAATTTCGTGGGCAGTCATGAGTCAGATTAACAAATCATCTGTCAAAACGGCATCGTCAGTATTTTAACACATTTCCATTTTCACCAGACACATTCATCTTGTGAATGGCCAAAGCACTTAGCTTACAAAACAAGATGCAGCTCTGAAAATGATTGTTTTGTATTCTGTGCTGGTAATGATGCCTTGTTTTGTTGAATTAGCGATCAGTCTCTAATGTCATTGATAAATTAAGGCCATTGGGGGGGGGGGGTTTCTCAAATATATAGCAGTTCTGTTTCTCTTGTTTGTGAGTCAATGAAAGAAGCCTAAGGAAATCAGAAGGTATGCACTTTAGATTGAATATGTGTGAACATTTAGTTCTGTGTGTTTAGCTCTTTGTTAACAATACAGTGTTATTGATAATTCAGTCATTAACCTTTTTCTTCAAATTTGAGAAGTTCTTAAAGGAATAGTTCACCCCACGATGACAATTTGCTGATAATTTACTCACTCTCAGTTATCCAAGATGTAAATGTGTTTGTTTCTTCATCTGAACAGATCACTTGCTCACACAATGGATCCTGTGAATGGGTGCCATCAGAATTAAAGTCCAAACAGCTGATAAAAATCTCACAATAATCCACAATTAATGCACACAACTCCAGTCCAATTGATTAATGTATTGTGAATCTTCAAATCTCCGAGTTACTGTCACTTCTGGGCAAAATAAGACTTCCTCTAGTGAAAAACCCCTGTTTTCCTCTTACATCAAAACCCACCAACATATTTATTTAAAACAGTTTTCCCTTGTAAAAAGCACTTGATCTGTGCAAGTATTTTTTTTTTTTTTTTTCGAGAATGTAAAAAATGTCTTGATGCATTTGTTTATTCCAAACGAGAGGTTAATTGATTGGCTTGAGTCATTTGGATTTGGCCTATCATTCTGACGGCACCCATTCACTGCAGAGGATCCAATAGTGAACAAGTGATTTAATGCTCAATTTCTCCATATCTTTTCTGATAATTAAATAAACTCATCTATATGCTGAATGGCCTGAGAGTAAGTACATTTTAAGCAGATTTTCACCTTTGAATTGTAGTACATTGCAGTTTTACCGCCTCACAGCTTCATTTTACCATACTTTTTTGCCAGTGTAAGCTATTCCAACTGAGAAAACTTCATATATAGTCCATCATGCATCACAGGTGTTGACACAAACATCCTCTAGCATGTTTTGTGCGGAAGACTATATGCTTGGCAATACAAAAGCTCCAAGCTGTGCTGAAAGTTATCAATTTGGGTAATCTACCATTTCTCTCCGTCAGTGGACAATTACAATATTTATGAGTACAGGCTGAGATAGAGAACGACGATTTATTCTACTACTTTATCTTCGTCCTCTCTTTAGGAGGTTTATTTTAATGAAAGTGCGGCAGAAAATCAGTCAAGCATTTGTCAGTGTAATTGTACAACACAATGACATGAATAAATATGAGCTGACAACGCTGGTTTAAATACGTCTGCAGAACAGGGGATTAGCCAAAGTCCTCTTTTCTTTATTTTCGTGTTATTTTCCTCTCTTTCACCCATAAAGCATCATTTAATTGACAGGAAATAAAACATTCATTGGTTTGACCTTTGTGAAGAATTATAGAAACAGTGCGAGCGGGCCAGTTAATAGGATGCTGAGAATAGCTTTAGCGTGTTATTGTAACAATCTTGCCCATGAATGACCTAATTGAGTGTGACTCAGATGGTTATCAGATATGATTGTGTTAAAGCTGATTTAAATCATCAACACATGTCCAGAAATTTGATATAACTTAAATTGTCTAAGACAAGAATGACAATTACTGACCGGCTGGGTCATTCTTATTATGCTGTGCATTCTAATTTGCCCATTATATACACTACCGCTACCAAAATGTTGAGGTCTTTAAGATTTTTTTATTCAATGTTTTCAATGTTGACTTTTATGCTCATCGAAACTGCATTTATTTAATGAAAAAAATTGACTAATATTGGGAAATATTATTGCAGTTTAAATGAACTGTTTTCTATGTAAATATATTCTAAAATGTGATTTATTACTTTGATGCCAAGCTGAATTAAATGTCCCGTGATCCTTCAGAAATCATTCTAATATGCTGATTTGCTGCTCAAGAAAAAGTCATTATTTATATCAATATTGAAATGGGTCGTTCTGTTTAATATTTTTACTGGAAACCAGGATACTTAGGATAGGATTTGTGAGTCCTTGAATATATATATATATATATATATATATATATATATATATATATATATATATATATATATATATATATATATATATTATATTACATTTGTAAGTCACTTTGGATAAAAGTGTCTGCTAAATTAATAAATATAAATGTAAAATAACAGCATTTACTTGAATTTGTATTATTATTATTTTATTTTTTTTTACATTATAAATGCATTATAAATTGTTTTTTTTAAATATATAGGGAAAAAATATTTTAAACATCATTTAGTTTTCCTAAGTCCTGTATTACTTTATATCCTGCCAGTCATTTGTAATATTTCTTAAAAAATATGTAAAAAAAAAAAAAAAAAATGACATCATTCTCCAGGAAGTGAACATATTTGGCAGCAAAACAGCTGCACAGACATCTGTCACTATTAGCAGTGCATTTAATGAATTCGGTGAGACGATTGTTTGAAGAACATGACTAATTAATTTTAAGCCAATTATCACTGTAGTCACATGCATTACTTGCGATGTTTGTACTGAGATGTCATGTGGAGCAGCTCACTAGTCAAAAAGAAATCTTGGTTAGACCACAACATGGTCTCACTCCCTTTATCGGAAAGTAAAATGATGCTAGTTGATCTGAAGGAGCCAACAGGGCAAGTGATCAGTGCATAAGGCTGTATGTCTGAAACATCAAAGTGTTAGCTGAAGTGTGTGTTCTCTCTGCACATTGTCAAAACAAATTGACTGTTGGAGGAAGCCGGCTTGTGTAGTGCTGATTAGCCTGACGTTCACAGGCGAGATTCTGCATGGCTCTCAGTCAACATTTGCCATGGTGTTTGCTTTTGTTTAACCCTTCATCCTCCTTGACTGCCCGTCATAATTCTAGACTTGAATTAGCTGTCAGAAAGTTAAAGCTCAAAGCACTACAGTAGCAAGAAAACAAAAACAAACAGAGCTGTTCTGGTTAGCTGTACGTGTCATATCACAAAAACAAAGGAGAAGCACTCTGGATGCTAATTAGGCAACCTTTGAACTTTTTGTATTGGTCAGGTCACATCATAAACCTCATCAGCGTGACTCATGAATATTAATTAGGCGATGTGACATTCGGCCAGTCTGAAGGCACATGAAAGGCTTTCTGAATTAATGCAAAAACGTTATTTTAGTGTGTATATACACTATAGTATTAAATATGTAGCGACATTTCTGAATTTGTGCATCTACTGCAAAATATGAATTTCAATTACTGAATGACTACTCTTACTAAACATGACAATATGAAAATCATCATCTTTTTATAAAAATATTGCATTGTATTTATTTATTATTTTTATTATTATTATTGTGTGTGATTCTTATGGATTGCTGTTTCTGCCACAAAATAAAGTAAAAATAAATAAATAAATAGTTAACCGCGACTTTATCTCACAATTCTGGCCTTATTTCTAGCAATTCTGAGAGTAAAACAATTTGTGAAATATAAAGTTAAAACTGTGAGATATAGACGGTTTCAACGGCATCAACATAAACAAACGTTAATGCGCGTGAGCGCTTTTGTGGACCTAACTTAACTTCCGGTAGACTCCAAATAGAATCAATAACAACAGCTTACCTGTCAAGTATCCCGTTTTGGCCGGGAAAGTAACGTATTTTACCCTTCTTTCCCGCCGTCCTCCCGTATTAGTATTTTCCCGTAAATCTCCCGTATTTTAAATTTTTAAATTTTAACCTGCGTTAATAATAAAATAATAATAAAAAAAACATTCGCAATCTGAGCTCTGTCACTAGTCTCGCGATAACTGCCACCTGTAGTAGCCTGTCGCGAGGGGTGTGTGAGGTCAGATGACATGAGTTATAACGCGGGAAAAACAACAACAAAAGACAAAACAGAGACGGATGATGGATGCTACGATAGAGAGTGAAGGGACAACATCCCAAAAAACCAAAACCCTTGTGTAAATACCGTGATAAATGGGACAGCGAATTTACTTTTTTAAAGAATACAAAGTTTGCAACAAATTTGTACAACAACTCACTAAAAGAGTAAAAGAAAAGTTATGTGAAATGAAAAGAAAAACTGTAAAAGAAAAGCAATATGAAATGAAAACATTTCATGTGTGGAATTAAAATAAAATGTAAATGTAAAGACAAGCAATGTTAAATTAACAGAAAATATGCAAATAAGCCTTTAAATAAATGCTCTTCATATATACCTGTTTGTGTTTTCATTTGGGCTATAACACCTGTCTTAAAATGTGAGGGATACTGGAGCTTTGTTGGGGTGGTGGTACTGCTCGCGGTGGGCGCCGGAAAATTTCCCTTATTTGCAAACCCAAAACTTGACAGGTATGCAACAGTCAAGTCCCTCTAGAGTAGATATTTTTTCAATCAATCACCTTTATTTATATAGTGTTTTAAACAAAATACATTGCGCCAAAGCACTGAACAACATTCATTTGGAAAACAGTGTCTCAATAATGCAAAATGATAGTTAAAGGCAGTTCATCATTGAATTCATTGATGTCATCTCTGTTCAGTTGAAATAGTGTCTGTTTTAATTTGCAATCAAGTCAACGATATCGCTGTAGATGAAGTGACCCCAACTAAGCAAGCCAGAGGCGACAGCGGCAAGGAACCGAAACTCCATCGGTGACAGAATGGAGAAAAAAACCTTGGGAGAAACCAGGCTCAGTTGGGGGGCCAGTTCTCCTCTGACCAGACGAAACCAGTAGTTCAATTCCAGGCTGCAGCAAAGTCAGAAATGTGCAGAAGAATCATCTGTTTCCTGTGGTCTTGTCCTGGTGCTCCTCTGAGACAAGGTCTTTACAGGGGATCTGTATCTGGGGCTCTAGTTGTCCTGGTCTCCGCTGTCTTTCAGGGCAGTAGAGGTCCTTTCTAGGTGCTGATCCACCATCTGGTCTGGATACGTACTGGATCCGGGTGACTGCAGTGACCCTCTGATCTGGACACAGACTGGATCTGGTGGCCACGGTGACCTCGGAACAAGAGAGAAACAGACAAATATTAGCGTAGATGCCATTCTTCTAATGATGTAGAAAGTACGGTGTTATGTGAAGTGTTCCGGTTCCAGTTTACCTAATTAATGCAGCCTAAAAATCCTTTAACGGATTTGGATATTAAAAGCATATTAGTATGTTATGTGTATGCCAGGTTAAAGAGATGGGTCTTTAATCTAGATTTAAACTGCAAGAGTGTGTCTGCCTCCCGAACAATGTTAGGTAGGTTATTCCAGAGTTTAGGCGCCAAATAGGAAAAGGATCTGCCGCCCGCAGTTGATTTTGATATTCTAGGTATTATCAAATTGCCTGAGTTTTGAGAACATAGCGGACGTAGAGGAGTATAATGTAAAAGGAGCTCATTCAAATACTGAGGTGCTAAACCATTCAGGGCTTTATAAGTAATAAGCAATATTTTAAAATCTATACGATGTTTGATAGGGAGCCAGTGCAGTGTGGACAGGACCGGGCTAATATGGTCATACTTCCTGGTTCTAGTAAGAACTCTTGCTGCTGCATTTTGGACTAGCTGTAGTTTGTTTACCAAGCGTGCAGAACAACCACCCAATAAAGCATTACAGTAGTCTAACCTTGAAGTCATAAATGCATGGATTAACATTTCTGCATTTGACATTGAGAGCATAGGCCGTAATTTAGATATATTTTTGAGATGGAAAAATGCAGTTTTACAAATGCTAGAAACGTGGCTTTCTAAGGAAAGATTGCGATCAAGTAGCACACCTAGGTTCCTAACTGATGACGAAGAATTGACAGAGCAACCATCAAGTCTTAGACAGTGTTCTAGGTTATTACAAGTAGAGTTTTTAGGCCCTATGATTAACACCTCTGTTTTTTCTGAATTTAGCAGTAAGAAATTACTCGTCATCCAATTTTTTATATCGACTATGCATTCCATTAGTTTTTCAAATTGGTGTGTTTCACCGGGCTGCGAGGAAATATAGAGCTGCGTATCATCAGCATAACAGTGAAAGCTAACACCATGTTTCCTGATGATATCTCCCAAGGGTAACATATAAAGCGTGAAGAGTAGCGGCCCTAGAACTGAGCCTTGAGGTACTCCATACTGCACTTATGATATGATACATCTTCATTCACTGCTACGAACTGATGGCGGTCATATAAGTACGATTTAAACCATGCTAATGCACTTCCACTGATGCCAACAAAGTGTTCAAGTCTATGCAAAAGAATGTTGTGGTCAATTGTGTCAAACGCAGCACTAAGATCCAATAAAACTAATAGAGAGATACACCCACGATCAGATGATAAGAGCAGATCATTTGTAACTCTAAGGAGAGCAGTTTCAGTACTATGATACGGTCTAAATCCTGACTGGAAATCCTCACATATACCATTTTTCTCTAAGAAGGAATATAATTGTGAGGATACCACCTTTTCTAGTATCTTGGACAGAAAAGGGAGATTCGAGATTGGTCTATAATTAACTAGTTCTCTGGGGTCAAGTTGTGGCTTTTTTATGAGAGGCTTAATAACAGCCAGTTTGAAGGTTTTGGGGACATGTCCTAATAACAATGAGGAATTAATAATAGTCAGAAGAGGACCTATGACTTCTGGAAGCACCTCTTTTAAGAGCTTAGATGGTATAGGGTCTAACATACATGTTGTAAGTTTAGATGATTTAACAAGTTTATACAATTCTTCCTCTCCTATAGTAGAGAATGAGTGGAACTTTTCCTCAGGGGGTCTATAGTGCACTGTCTGATGCGAAACTGTAGCTGACGGCTGAATGGTTGCAATTTTATCTCTAATAGTATCGATTTTAGAAGTAAAGTAGTTCATAAAGTCATTACTGCTGTGGTGTTGGGAAATGTCAACACTTGTTGAGGCTTTATTTTTCGTTAATTTAGCCACTGTATTGAATAAATACCTGGGGTTATGTTTGTTTTCTTCTAAAAGAGAAGAAAAGTAATCAGATCTAGCAGTTTTTAATGCTTTTCGGTAGGATATGCTACTTTCCCGCCAAGCAATACGAAATACCTCTAGTTTTGTTTTCCTCCAGCTGCGCTCCATTTTTCGGGCTGCTCTCTTTAGGGTGCGAGTATGCTCATTATACCATGGTGTCAAACTGTTTTCCTTAACCTTTCTTAAGCGTAAAGGAGCAACTGTATTTAAAGTGCTAGAAAAGAGAGAGTCCATAGTTTCTGTTACATCATCAAGTTGTTCTGAGGTTTTGGATATGCTAAGGAATTTGGATACATCAGGAAGATAACTTAAAAAGCTGTCTTTTGTGGTAGAAGTGATGGTTCTTCGATACTTGTAACAAGAAGTAGAATTTACAATTTTGGCTATATGAAGTTTACACAGAACTAAATAATGATCTGAGATATCATCACTTGGCTGAATAATTTCAACACTATCAACATCAATTCCATGTGACAGTTTTTTGATAACAAACAAAATATGTTTGCTGCGTGGATCAGGCGGACTTAATGAAAATGCAAATTAATTCTTTGCCAGCAGGAGATGTTTTAAAGCATAGACATAAAGCGCGAGAAATAGAGGTTTCCCCAGTAACAGCTGTAAACGAAGCAGAGCTGGTACGCTCATACGCTGCTATCAGGCATATAACATGCACGTCTTCCTTCAGAAATACAGCGATATAAAAACACCCGTGCCTCGTTTTGATATTTAAACATAAATGTAAGGAATTATTATTATTATTAAACGTGCAGTACGTTCCGTAATGTTACGTTACTCTTGTTTATTTAACGAAGCCTTTTTGAAAATCGATCAGTTTTAAAATTGTGGCGAGTCTCCAAAAATAAATAAATGTATAGGAAACACATCCCGCAGCACAACCACCCTATTCTGATAAAGTATACATGTAACCTCAGAATTCTATTTTGTATTACAATTCTGTTATTTTTTTTCCCAGAACTGTGAGAAAAAAAATAAAGTGTGAATTGTGAAATAAAAACTACCTTCACATTTTTATTTTCTTTTATTCTGTGTCGGAAGCAGGCTTTGTTAGATTTAGTTCCTATTTAATTTTTTCTATTTGTTAAAGGGATAGTTCTAGACAGACCCTCAGTTGGTCCCCATTGACTTGCATTGTGTGTGTGTGTGTGTGTGTGTGTGTGTGTTTCAGACTATGGAAGTCAATAGGCACCAGCAACTGAAGTTTAACTATCCGTACTAGTAATAGATAGACACATTAATTTATGTAAATGTGTACTGTTAAATTGTTTGAAAAGTGAAAAGTTAAAGTTAGACCCTTGGCATAAGATTCTCTCCTCAGAATTGGGGCAGAAAGCTCCCAGTGGCGTGTATTTGCTGGTGTTTTATTTATGTAGTTTCATAATTACCATAATTCATGGACTTTATATTTTATAATAAATTCATAGAATTATGTGAATCCTAAACAACATGCAGCAGTGCACAGAAATATCAGCAGAACAGCAGTTATCCGTAGTCTTTCCGGGTATTCTATAGTTATTTTCCAAACATGTGCTTGAATTGGACAAAACAACAAGCAAAGTATTAACAAGTTCCTAAAACTACATTTGATATTGAATTCAGTGTGTGTGTGTGTGTGTGTGTGTGTGTTTGGTATTTATTTGTGAAATTCACTAGCAATTTCTGATTGAAATTTGCAAAAACCTTTTTTTATTATTTTTATTTAATATTTTTTTTAGTATGTGAAGAGAGAAATGCTAGGCATCTGTATATATTGATCATACAGTAAAAACTGTCAGGGTGTTTTTGGCCGTGTGTTTCCCAGTGTGTGTCTCCCGTGGGATCAGACCGGGTCAGCAGCGGACTCATACGGGTTGAGTTTTAGAAAACTCTGAGCAACTGGACAGACAAAACTCCAGGAGTGAGAATATACTTTTTATATATATTTACTCACTGGCACCATCATTCAATTTTTATTTGCTTTGTTTTGTGATATTCTATAGAAGAGCTGACTAGCGTGACAGGAGGTGGAAATGGATATCGGTATGATCGGTGTCTTTATGTCGGGAGTTTTTGATTGATTTTCTGTGCGGATGTCAAAACTCCATTTTTATCTCTCTGGCCCGACTTGCAGTAGTCAGCTTTAATACAGGGCAGACTGTCCATACTGATACAGTCTATGATAATGCATTTGCATAAGAAAATAACTTGGCACCAAGGAGATTACAAAAGAATTGGAAAGCAATACTTCTGGCCCACTATGTGTATCTAGATTCTGTTGTTTGTGGGAAGAAAATATCTAACAGAAGCCAAAGACTGCTTGAAGAGAGTCTTTTGTGCATTGATATTCTGTTTCCTTTGCTTGTGTAAAACAAGTTTTCCCAAAGATGATTGCAATCTTGTCACTCATTTCTATACAGTTAGAATGTATGTGAACTGATGCTTTCAAACTTCAAAGAAGAAATTTTGTGAATTTAAATTTGTGAATTTAGAATGAATTTAGATTTTGTTTTTGTGACTTGAAACCACAAATTATTTATTTTATTTTATTTTATTTAGTTTTATTTCTTGTTTATTTCAATACATTTAATTATTATTATTATTGTGTTGTTGTTGTATTATTATTATTATTATTATTATTATTATTATTATTATTATTATTATTATTATTATGACAACATGAGGTTGGGTTAGTAATTACAAAATATTTAAATAATATTAATAATTATGAAAAAATATATTTTGATTTAATTTATTTAAATAAATATAATAGAACAATTGTGTATTTAAATATATTTTGTGTAAAATATTGTGTAAAGCCAGTGTAAATTCCTGTTCTTATCTTTACTTTAACAAAAACACTCATGCACTTTTATTGATTTTTAAAAGCTTATGGAACATAAAACACAGGGAACTGTGCATCTAATGTCATTTCATTACAGAGCACGTTAAAGAACATGACGGGTTTTATTGCTTACAACTGTACAAGGTGAGACAGTTAAATGTTCCTATTACATCAGATCGATCTGCAATAAAACAATGAAGCATGAAACATTTCTAACTACAACATCTTATTCATGAGGTTAAACCATGTCACATATAAAGTAATCGCTAAAACATAAAATAAATCTCACTGATAGAACTGTTTCATTGAGAAACATACTGTAGGTTTTGTTAGTGTGCTTTGGCAGTGATCCGTCAGGAGAGAAGAAAGGTGACCTGGAGCTGTTTATTATTTCTCTCCTGAGACAGAAACACCCTAAAGTGCATTAAGAGTCTGCGACGGGCACTGAGGCAGGAAACGCTGCAGGGCTGCTGAGTTCACCATCAGCTGCATTAAAATGCAAGAGCAGCAGTGCATCACTGGACCTCAGAGATAGATAAATCAACTATTAAATAAACAAGCGCAACGTGTGCACTCTGCTACAAAAATTAATAAATAAATAAAATGCTCATGCTGCATGAACAACTCTCATGCTCTGAGGACATCTAGCTTTCTCTCTCCCACTCTCTCACTTCGCTTTTTCTTTTGCTTACTCTTCCATCTCATAATCACATGCACAAACTGTAATTGCAGAAGTAAGGGAGATTAAGCATTAGACCAGGTATTTGACCTCTTATGTTCTTAATTGTATTCAAAGTATAAATGTATTTGGATAAAATCCCCTATAAACCTTTGCCAACACTATTTTTTGCTTTTATGAAGCAACTATAGCATGATGCAAATTCCACAACCTCAAGTAAATAATGAAAATTTCATTCTGTTTCTGATGCAAAGCTATTGTATGGTTTAGGGAGACTTGAAACATAGTGAATGAGTGATTTTTGATTATTTTGGAGTTTGCCAGCCCCAGTTTCAGTTTCATACATTATATCAAAAAGAATGGTAACAACATTCTACAAAAGATATACTATATAATACAAAAGATAAAGAAAGTAGTTCAGATTCAGAGCAACGCGAGGTGTAAGTAATGACACAATTTAAATTTTTGGTTTATATGACTTGAATAAACAAATTATTTAATTTCATTCGAAATGTAATTCAAAATGTATTTTAAAATGTAATTGCATTTTTTATTTAATAAATTTTTTATTTAATTTAATTCAGTATTTGTGAAACAACATGAGGTCGAGTTTTAGATTCCATTGTTAATTATCTTAAATGTATTTATGTTATGTTAAAAATAATTTATATTCTTCAAAAATACTCATTATGCTAAAAAGAATAGATATTCTTCAAAAAATACTTCCGCAAAAGATACAAACAATTTTATTTTATTTATTTATTTATTTGTTTGTTTGTTTGTTTGTTTGTTTGTTTGTTTGTTTGTGTATATATATATAATTATTTTATTTATTTATTTATTAATTTATTTTTTTTGGAAGACCATGAGGTTGAGTTACTAATGTCCATACTTTCCTTTTCATTTAGCAAATAAAAATAAAAATAGTGGGAAGAAAAAAAATATTATTAATTATTCTTCAAAAACAGCAATTGCAGAATATCACACACACACACACACACACAATGATATTCTGCTATTGTTGTGTTGCAATGCTGGTAATTCACTGTTCCTTTAATAGCTTGACACAATGACTTTATCATCTTCTTTTACACACATCCACAGCTGCATGAGGAAATACACATATACACATACGTTTGAAGCGAGGGGGACACGTCTCCCGCGTGTTCTACGGCCATCGCACACGGGGCCTTCAGAGAGCAGGGTTAGAGGGATGGGATGATCCCTTATAAGATGGAGCTCGGCTGTGGTTCACTGTCTCTTTGATGTGAAGAGCTCATGAAGGTCTGCTGCTGAGTTCAGGAAGCTTTACTGAGCAGGCCGTCGGGAAAACAACATTTTTCAGAGGCCTGGTCCAGCTCAGAGGAAATGCGCCCCTGCTGAGGAGATTTTCTTTGGGAAAACAACTGTCGGGGCTGAATTATTCTTTGACATTGGCTTTGCACTTAAATAGAATATATGAGTCAGAGATGCATATTGTTTTGGTTTTACAACATGACCTCATTTGTATTCATTGCTGTAAGTCTGTATTTATTTGATCAACAAAAATGAAAATATTTATTACAATTTAAAATAAATGCTTTCTATTAAAAATTTTTACAAATTTTAATCTGTTTATTTTTAAAAATGTAATTTATTTCTGCGATGGAAAAGTATATGTTCCTGAAGTTGTGCAGGAGAAGGCTTTACATATAAAATTGCTCCACTTTATGTATGAAAACATCTGAGATCACCAGGGATTTGCTATGGTTTATTTGCTAAAATTAAAACGGGAACATAATAACTGCAGATTTTTTAACAGAACAGCATAACTGACACCTAAAAATAAGATAAGATAGATGCAGAGCGTGTCGCCTCCCGCTGTGTTCAAGGCTTTGGACTCCCATGGGCGGCAAGATTTTCAGATGCTGAATATTAGCTGTATTTATATTGACTGCATGTGGCCTCACATGACGTGAGAGTGACATAAGCCGCTTATGCCTCACGACCTGCGAGACGGGAAAACGGCAAGAAAAAATGAAGCTAATATTCCTCTCCATCACACCCTGTTATGTAATATATCCCACACACACGCACACACACACAAAATAATTTAGAGTCACCTCAAGGGAAGTGGTGGTGTTACCGATTCATAAAAGTCTGACATTTTAGTCAAACACCATGGGGCATCATTGTCTATTTATTCGTTACATATGTGAAACGTTAAAAAACTGAGTTCGATGAATCATTGTATGACCTTGAGAACCTCTTTAAGGAGACCAATGATTTCTGCTGCTGTACCAACGTCACTAATCTTCATTTTAAATATAGTCCACCCAAAAATAAAATTCTGTCATTTACTTCCCTTCATGTATGATTTTCTTTCTTCTGTTTAACACAGAAGATATTGTGAAAAATGTTGTTAAACAGAAACTTTTGTGTCCCATTGACCTACATAGTATGTACAAAAAACACCATGGAAGTCAATGGGACCCGGAACTGTTTTGTTACCAACATTCTTTTTTTCTTTTTTCTTCTGTTGAACAGAAAAGAAGATATTTTGAAATATGTTAATAACGAAACAATGTTGGGTCCCAATGACTTCCACAGTATTTTTTTGTCTATTTTATAGAAGTCAATGGGACCTAAAACCATTGGGTTACCAACATTTCTTCTTGCTTCGGTTGGACAGAAATCAAAGATATTGTAAAGAATGTTGGTAACCACAATGGTTCAGACCTATTGATTTCCACAGACTAAAAATACTATGGAAATCAGTGGGAACCTGAAGCCTGTTGGTTACCAACATTCAAACTTTCATTGGTGAAACACAAAAGAAGATATTTTGAAGAATGTTGGTAACAAAACAGTTTATGGTCCCGGTGACTTTCATAGACCACAAATATTATGGAAGTCAATGGAACCTGGAACAGTTTGGTTACCAACATTCATTATTTCTTATTTGTAACATGAAAGAATATACAGTAGTCAACATTTGAAGTGGTCAAAACCATTCATCAAATTTATCCTAAAACCAACATGCATTCTTGCCTCAGGACAACTTTGATGAACTTTTTTGATCCACTTTGAATGTTGACTATTGTATATTCTTTCATGTTACAAAAAAATGTTGGTGACCAAAAAGTTTTGGGTTCCATTGATTTTCATCGTATTTTAGTCTGTGCTGTGGAACTCAATGGGACCCAAAACCATTTGATTACCAATATTCTTCAACATATCTTCATACATGTTTGGAATGAAATGAGTGTGAGTAAATAAGATAATGGCTTTACTATCTTTTAATCCAAGCATATTTAGTTGTGTTTAGTTTCTGTAGCTCAAACTTTGTGGAGAGGGTTGACTATGCCTGTTTGTTATTGCAAATGTCTTCTGATGCATTATGGTTAGTAAGAGATTAACAGAAGTGTAGCATTTCAGGCATCCTGGAACAATGATTTTCAGAGGGACAGAAAAAAAAAAGCCTGACTCAATCAGCAACACCATGATTCCATCTGCCAGCCTCACAATTAATGCTCCAGCTGGGAAACTCAACCCGTCCATCGTTCCCTCTTATACCGCTTCTGTCACTGTGTCTCGTTCCGTCTTCTCCTGAGACATGCTCAGGGTAGGATGCAGTGGTGGATGATGGGAAAACAGCTCAGCGGGCCAGACACTATTTAACGCCGACTCTCTGCGTAACTTTCCCGCTGCGCTGTCAACCGCCCCGGCTCCCTCGTGCCTCTAACAAGCTGCTAAACTCTGTCCCACATCCCTGCGGAGAGCCCACCTGAACATGACGGCCGGGCCACTCCCTGTGAGGATGTTTCATTAGATTCACAGCAGAGGAAAACCTGATTTAGCTCAACTGGTGGGTGGAGAGCAACAGCGTTCCCTAAGAGAATGAAGTGCTTTTAATTATGGTGTCTTCGATTACAGCTCCTGTTCACCTTGCTTTAGATAACATAAGTGTATAATTCATTCATTTTCTTCCGTGTTGTCTTTCTATTATTCAAATAACTGTGAATTAGACTGTTGGTTTAAATAGAAAGTACCATATTTTCCTGAGTATAAGTCACACTTTTTTCATAGTTTGACTGGTCCTGCGACTTATAGTCAGGTGTGAATTATTTATCAAAATGAATTTGACATGAACCGAGAGAAATGGACCTAGAGAAATGCACCAATAGAAAACATTACCGTCTCCAGCCGCGGGAGGGCGCTCTATGCTGCTCAGTGCTCCTGTAGTCTACACTGAAGACATAGAGCGCCCCCTCGCGGCTGTAGACGGTAATGTTTTCTCTTGGTTCTTGTTTCTAAATAAATGCGACTTATAGTCCAGTGCGACTTATATATGTTTTTTTCCTCATCATGACGTATTTTTGGACTGATGCGACTTATACTCAGGTGTGACTTATAGTCCAAAAAAAAAATATACGGTAACGGGGCTGTTGAGTAATATAGGGAGATGCTATTGTTGCTGTCTACTTGTTTTTTGTTTTTTAAGGAATTTTAGGAGATATAGTACTGCGCAAAAGTCTTAGGACACTAATATTTTCACCTACAGTACTGTGCAAAGTTTTAGGCACTTGTGTAAAAATGCTGCAAAGTGGGGATGCCGTCAAACATAATGCTATAAATAGATTTTACGAATGAACTTCTATTAACTTAACTAAATTAATTCAACATTTAGTGCGTCAAAAAAACTTTTTTGCAAGGTGCACTTGTGCATTGTTTTTTTAGGTAGCTTTGCGGGTTTCTTGAAGCGTTTTGGAGACATTGCCACAGTTCTTGTGGATTTAGTCTGTCTCAGTTTGTTCTGTTTCTTCATGTTATTCCAGACAGACTGAAGATGGAGAGATCAGATCTCTGTGTGAAGCAGACTCCTTGTGCAAACAAAAATCTCACTGGATTATTACAATTAATGGCAAAAATAATGTTTGGAAATGTAAACTGATATTTACGACTGACACAAAAGATAGAAATACTGTAATTTACTTAAAACCATTTTTTGTTGGTGAAAATACTAGAGGCCTAAGTATTTTGAACAGAACTGTACATTTCAATAGATACATGACTAAGAACACCAATAAGTCTACTGACATGTAAAAATGCAAGAGTGAGAAATAAAATGGCTTTGTGTCTGGGTTACCCAGCATGCTCATTTTAGATGTATTCTTGAAAGGGCTTCTTATTTTTGGTTTGGTTGAATGTCAGAATTAAAATAGGTGCATATATTTTAGCTGTACCATTTGCTTTGTTTTTTGCGTAGGTTGTTTACCATTTTCAGCTGTGTTTGCAGTGCCATGAATAACCTCAACCCTAGACTCGATTTCATCTCCCTGTAGGTTCAACGCATCACATTTACTCCCCTTGACTAGAAGCAAATGGTGCGATCCTCTCCCTCTCATATCGTAGACGGTGGTTCATCCCTCTGGGTCAGTCATTAATAATGTGCAAGATGAGTCACCTGCAGCTGAGAGGGAACTGGCCCATAAACGCCTGGGCAACAAGACTGTCAAAAACCAACCAATCCTTTCTAATATATGACCACAGCTAGGCTCAACCAACACATTTCCCCATATCATTAATTAAGAGAATTAAGGTAAAGGAAATATTTATATAAATGCCTCCACTGTCTGTGGCTGCAGCTGATAGACCATTAATCATTCCCGGCCTTTGTGTAGAGAGATCAGCATCATGGACAGGATCTTAAAGCCGAGCTTAAATTAGACTGGCCCTGAAGGACACAGACTGTACTTGTACTGGTGAAGAGTCTAATTATATTGTTCGCCTAACTGTCAGTCATTCTAAATAAGGATTGGAAAATCCAATTGTAATGTAATATAATCAGCATTCAGCTTTTGTTCAACACCCTCTGAAATGAATGATGTTCACTTTATGCAAAAATCCTGTTGAAATAGTATGCTCAAAGTATAGAATCAGAAAATATTTCTATGTTTTACGCCATCCAGCAATAAAAAAAGGTTTCTTTGATATAAACCTGTTCTTATTCCCCAGGCTAACTCCAAACTGGCTATTAATCAGTTAAACACACGTCTGCGGGGCTTTTTCCCAGGCGTTCCGTTTTATTAAAGCTGGGATGAAAGAAGGACTTTCGCCTCAGTT
Source organism: Carassius auratus (assembly GCF_003368295.1). NCBI lineage: Eukaryota > Metazoa > Chordata > Actinopteri > Cypriniformes > Cyprinidae > Carassius > Carassius auratus. The sequence goes on from NC_039260.1 coordinate 5,118,439, forward strand.
CTTTGATGAAATGCAGAGGGGTCACAGAGCAGGAGAATTCAACATTATCTCTTTAAATTATTCCATTAACGTTCATTGCAGTCAGATATTTATTAACATGAGAGCGATAAGAGCTCCGTAGTGAGGATTTTTCATTTAGGCTTAAGGCAAATTGGCAAAGAAGTCGAAGAAGTTTCTTTGACCTATTCCTTGACCTCCTTGAGGGATTTTCCATTGTTGTTTTTTTTCCTGTGTCTTGTTTTGTTTTAGAAATCATGTATGTGTCAGTGCTGTGCTTTTGACCGGGCGACTATTAATACAGAGAGGTGATTGTTTGAGCTTCTGGATCTCTGCTGCCCCTCACAGGAAAGAAGCTGTAACTGCAGGCTTTCTTCTTTTTTTTTTCTTTTTTTTTTTTTTTTTTTACTTTACCCCCATCTCTCTCCCTTTCTAGTGTGGGTATGTTCAGAATATGACTCAGCATGTCTCTTTATGGTCAGTAAATCATGTCTGTCTGTTCGGAGTAAGTGGGTTATATCAGACTGTAGTACTCTAGTGAGGAATCATTCCTATTACACACACACACTATAAACCCATATACCTGCAATGCACAAATCCACTTATGGACTCAGAGGAGTAAACAGCAAATCATAATGAAATCTTAAAGCTTGCTTTACAATTTTATTAGTTTAGGTTTGAACTGTATATTGATTCACGTCAGATTGTGCACAGCTGTTTTGTACCGTGTTTATTTTTGATGAATAAAGTACATAAATCATGTAGGTTGCTTGTGTTACGGTAGAGTTATCATGATCAAATATTGTTAGGAAAAAGTTATGTTTGAGCCAAGAACAAATGCTGACTTGAGTTGCGTTCAGACCGGATCAATGAATCAGTGAGTCATTACCTGCTGCAATCATAAAAGTCAAAGTCGCAAATGAATCATTCAGTGTGATTTGTGAATCAATCTGGTAATTGAATCGGACAACACAGAGTGCTTTATTTTAAGGAGAGTCATGCTTTGTGAAACATAACAGTGAAGTAAATTTGTCCAGAATGAAAATAATCTTAAAAGAATAGTTTCATCCATATATAAACAAGTGCTGAATTTGTACTCTCCCTTAGGCCATCCCACATGAGTTTGTCGCTTAATAAAAAAACAGATCCGGAGAAATTTTGCATTACATTATTTGCTCACCAATGGATGGACCCTCTGCAAGATGTTAACTGATGGTCTGGATTTGTGTGGATTACTTGTGGGATATTATTGTGATGTTTGTATCAACTGTTTGGACTCTCAATCTGACGGCACCCATTCACTGCAGAGGATCCATTGATTAACAAGTGACATAATGCTAAATTTCTCCAAATCTGTACTATTCCTGAACAGATACTTAGATATCTCTAGATATCGTCTTGGTCCTCCTTCAATATACAGTAGAGTCCATCATTAGTTTTTTTTTATCTGAATGGAGAAAATATTGTATCAGATGGTGCAGCACGATGCACTAAATTAGGGTTAGGAGTTTGGTCATGTCACTAAGTATGAGTAATAGTGATGACATGCTTAGTAAGCACCATAAATAATGTATGTTACTAACAGAGTGGTAGTCTAATGCAAAGATCTTTTTAAAAAGTATTTGAAATTGAACGATTGGTATATTTATAAGTTCTGGTAAGGCGCTCACATGGAGTAAACAGACTGCAGAGAGAAACTACAAAGCGAGTGGATTATGGTTTCCCTCAGAATGCTTTTTTTTTTTTGGTAACATATAATTTTTTTGTCCTTCTAAAAGTCATACAAACCCCAATGGCCTTGATAAAAAGTGTTCATAGAGTTGAAGGAGCTCTACTTCTGAGGGAAAGATGAGGGGAGCACATTTTGATGGATAACTCCAATATGCACTAAACATCCAGGGATCAAATGTGCAGATGAAAATGCCAGCAAAACGATAAAGAAATGTCTCGGCATGCCCTATAGGGGAGAGTAAACAGAGGGTCAGATGTGTTCATTTGAGTGCTTTTGTAGCGAGGGTGAAAAACAAGCGAGCTAGAGAAAAGGCAGCGGATTAGACACACACACTCACACTCAGTGTGATTATAAATCAGGTGTGTGTCAAGCTGCTGTCTATGATTCTGATGCAGCAGCTGAAATGTGGCTCCCGCTGCTCCTCTCTGACGGGAAGTTTGCTTCAAGTGATCTGGAATGTTGGGGCGAATTAACATTGAAATGATTCTGCTGACAATTTCACACTGTCTGCTGCACATTTGCTCACAAACAGGCTGCGTGAATTCTAATGACATGCCAGGCAAACCTGGTTTGTGCAAAAATGGTTTGAAGTCATATGAATGCAAAAGAACAAGAAGCTCACCATGGACTCGCATTAGATGGCCACATAGAGCGATGTGCATGTACTGTATGTGTGTGTTTGTACACTCACCGAATCACAGCAGGCAGAGAAAAAACTGTATAGGCGCAAGCAAACACAAATACAGTACACATCCAAAATACAGCAAAACCAGTAATAGTGTGTGTGTGTGTGTGTTTCTTCCAGCTAGTTTCTTTCCCCTCTAAAGACTTTACAATCGCTGATCAGGGAAAGTGTTTAGGTGGGTCAGCTTTGTTGATTTTTGCTGATTCAACATCTGTGGTTCACAGCCGCTTTGCTTTGGGAGTTCAATTTCCCTCCTTCTCCTTCCCTTCTTTAATGTAAGGCCAGTTGTTAATTGAGAATGAAGCACCACTTTACACTACGGTGTAATTACTCCTGTTTGGAAAAGAAACAGATCAGGCATGTTGCTTATTAGCTAACCTGAGAAAATTAGACCACACCAGTAAATGGGCAACAAAACAGATTGGGCTGCGCTAAAGATATTGCATTATTCCCAGCTGTGTGATAATATGAACTAATGTATAAGCGTCTTGTGTTTTTGAAACATATGGATAGTATTATGAGAGCATATGCGCCTACAATTTGCTTTAAATAAAAACTGATAGGTTCACTGACAAGTTTTTTTATGGCCCTGTCTCATGTATTTAATGAGTTTTAAACATGGAAATAATATTTGTATCCTTTTTTTTTTCTTTTTTTTTTTACAATATCATTTGTATTATTGTATTATTTTTATAGTTTTGCATTGATTTTTTTCATTATTATTTATTTAATTTTAATAAAAATTTTATCACCACATTCACATTCATATAAAAATATTTATAACATTTATTTTTCACATAAAAAATAATAATAGTTAGCTTGTCAAATACTTTGGAAAAACACTATGCAGTATCACTTTTATTATTATTATATATTATTAAACTATTATTTTTTTAATTATTCATCTATTTTAATAGTTTATTATGCTTCTTTGACATTTTGGGGGAATATTTTATACATATAAAATATTATAAAATTTATTTTTTATTTTATGTAAAAATAATATAAAACATATTTTATGTTTTATTTTATTATTATATTAATTTACTGTTATTAAACTAGTATTTTATATTATTATTTTATTGTTTCAATTGTTTTCATTAACTGGAATGAGCCATGTATTTTGGGAATAATTTTTTTTTTTTTTAAGTTTTTAAAAATTTAGTTTTCTTTAAACCAATTTAAAAAATGGTTAGTAAATTAGAAAGCAAGTTAGTTAAGTAATATATTTCTATTATTTCTATATTTTGCGGAAGAATATTCATTTACAAAATAAAACAAAATATAGAGTGAAATTAGTTTAACTAAAATTCTTAGAACAATCCAATTTTGATTATTTAACTCAAGAATTCTCTCTTTTAAACCTAAACCGCAAGTGTCGTAAACTTTGCTGTTTTATTTCCGACAGTGTGAAGTGTCTTCGTGCTCTGCGGAGCCCGTTTTGATTGTGCAAATGGTTCTCATATTTCTGAGAAGCAGAGAGGTGGACACATTATGATTAGGTGCCGTGATGATGGGCCCTTCAGGCCGGCAGAGGGGAAAGATCTCTCTGCTTGGCTAAACAGCAGATTTATGAAGCGTCCTTTCAAAGAGCCCTGTGCAGGTGAACAGAGGCCGTTACAGTGCAGCTCCTCCATTAGACCGCCATTAGAGTCTGTCTCACACCTAATGAAGTGCAGGAGGCTGCCATCATACGGATTCAGCACTTTCTGTTAAACAGCCACAGTGGACATTGACTTACACTGTAGTTTGTTTAAAGTGCCCTATTATGGAATTTTGAAAATGACCTTTCATGCAGTTTGTAACACAGCTCTAAGTGACTGAAAACATCATGCAATATTTTAAAACCTGCATGTGTATAAAGTTATTGTCTCTCAAAAGAAAGAGTCGACTCTGAATCATTGAAACGAGTCGTTTTTAAAACGAATCCCAAGCCGTTTAATGTTGACATCAACATGAACCATTAGCATATTGCCCTTCCACAGGTCTTTTCGAGTTGGTTTGAATGAAAATACAAATTCATTCTTTGCCACTAGGTGCCGCTTTTGGAGTGGTAAAATAGCTGTTTCCCCGGTAACGGCTGTACACAAAGCAGCACTGCACTCACAAGCACTTTTATTTTAAGAGGATATAATCTTACAGATCTGTTGTTGATGCATTACTGCCTTACAGTAAAACTAATGTCTCATAGTTATACACATAGATATGTATAGATGTCCTATTTGACCACTCCAGATACGTTGACGCGTCCGGCATCTTGGAATGGTCAACTTTAATCATTCACCACATAAATCAATGAATATTTAAAGATATACAAGTTTGGAACTTGCTGTTGTAGATGCACACAGTCAGTTCGCTCAAAGGTTCACAGACTGTTCCAAAAATGGCTGATGGTTTAGGTATATCGGCCCATAGAAACAGACACTAATTAGGCATCTATGTGTATGTGTGTGTGTATATATATATATATATATATATATATATATATATATATATATATATATATATATGGTAGTACAGATAGAATGAATGGTATGCAGTACAGTGCAGTACGGCATACAGTACATCATGTTTGAGAAAAAGGAAATTTGAAGGAAAAAGAACAAGTTTAATATAGTTTTAATATAGACATGCACGCTGTTTTAAAATTTTATGTAAGTTCAGGAAGATTCATAAAAAAACATTTAATGTAATCACCTGCAGGTGGATATGAGATTAGATAATGTTCCTCACAGTAAATCAGAAAGACAGAACAGTACAGTGTATGAGAACAACCTGCTGCCTGCAGTGTGTGTGATTTAGTGCTGTAGACTGCGCTTTCTACTGCAGGAGATGATGACACATCTTTTTTTTTGTTTTTTGTTTTTTTTTTTTTTTTTTTTTTTTATGTGAATGAGGAAATGGATACTGCAAAACCAAAAACAAATGTTTTATTTTATGCATATATACATACTATCAAATTATTATGGTGGGGAAAAAAAATAGTTTGATTCATTAGCATTTTAAAAATAAGTGTAATCACACTGCTCTGGGTGTGTGTTCACGGTGTGTTTACTTCTCACTGCTGAGTGTGTGCACTTGCATGAGTTAAATGCAGAGCACCAGTATGGGTTACCATACTTGGCAAATGTCACTACTTTCACTTTCATATAGGATGCATTAAATTGAGCAAAAAGTAAAATTAAAAAACTAATGTCTGTAATCTATTTTATAATCTTCAGTAATATCAGCAAATAAGTTTACAATGTTAAAAAAAAAAAAAACATATTTTAATTAAATGCTGAAAGTTTCCACAAAAGAAGGATATGAAGCAGGACAATCTTTTTCAACACTGATAATAATAATAAATGTTTCTTAAGCAGTAAATAAGCATTTTGAAATGATTTCTGAAGGATCATGTGCCACTGAAAAGGATCATGTGTCAGACTCTGCTTAGACAAAAGTCTTGTCACATCTTTAAAGGATTCAGCCAATCACATATCATAGCGTCACCTGTGACAAATACTGTAATTAACACATTCCCAGGTGTGAAGAAACCCAGCACACCCAACCTTCATTTGAAATGCAACCTGACTTCTGACAGCATGCCAAAAATTGAACCACAGACCAAAGTGCTGATCATCAAGAGCCTGAAGACCAAGTCTCCTGCTGAGGTGGCAGACATCTTTAATATATCTAAACATCAAGTGGAGAGGATAAGAAAAAGATTTGAGGAAACTGGTGAAGTTCATAACAGGCCCAGGTCAGGCAGACCCCATAAGACACTGTTTGAGAGAACCGTTTGTTGGTTCAACAGTCCAGGGCCAGCCCTTTTTCAACTGCAGCAGAGCTACATAAGAACTGGTCACCAGAAATCCCTGTATCTACAAGAACAGATTGTTAAATTCTCTCACACATTGGTCTCAATGACTGAATTGGTGCTCAGAACCATCATTAAACAGAAGACAACTAAAAAAAAATTGTGTTGCATTTGCCAAGACCCACAGCTTGCAGGAAGGATGGACTGTGGAAAAGTGGCAGAAGGTAGATTTTTCTGATGAATCATCTATTGAGCTGCATTTCAATCATTGCAAATACTGCAGAAGACCTATTTGAAACCGCATGGACCCAAGATTCATACAGAAAACAGTCAAGTTCGTTGGAGGAAAAATCATGATTTTATTTTGATAAAATTAGAGTAATCTAGAGGCCTTTTTCTTTCATATAAGCCACTGATTCCAAATGATCATCCAGAAGTCAAGTTATTTTTTGTTGTTCCTACAACTTGGATAGGCAACAAGATTTTTGTCAAGGAGTGTTACATATATGTATAAAATGAATAACCTTTAATGAAACATTTATTACTTATTACTTTTTTGCTTGGTCATCGCGTCGCTCGTTTTGCAAATCCTAATGAGTGTTTTTCTCATTTCACTGGCCTATAGCTCAAGCTGTGTTTTCTAACTACATGGGGTGGGGGGACAAAGTGTGCAGCTCCAGCTCTTTTCTCTGAAGTGCTCTACAGTTGTCAGTGTGTAGAGTGTGAGCTCCCAGTCCCAGTGGATCTGAAGATGCAATTTTTTAGGTGTCCAGCTTGTCTGTTTCTTTACTCATAGCAGATCCATTACTGCAGTATTGTTTATCCAGTGGAGCTCAGTGCAGATCATATTTTATCAATAATCAAATGAGGGCTGATCATACAGTATTCTCTTCATACATATCTACCAGAGGGGTTCAGTCTTAGCTAGTGTAACTTGGTTCAGTACATCTGAGAATGTATGGAGACTCAGTTTTGATTTGGAAATGTCCCGAATGTACATTTTAATGCTGAAAAACAGAGATTGTAAGTCTATAGGAATATTAGGAATATATAAAGTGTTGCCTACAGTCAGATACCGTATCTAAAGTAATTATGAAATTTCTCAGTAATAATGTTAATGAAAAAATATAGAGACAGCAAGAATCTTAATAAAAAGCAGTATATGCATATGGCAGAGTGGCAGAGAAGAGTAAGGCAGAGAAGTGACTTCAAGTTATTTTATCAGACACAGAAAAATCATGAGCCTTGACATGTGTAAATAAATTAAACTTACACATTTAAATTTGTATTTATTTTTTACATATGTCACCAACCTGTACTAAGTAATGAAAGTGTAAAAATGTTTGCCCAGGCTAGGCAGAACTACATTCGACTACATAAACAACTCAAGAGTTATGAGGACTTTAAGGATGATCTCTAAATACTATAAAATGTAGCAAGAAATTATTTTTTCGACCCCAAATTCAACAACTGCCCCTTTCTGCTGCTTCATGCTCCAAAAGGAACTCAGGCAACTTCTCTTCTCCACTTCTCACCTGGGCTGTATTTATATCACGCTGTAACGTCCTCGGTTCAATTGCTTCTGTCATATTTGGCCTCAAGCACATCCAAACACTGCTGCTTGACTTTTTTTTTTTGACCTCTTGAATTCCCTCATGATGCATTTCGGCTTGGGTCTACAGTGACTGCCAATAACTCTGAAAAAAATTCAAGACCCACTCATTCTTGGCATAGAGTGCTGGACTTCCACTGCCCTCATCAAACCACGCTCACCCTGCCAGGCTGCAGCGATCGATCACTACCTGTTACCAAGCTCCTGTGACGTTTTCCCTTTTGTCCAGATCCAGAGTTTCATCCTTGTTATTATCCTCGTTATTTCACCCACATAACTGTACAATAAAGTATTCAGTTTTGCTTTCATTTCAAGTGTTTCAGCTAATAACAGAAGCTGTGGCTATTGCACTACACTGTAAGTATAAGTGAAATCATTTTTTTACCATGCAGCTACACTGTTATGTGCTTGGCACTAGGCAGATAAAACATTTTACTTGTTCTAGCATCAAACCTTAATTGATTACTAACATATGAAGCCATGGATGAATTAATGGATTTTTTTTGGAGTCCCTAAGTCGGTTTGTAGTTTCATCATACCGCCAGCAGATGGCAGCAGAAGTTAAGTCGTGACTCTTCATTCTCCCCTGAATGACAGACAGGAGGCGCGAGTCTGTCAGAGTTTCAAAGCTCTAAATAAATATTAACTACATAAAAAAAAAAAACAACAGTGGTTCATAGTTTTATTTGGAGCTATGCCTCTTTATATATTTAGTTGGATATAAGATATGGGTCAGGGAGATGTTAAGGTTTTAATAAGAGAAAAATTTATAAAAAAATATTTTTTGAAGTAAAAAAAAATGTTGGTATAAATTATTTATTAATTTTTATATCAGTGAAGCAATTTGATCTTAAAATATTATTTAAAAACCTTCATCTGACTAATTTCAACATGTAGGGAGCCCTTTTGGAGTCACGGACAAGGAAACCAAATATGTCAGATATTTTTTTTTCACCTTTTATAAAAATAAATATATATTTATTAATATTCAAATAATAATTTAAGTGTGTATTTAATGTATAATTAAATATATGAAGTAAAGTGTTTATTTAGTTTTGATTTTAAGTAAATTCAGCTTTATTGGGACATATCTTTTCCTAGTCATCTCAGTGGCAAAACTGTATCTTTATGCCATTTGAGGCTTGTTGGGCCAGTATATGTTCATCATTATTTTACACTAACAACCACTTCTGGTCTGGAGATAACGGATTATGATCTACTAATGTAGAATTATATTTTGTGATTATAAATGAGTCAGATTTAAAAGACTTGTTAGTGTTTCAACTCTATTAGACCATGACTGGCACCATCAAAACATTCTAATCATTGGGGATATTAGAGCATGAATGTAAAATGTAAATATTTTTATTATTGATTATTAATCATTTAATGAAACCAAGATTTGATATCTGTGTTGAAAGCAGGGGTGTAGTCCATAATTTCAAAGTGAGGGGGACAGAATGTGTATTTCAAGTGTAATTAAATTTTATTCTGTATCTTTCTACGATCCGTGGAAAAAATAAAGACACATCTTAACCCATGAAAAAAAAAGTGAGGGGATGAATGTGTATATACGACCCTGTTTATTCTATGCATATAGTTGCTGGAAATACATCTGGTTAGAATTTTGCCATTGGCAGATTTTTTACAAGTTATAGTATGGTTAATCAAACTGAGGTCGAAGTTGCAATTTCAGAAAGTCTTAGTATTGGTTTGTTTCAATAGCATTTGACCATTCACACAAAGGAATTCACAAAAAAAAAAAAAAAAAATACAATTATTCAAAATCTCCAAACCTCCTTCAACATCCGATTCAAATGTTTGAATCATAATTTTTTTAAATGTCCACCCAGACCCTCATGGACCAAACTAAAGTCATCTTCGCGGTTACGGATTTCCATGCTCTTAACCCTATTTTTTATGCCATTTTATGCACTTTTGCACGTATCGGTTTTAATGACAAAAGCATGAATGAGAGACTCGAATTCGGAAGGGAGAATCTCATAATCATCACGCGAGCTCTGTGTTACTCAGGCTGTTGAGTTCAGAAAATAAAAAAATATCAGATACGGCGTTATGGGTTGATACAAATAGTCGTGCGCGCTGAATTAATGTGTTACTATTTTTAGAACGCCAGTGTTTCCAGGGGAAACCTAATGACGCAATGACGTCAATGCAGGTCAGTAGCTGACTGGAGGAATTGAGCGCTTCCGTTAGATTTTGCAGTAGCCTACCTTCTGAAACATAGAGGAATTTTTGATACACGCTGCACGTCGACATCAGAAAGCTTAAGCGCATAACGTACAGCAGCGTCACCGCGGCTGTAGTAATGCACGCGCACAAGGAGTGTGAGAGTGGGGCTTTTTCTCCTTCTGCTGGACTGTGATGTGGAGTAATGGTGACTACAGGAGGAAGACCAGGCAGCTTTTGCTTTTTCTCCACCTGAAAGCTCATGCAGTGACTGATGGGATTCACTGGGTGAGATTTACTCCGTTCTGCTGCCATCATGCAGAACAGTTTTTTTTTTTCTTTTTTTTTTTTAAGAACAACCAGAAGCGGCTAAGATCAGGGAAAAAAGGTATTTAAATTTTTCATAAACCAAGGATCGGAGAATATCAGTTAGTAGTGCAATTCAATATTCATATTCATAAGTGACGCTATTAAACTCAATGTAATGCATGACAGAATGTGAGTTAGTTGCTAAAACTGGACTGTGAGTGCACGTGATGCGAATGATGACAGGCAGGAATACAAACATGTGTGGTGATATATAAGAATACGATGCCTTTACGATTTTCTTTTGAATATTTCATTAAACATACGTGCTTAATGCCATTCAGTGCACATTTAATACATCCACAGCTTTTATTCGTACTATGTTTAAGTATAATGATCAACTGACCCTGATGGACCAGCCAACAACAGATGCTTGTGAACGCACGAGACATTTTGTTTGGAAAAATGTGCAGTATTGTGAACAGGTCGTGTGCATGGCTTTACATGTGTGTTGGAGGCGTGTAATAGTATTTGCTGCTGTCATTCAGATGCGGGTGCTGGAAAACGGGTTTTGCGTTATTTTCCTCGTTCGTTCTCATGTGTAGGGCGTTACCGACGGGTTCAGCACCACAGACAGTTCCCTGACACTCCGGCACATACACACACTCCATCAGTCACACACGCTGACACGGAGTGAGTAATTCTCATCATGCAACATCACACTCCTAGTTTAAATAAGAATGAAAAGATATTGCTTGTTCATATGCAGACTAAAGTCAAAGTCAAACAGTAAATCACTGCTTCCCAATCATATATATGTAAATCTTAGTGGAATAATGAAATAGATGTGAAATGCAATATTGCACCTTTCAGTGAAGTAAAACTAGTCATGTGTTATTCTTGCAATGCTGTTCAATGTCAAAATCTGTTTATCACTGATCATCACTTTGTGTTATTGTAGTCACAAAAGAGAATGCTGAGATATTTGACCATTTACAGTGCAATGTAAATTACAATTAAAACCAACTATATATATATATATATATATATATATATATATATACAGTCATAAAAGCAAATGGAACAATCCTTTTAATCATCAAATCAAAGATTGTTCTACTACATAACTATTGAGGCCTGATCTACAGTAGTGGTGTTTCTCAGCAGAACTAGATTCACCTACCTTTGTTACACCACACCTGGGAAATCTTTAAATGTAGTATTTATTATTTTAAAATCTACTTTTTAAAGACAAAATATGTTTCAAAGAGAGAAGTTATCTTTGAATGCTCTTTTAACATAGCATACAAAGTGTCCATCATGGTTTAGTTGTGTGTAACTGATGTAAATGAACCTTACCTTTATTTCACTCTGTATATTTTATCAATAATAAAATGACGGCTGATCATACAGCATTCTGTTCATACATATCTACCCAGAGGGGTTCAGTCTTAGATCAATCCTAGCCTCTTAAAAATAAAGGTTTCTAAATCAGGTTTTCAGAGCGATGACATAGAAGAACCAGCTTTGGTTTCCTTCAACTAAAAAAAAACACTTTTTTTTCTTAGTGTGAAGACCATTTTAATAATCTGAAGAACCTTGTACTACTATAAAGAACCGTTTGTGTGGCGGAAGGTTTCTGTTTCTTCTTCATGGAACCATCAGTACCGATACAGAGTATTTATTTTTAATATAAGCAGGATAAATTGTTGTTCCTTGATTATAGTCAGTGCAACAGATACAAATCTTGTTAAACCCTTTTTTGTTTGAAAAAGCCTCTCATTCGCATTGTTTGTTCTGTTGTTCTGTCATATAATGTTTGTAAAATATCCCAGTATTTACAGAATAAATGTCCCCATTTTCTCATCTTTTGTGCATACTGGTGGAAATAAAGATAACATTTCATACATAAATACTCAGAAACATGTTTTTAGTTTGTTTACAAGACCGGTTACACCTCCTCCATTAAGACTCTAGAATAAGAATGTTGTCACTTTTTATTTATTTACTTTTTTCTAGTGTTGTATTTAACCAAGTATTTGATTATCAAAATACACACCATATTTCACAAGATAATGTTCTCTAGACGAGTTACACACCAGCACTGCATGTTTCCACTGCAATGGGGCTGCTAAGTGTGGTACAATTACTGCACACATTGATCATTTGTGCTTTATGTGTTTCAGATGAATGGACGACTTGTTTCACTTCTGTTGCCAGCTCCTTTCCCTCTCTACCTCTCTGTCTTTCGTTTGTCCTTCACGGGTCTTTTTGCGGTCTGGGCTTGCTGTTCCAAAACTCACTAGTCAGGAAGCCCTTACCCCAAAAAGTATCTGTGTGGGGTCCTGACCTCTGAGAATGGGATTTAATATCTTCTTTCTTTTGGGACTGAGGGTTTGATCTTTCTGACACTTGATGTCTACTCTTGACATTTAAACACCTGATCTATCTATCTATCTATCTATCTATCTCTGTCTGTCTGTCTGTCTGTCTGTGAAACATTTTTCTACAGGATGTACAGTTCACTTATGTGATATGTTCTTAGACATCAAAACTTACTGTTGTCTATGCTGATTTGAAGCATGTCTTAGTATGTTATGACAAAATCAGCCACATGGTGGTGATATTGTCCTTGTAATAATAAGAAAGTAATTTTAATAACTTGTCCCATTTTGGATAATGAATCACATTGTGTCTGTCAGCCTTCTAAATCTCAGTACTGTGGTGTGTGTGTGTGTGTGTGTGTGTGTGTGTGTGTGTGTGTGTGTGTGTGTGTGTGTGTGTGTGTAAATCCATTCAAGCTTAAAGGCCTGTCATAGAAAGTGTATCCTCTGGTTCATTCAAACAGTGTTGTCTGTATGATAATTATTGTTTATTTTATATTTAATGATTAAATAATTAAACACAAATATTGTTGGACAGTAGTTAAAAGATTTACGCAATCAAACTGGACTGAACTGTGTAGATAATTGACTTTTTTTTTTTTTTTTTTTTGACATATTTTATCACATATTTATTTTACCCATTATCACAAGCAGGTCATCCCACCCACAAGCCCACATGATTGGTTGAGCCAGATCTTTACAAACTGGACAGTTCATACAAAAAGTGCAACGTTTTTTTCAGTGTTTCTGTACATTAAACCGGTACGGACAGGATTGATTGACTGATTGATTGATTGAAAATGTAATTTCTACATTTATTATTAGGCAGTATTTGTATTATATTTGTAATATCTAAAAATGTTATTTAAAATATATTATATATTTAATATTTACAGTAAAAAATATTCAGTGTTTTTTAAAAGTCTATTTTGGTCAACATTTCACAACCGTTTAGATAGTTTCCAGAACTCAATATAATAAATCCTTACAGAGAGTTGGCTGCCTGTAATATTTACTCAGCATATGATTAATATTAACAGCTTCCGAGTTTTGAAACTTTTTTTTTTTTCAGTTATTTAGGGTTAACAAGGTCAAACTGATACTGAACTGACAAGTGACAGTGTGTTACTTTTTCAAGCAATGTTTACAATCCATGAGCTGTACCACATCAAATCTGGTAGCGATTATGACATTCCTAAAAGTAAGAGCTAAAATATTGTCGTGATGATAGTGATTTTGGAATGCTTACATGGTTCAGCTGGAATAATGCGTGTGGTTGCTGGAAACCACAAACCTGGAGAAAAAACATAGCATGCATTTACTGACTAAGAGTAAGACTTCATTTATTATTCCCCAATAAAACTCAACTACTTTTCTTTTTATTACTACACTGTCATACAATTGCTTTAAAAAGCAGCATAAGAGCTAATGTATTACCAAAAAGTCAGGGTTATGAAAAATGACCCCATTGACCCCTGCTGGTTAAAAGCATATATTTTTTAGGATCTGACCATATTTGGCCGAGATACTTAAATATTTGAATATATCTTCATGGAACATGATCTTTACTTAATATCAAAATGAGTTTTGGCATAAAAGGAAGATCTGTAATTTTGACCCATATTGCTACAAATATACCTGTGCTGCTTATGACTGGTTTTGTGGTCCAGGGTCTTACTATATATATATATATATATATATATATATATATATATATATATATATATATATATATATATATATATATACCTTTGTTTATTAAGTAGTTTTTTTTAATCTTTTAAACAAATTCCAGATAAATTCACTTGAGAAGCAGCACTGCATACAATGGTTAGTGTAAAAAGCCTGACGCTGACGGTGCAGTAAGATAAAGTACACTTATATTAATTCTCTGAATTAATTGGAATATAAGATTAAATACTCAAAACCTCTTAATACTATAAACCGCTTTAATTCATTCCAAATATAACTTAACCCAGTTGTTTGTCATGTTTGAGAAAAGTTACTTTGTATAAAAACATCTAAATGACTACTTACTGTAAAAGTTCAGCCAGTGCTTTTTCCATTGTGGGTCAATTTGTAGATTTGGGTTTATATTATGAAGCAATTATTTTGTGCTACATTACTTATGTTCATGGGGGACTGAAAAGGTAACTAAACACATCATTTCCTGTCCTCTATGACGTGAAAAGACGGAGTAAAGCTCGGCAATGATGCCAATCAAAGAAATCATTGCCCAGTCTCAGGCTTTTATAATGGGTCTCATGGCTCCTCTTTGTTTTTCTTTTGTCACACTTTCCACACTCTCTCGCTTTCTTGTAAATTTATATTATGGATATCTTGTGAGCAGTTCTGAGAAATGCTTGGCCAATCCAAAAAACTTCTTATGCCTTTCCAGAATCAACACGGACGTGATCTCAAAGCCAAATTGTCTCTGGAATTTTTAGCTGGTGCTTTGACTGATTTTATCAACGATTGTCCGGTTTTAATCAGTTCAGTATGTTGATTCAGAAGATGTGTGGGAGGCTGAAAAACTCAGTAGGCTATAATTTAAATTGATATAGGGATGTTCTTTGCACATCTTAACTGAATGGAGTGTTTTCCATTTCAGTACATTTATACTTGCATAGACGCTAACGTAAATATAAAAAAAAAATGTTTTTGAGTTTGTAATGGGGGATATACCAGTTAAAGTATCATGATACCATGTTATATTAGTGAGATCGCTCATTTTGTTTTGTTAGACTCTTGTTATATTCTTTAGTTTATAGAATTTCTTTTTAATATCTTAAATGCAAAATTAAAATAAAAGGGTCTGTAGTATAAGAATAATCCAAATCCAATTTTTTCTTCTTTTGAGTTTCATGTAGTATTGCAAAAGTTATTTCGGAATTTAATTTCTCACAATTCAGAACTGCAAGATGTTAACTCCAAAGTAAAACTAAATAATAAATAAATAATATGTAGTAATATTAAGTAGTAATAAGTGTAGTAATAATACTCACAATTGTGTGAAAGTCACTTATCTTTTTCTATATATACATATTTATTTCCACTTTTTTATTCCATGGGGAAAGAAAAAAAAAAACAGACTTTGAGATAAAAAGTCACAAATACCTGTCATACACTATGCTGCCAGATGGAACACTGAGCCGAGAATAAATCAAAAGAGTCTTTATTAAAACAACATGGGGAACAGGAGGAAGACACATTTACTTGACTGGTTGACCCGACCAAACTGAAAGGACTGGGGCTTATAAAGACAGGATAATGAGGGAACTAAGGAGAGACAGAAACTGGGTCACAGGGGCAAAAACACACAGACTATAGACATTACATTGCTTTCGGTTTGAGTCAAAAATGTACAAATAAACCATTTTTAATTGTGAATTGTAGTAGTTTGATTATGTTAGAACAGTGGTTTTCAACCTGTGGGCCGCGGTGGTATTGCAGGTGGGCCGCCAATTATTTTCTGTTCATTTCCAGTCCATTCTAGGGCTGTGCGATTAAAAGAAAACGTCCTAAAATCACGATTTGAGCGTGCGCATATGCCTAACTCCAGGTTCACACACTGTCTGTGATGCGCCTTTTTTCTGAGCCAATGTTGACGGATCAGAGCGTTCTCACTGCGGTAAAAGGCTAGAAATAAAAACGTGCGAAAATAATTCATGTCTAACACATGAGCATAGAGTGAATTTGTTAGTGAACAGGATGCAGTTTAAGTGAGAGGAGACACGTTTTAAGTGTGCACACTCTCTCCTCGCAAAGCAGCGTGTATCTGAGCAAGCACGACCGGTTTTGTGACAGAGCAAAGGAAATCTGCGTGCGAACAGAGAGATTCGCACTCGTGGATTATTTTAATGTGCTTTCGCGTTATATTTATGCGCTCTCACTGCTGACCGCATACACTGCAAACACCTGAGGCACCGCTACAATTAATGAGCTCTATGAACAATGCATGGCAAAAAAGAAAAAAAGTCCCTGTATACAGGATTTTTATTTATTTATTTTTTTTGCCACAAGTCTATACATTTTTTTACATCTTCACTATAGTGATAATTTTGACTTATGTCTGTTCTAGAGATGTTACAACTTTTTGATAAAGCTCTGATTGGTTTTCTTTTGGAAATATGTTTCAAATTAATCCTGAATGCATTTATGACTGTAAAAGCACAGTTGCAAAATTGATAAAAAAAATCGCGATAGTTTTTTTTTTTTGTCCATATCGCACAACCCTAGTTTATTCAATAAATATAGTTTAAAATCTACCTTCTGAGTACTAAGTTATTAACCCAACAATAGCGGGGTCAGTTAATTTTTTTGAAGTGGGCCGCGAGTTGAAAAAGGTTGGGAACCACTGTGTTAGAACATTTAAAATCATAAATTAAGCTACTACATAATGAAGGTATTACTAAAACATTATGGTATGGTTAGATAATATTATAGAATAGCATAAAAATACTATGATTTATGGTACCCATTCAGAACCATATGCCCATCATCACTGAACCATAGTAAGGACTGTAACTACAGGTAATTTACTCTTCTTCCTTTTTTACATTGTCTGCTGAGCCACAGTGTGTAAAAATATACAGTAATGTTTTGTGTGTAAAATCTGAATGACGTTCATAGCAGCATTCCTGAACAATCTGTGTTCCTCTCACGCTCAGTCTCTTGAGACATAGAGAAAACTCCAGCTCCAGGAATAGAAACACACATACAGTTAACCTGAATACCAGAAATAGCACACACTACAAGAATAGAAATATTTCCTCTGTCTTGTTCGCTGGATTCCCGTAAAATTGGCTGTGCGTTAAGAATCACGCGTTCATTATGAATGGCGGAAACTGGGTGTCAGGTTTAAACTATGAGTACAACACAGAGCATATGTGACGCAACATCTGGTCAACTGTAATGCTAATGTAAAAAGAGAGTCTGAAATGGTAAATACATACACAGCTGCACATGTTTAGCTGGACGCATGTGGCTGATCCTCCGGGGAATTGCTGTGTGCTGCTGGATGTAGAGTCAATAATAATACATACTGGTGAGGACATTTCCCAGTGGTTCGTTCCATTCCAGCAACTTAAATAAATCATTGCATCTTCCTCCCTTTTTTTCTGTGGAAACAAAACGTTACTCACAGCCAAAATTATCGGAATCCAAGTAATACATATCTGAAGAAGATGTAAATATTACTTTTGCAATATTACTTGTTCTCGCAACAATATTTATAGAGCACATTTAAACACAACCAAAGTTGATTGCTCAAGGTTGGGTGCTTTACAAAGAATAAAAGGACAAAAAATAAAATAAAAAATAAAAATCACACTTTAAACTCGAGTCAAACAGAATGCCTAATTCACAGCAAACTGTGTATATATGGAGTAAGGAATACAAGATTAAAAAAGCAATGTTTTTCTTGGACCAAACAAAATAATTTTAGAGTTGTTTTCATTTAGGTGTAAGAAATTACTTGAAAGCCATAACTTAAGTTTGTTTAGAGAGTATACGTTATTACGCCATACAGGAAACTTAAGCTGGGTATCATCGGCATATAGATGAAAAGAAACACTATGTTTTTTGAAAAATTGAAGCCAAGGGGAGCAGATACATGGAAAACAACACAGGCCCAATGACTGAACCTTGAGGAACCCCACAATCAAGAGGAATGATAGAGGATGAGTAATGCCCTAATCAAACAGTAAAACAAATACTTGAAATACAAATAAGAGCGAAACCACCGTGTTGTGGTCAACAAAGTCAAATGCAGCCCTTAGGTTTGAGATACTATCTATCTATCTGTCTGTCTATCATTCTATCTATTATTCTATCATCAATAACATTTTCTGTATCTGCTTTGTTTGAGATAATATTGTTATGAGATATTAAATTAGTTTGTTCTTTATGTATCCTCCTTTAAATTGTGTTGTTTCAATGCATTTTATCCAAACTTTTGCAAAACTCAGTCACAGTGTGTTCATTGTGGGGGCTCTGATAACTCGCTTGCAAGTGACACCACAAGATATGTACATTACGACAACCTAACCACCCACAGTTGGGCAGTCCCATGACTCACAACACCAACACCTGAATATACAATATGCTAGATCAATGTCTATGAACCTGGTTCCTGGAAGACCCAACACTGCATCATTTGAATGTGTTTATTAACAGACACACCTGAATCTACTGATTAGCTCATTAAAGGTGAATTAGCTTTGTAAACTAGAAGGAAACATTGCTGATGTGCAGTTTTGGGTGAACAGGGATGCTAAATAATGGCAGTGCCATCTGCAATGGTGGATAGCCAGGAAAGTGAAGCTCTTTATGGGAGCTTGCTGTGAACACAAATCTCACTGCCACACCATAGTTAGCAAAATGAAATGACTGTGAGATTTCAAATCTCTATATATAGGTTAAAAAAAATAATTTCGACATTTCATTCCTAGTAAAAGGAGTAAAAAGGAGATATAACAGTTCAAACCAGTTCATCTTGTGAAAATGCTATCACAAAGTTTAGAACTGTTGTTTTCTTAGTGTGAAGAACATTTTAAAAATCTTAAGAAGCTTTTGTGGAATGCCAGAGTTCCAATAGATGTCCGGTGAACTTCATGGAACCATATGCCAATAAAGAACCCTTTTTTTGTATAGCGTGTAACTGGCACCAGAACTGGTCTGTCTAGTACTTCTTCTGTCTATCTAATTTGAAACCTTTTGGGTTTAATTCATACAACTGCAGCTTTACATTATTACAATATTTATATTATTTCCCAGATATTGTCCTCTCCATCTGTTCAGCATTCATTGCTATATTAAACGTCACCACGTAGTTTCTGGCCCTGACTGTCAGTGTTGTAAAGCTACTATTAACTGGCAAAAGACCAGCAAGAAATTCATGCAAGTCATTTCAGCAGGGAACATATTTCTCTTTATTGCACTGATTAAACTAATAATACTACATTTACTAATATTTCCAAAGTCTATACACAGTATGCATTTGTATAAGAATCTACTCAATAAGAGGATATTAAATTGTTTTATTAGTTTGGAGAGTTCCTCAACGAAGTGCATCCCTTGGGGACAATTCTGTTGTAAGACAATCTTCTTGTTTTACAAGCTACAAATCAAAGTGAATTGTGTCGTATCCCACCAGAGCTACCATGTGATCAGTATGTTTTACAATGACAAATATTTGTTGTACATGCATGTGTGAGACGGGTTTGTGTTGTGCATGAGGTGCCAGCGGAGGTGTTGTCCCACCTCATGCTGTTCTGCACTGGGAGAATCAGGGAAGGAATGGCTGAGGTGATTCACACATGAGTCAACAGCTAGCAGCTATATAAGCCTGACCACTCATGGAGCCTGGTCATCATACAGACCTCAGATCGCAAAGGTAAGACCCCTTCGCTCTCTCTCCACTCATCTGCAGCTCTGATACTGTACACTGGCATTCTCACTAATGATGTGGATTTTATCCTCTGACTTTACATTTATAGCCTTTGAATTGCTATTTTTATTATGGAGAAACTAATTTTAAATATTCCACACAGGGAATACAACAATGGTTTATAATAGGGGCAAAGGGTTTTGGGGGGGAATTCACCAGATATCGAAATCCAAACTTGGGCACAGAGGCTTTCATTTTGTATATTTGGAAGTGAGGTTGAACATGGCAGAATGCTTAATCGCTTTCTGTTGCACACTGAAGAGGCCTGGGATTTGCTGACATGCTCATTGTGAGGGATGCAGGCAGCTTTCATGTGCAAGGAATCCACTTTTTAATGTCGTATCATTTTATTGAGTCTGTTTTAATTTGAATTAACAGTATGATTTAAGAGAATCTGATGTCGGAGATTAAATGTCATGTACAATCCTGATCAACAAAAATATCAAGCCAGGATTTCAAGATTGCTCAATGATTAGAAACGGCTTCAGGACTTCACCGTTTCTAGACAGAAAATACACTTTTGTAGTAGAATTTTACTACAAGTGATGCATATTTTGAAAAATTATGCATTTTTCAAATAATTTGTGTTTAGGGGTGTGGATTTAGCCTAAATTAAGCTGTTATTTTATAGAACTAATTAGTGAGGAACCAAATCCATTCGATTTGTATATGCACACTATTATAGTACTTTTATTTAGTAAGGGTGTATTAACAGGATGCATTTTAAAAGTGTTATTTATAAATAATAAAAAAAAAATATTAAAATGTTTATTTTTTATATAAAAAAACCAAAACATTTTATATATATATATATATATATATATATATATATTTTTTTTTTTTTTTTTCCATGAAATTTGGGGGAGGGGGGCAAATATTCCAATAAAATATTTGGAAATAATTGTTAAGAGATCTCTTGAGAAGCAAATCAGCATAGTAGAATTATTTCAAGCTGTGACACTGATGACTGGAGTAATGGCTGCCAAAAGCTTTGAAATAAATTACATTTTAAAACTTACTGCATAATTATCATATAATTTAATACGTTTACTGTTTTTACTGCATTTTTTATTAGATAAATGCAGACTTCGTTCATATATGTATATGTAATTAAGTCATTTTAATAAATCAAATTAATGCTTATTGCTTTATTTCAGTAGGTATTGCAGCTCTGTTGCAAAGTTGAAGACCACTCAACACAGGAAGCATGTATTTTCCAGCTCTTCTCTACCCCTGCATTTTGGGCATGCTTGGACTGGTTCATGCCATTCCAGTTCATCAGGACAGCCTGAAAAACTTGGTCAAACCACAGGCAGAGACCATTATCCTCAGAATCAAGGATCACAATAAGGTAACCGGTTAAAACTCAGTGAACTCGTTTGCAAGGCTTCTGTTCTGTTAAAATCAATGAGATGACTCATATAGCCATGCTCATTTGTGTCTTCTCCCACAGCTTAAACTATCTCCAAAAATCTTCATTGATCCAGAACTTTACCCTGAGGTTCCTGCTGATAAACCCATCCAAGGTCTTGGGTCTATCGTGGACACCCTAACTACCTTCCAGAAGATCCTGCAAAAGCTGCCCAATGGGAATGTGAGCCAGATAAGCACCGATTTGTTCACACTTCTGGGTAACCTGAAGGATAGAATGAAATCCTTGCGTTGCACACTCAAGGAGCCAGCTAATGACAGGTCACTGGACGCCTTCTTGGAGAACAACGCCACCCACCCCATTACCTTAGGGTTCTTGGCTTTAGACCGACTGAAACAGTTCATGCAAAAGCTGATAATTAATCTGGATCATTTGAAAAGCTGCTAATTTGGTAGCATTAAAATATACTATTTATTATATTTATTTAAAACCTTGTATATTTATAGTCCAGAGCAGCATTTTGGCAGATATTGATATGTACAAATTTATTCCCCTACATCAAGCAGGGAAACTAAAAACGCTGTCGCAAAGTCATGACATGCCGAACAATCTATCCTTACTACGTAAACACTAGCAATCTGATGCCTGCACACATTGCCATGTATTACTTCATGTTGTCTGCAGGATGACATCAGCATTTGTGGAGCGTGCTCAGTGATGTCACTGTGTTTACCAGAAGCAACGAGGTCAGACTCTGCTGGGAAGCACAAATCATGTTCCCAATCTTGCTGCAACACCAGCCTTGTACACACTCAGAAAAAAGGTACAAAGTTGTCACTGAGGTGGTACCTTTTCAGAAGGTATGAATATGGACCATTACAGTTCTATGTACCTTTAAGGTACTAATATGCACCTTTTAGTAGTAAATGAGGAGTGCCCCAGTGATTGTTTCTGTCCTTTTTTTCCTCTGCGGGTATCGGGGGTTAAGGGTAACTCATATTTTCCTACACAATATGAATCTATGCACTTTGAATAATATCCTGAATATTGTTTTGTATTTTGTGTATTGATGCATTTTTATATATATATACATATAAAATGTGACCAATAAATAAATTCTATGTTACATGGACACGTTTGCTATTTAATGTGGCTCTGTTTATGCCAATGCAGTTTGCATTTGTTTGTGGTCATTGCACTTTTCCATTTCCAAGTGGAACCAAAAATAAAAAATGCAGCTTTTTTTTAAAAAGAGAAATCTATCAAAAACAGGCTCTCTTTCACTATACCGGTCCTTTTTAAATATTGCATTAAATATTATTTGCTGAGATTCGATTTATTTTGGCCTTAATTAGACATTTGAGTCATATTAAAACACAATCTGCAGTGTTGGATGTTAGTATCAATTTTTTTTTTATACAGCAATAAAAAGTTTTGTCAGACTTTATCAACAAGAGTGCATTACATAACTTATTTGACAAGGGATGACAGGAATTGGCCACTGGCATTTAAATCCGGTCCACCTGTTATCAAAGTTTGAGGAGAGAAGTTAAATAATGACAGCTAAACCATGTAGGTTAAGTGCATATTGACAACAGTTGGCAATTCATCCCGTCTTTGTCCTGTTTAAAAAACTATGTGCCAGAAAACAGCAGGATACATGAAACTTGGCGTGGAACTCTCTTGACAAACATATGTAGTTCAAAAGACATCCCCACAAAACAGTCTGTTACAGTATGTACTGGAACCATCTCTGCATTCTGTTAAATCCATAAAGGAAATACTTCTGAGGCAAACAAACATCATCACATGGTGAAAAACTAACTTTTTCCAAAACTTTTAAAAACTCAAAGAGTCAAAAGTATTCCATTTAATCCTCCTCTGAGAGGTTTTTTAAAAATTTTCACATGTTCTTTCAGTCTCACATCTTCAGCTGAACCACTTGCTCTTTTTGACTGCAGTCTTAGTATTTGATTTCCCCATTAGTTTCTTTTTGTACTGGTTCACCAGTGTGTCAAAGCGGACATCCACTCTGTTCTGGAACTTTCGTTTTGCAGGTCTGCTATTCTGCAACAGAAAAAATACACACAATAATTAAAACAGACAACAACGAGTTAAACTGGTGGTATAACCAAAATGTATACATCTAATACTGTTCAACACCACACAAATCCATTCACTGGGTGTTGATGTTTGTAAATGCAGCGATTAAAGACGCCACTGTCAGCCGCTTCAGAGTTCCTGCGGGACAAACTGGTTCTCTAGGAATGACCCTGCTGGCTAGTTCCTAGAACTACGTGGTGCAAAAGTCCATTCATAAAGAGACTTTACTTTATTACTGAATTAATCGCATGTTTGAGCAAATTGAATTAATAAATCAATGACTCAAAGACATTTACCACTACCTGCTGCCAGTTTAATGTTTTATTTAGAGCATCATTTCATTAATAATAATAATAATAATAATAATAATACATCATTAAAGGGATAGTTCAACCAAAAATCATAATTTACACACCCTCATTTCATTTCAAACCTATATGTTTTTCTCTCTTTTGCACAACAAAGTATTATGAAGACTGTTGGTAACAAAGCTGATTTGGTTATCAATGACTTTCATTATATGAACAAAATTCTGAGATGTTTCTCACTTCCTCTCTTTTATGTTCCATAGTTTTTATTAGGCCGCTGTAGCCTAAATGTTTATAATAAAATAAAATCTTTCTAAAGCTACAATTTGTAATGTCTACTTGATACTTTCTAATTTAAAAAAATTATAGCTTTAAATTATATTTAGTGGTTAATATTACCATATTACCATGTCCCCAGCAGTACTGAAAAGTCTTTCACTGGGCACAGAGGTAGATTTTTGCCATTTTTGCCAGCAGTGGAAATCGCTGCTGGTTTGTTTTGAACCACTGAAGAGGATCCTCTCTAAGAGGAATCAAAAGCTCACCGAAAAACAACGCTTATCTCCACGTCAGCACCCGATGTGACTGGCTCTACATTGCTATGGTATAAATCATCCCAGGCGCTCAAGATTCCTCAACAGTTTAGTTTAGGAGTGAACTGTCGGGCCTTGTTCCTCCTCATATAAAGACCTTCACGCAATCAACGGCCGCGTGACATCGACCAGCGTAGCACAAGCTTAGGGTTTGGTTTGGTGAAAAATAAAAACTAAGGTTTGGCCGAACCCGAACCCTGTCAAAAAAGCCCAGTATTCGGTGCATCCCTAATATATATATATAAAACCAACATTTTATATAATAATAATATTCATTTCTATTAGGTATATCATTTATTTATACAATTTAAGTAGCAATCTCTCTTCAATTCTTTGGCTTACCGGTTTCCTTTTCTCGATGAAAGTAGACCCCTTTCTCTCGTTCCTGCTGGGCCCTTTCTTCAGTTTCTTGGGTTGTACCATCAGTTGTTTCCCTTTATCACGTTTCCTGAGGAACATTGTGAGGGTCATTGTACATGATAGTTTTTTATTGTTGAATCAATGGTGCCTGTTCTGTTTTGAGTTGTACCTGATCTTTGGGCCTCTGTGTGAAGGCATGTGCAGAACCTTGGGCCGTTTTTTCCCATCCTTCAGTTCTACATGCTCCACCTCTGGTTTGGTCATAAAGCCGCTGTACTGGCTTCCTTGTTCCTTCTGTTTAACAACATCAGCTGCATTTCCTTTGCTCAAGGGTCCTTTCTTCCCCGAATGCTGCTGCGGCAGCGGCAGTTGCTCTCCTTTTTGGCTACTGCCTTTATTGAGTTGTTTCTGTGGAAAAACATCAATTTTGACAGTTTAATTTAAACCATTTAATTCTGACATTTTCAAAACGTCACATTGATTGGAAACTAAGATGCAGCTGCGCCTCACCTTGCTGTTTTCCAAACGAATGGCTTTAAGTTTCAGCTTTCTTCCATCCTCCAAAGAAAACTCCACTATGGGTCTCTGACGGGAACAACACAGGAAATGACATCATCAAATATGAATACTTCACCACTGGTCTTTCTCAATCCTCAGATGTTGCTCAATGCTAAAATCTTTTTCTAATTTGTAAGTGAAACAGCCATGAGTCTTGGCCACAAGTGCTTGGGAATAGAACGATTCATCTTATTTTTGAGAAGTTACATTCAATACAGACCAAAACACATTCCATTGAGCGTCAGAGGAATGCATGATTATAGGATGTGTGGAAAGACTGATAGACAAAATATGATTCGATCTGTTCTTTAGTGCATTCCTTTGTCCTCTTTTGCAAAACACTGAAGGGCCACTGCTGTGAAGCTGGCAATAAAGCCCTTAATAACAGGCCCTCAAAGTGTGTTTACACACCAGCAAGCTATAGCTTATATCGTCTAATACCGTTTTCTGATGCAATGACCCTGAACATACTTCTAGGAATAAGACAGACACCTCGGTGGCCCGTTTGTCTTTCTAGGAATAATTCAATTTGATAGAACAACAAACAGGTTATCAAATATCCCTTTTTTCTACCACTTCTCTCAGCAAACAGTGAGAATTCGTTTCCAAATAAGGCCTGATTCTGGGATTTGAGCAACAGCAAATTTTTGGTGGTCTACCTTTTGGGGTCCAAAGATGTCTGGGTTGTTGTTGAGGTGACGAAGGGCTTGTAGAGCATGCTCATGCTCTTTAAACGCCACAAAGCCATATCCCAGAGACTTGCCGATCACCTGACCACGAATAGGCTTCTTGTCATACATCACACGGCACTGTAGGCACACATATACATATATATATATATATATATATATATATATATATATATATATATATATATATATATATATACACATACATACATATACATAAATACATACATACATATACATAAATACATACATACATATACATAAATACATATACATAAATACATATATATATATACACACACAGAGAAAGAGACAATCAGGAATTCTTGTTAAATATGCAAAAGTTATGCACAAGTTAACAAATACACTGTTATGCAGTTAAAGATGATGTTGGCGATTTCAGTCAATTAGGTAACACAGGGTTTCTGCAGGTTTTCTTAATGTAAATTAAAGGCTTTAAAAGACCTTTTTAAATTTAAATTAAATTTAAAATTATGCATTTAGCAGACGCTTTTATCCAAAGCGACTTAGTGCATTCAGGCTATAAATTTTTACCTATCATGTGTTCCCGGGGAATCGAACCCCCAACCTTACGGTTCATAGCGCAATGCTCTACCAAATGAACTACAGGATAAAATCTAAATGGAACACATTTTTCAGTATAGCCTCTCAATGTAAAGCTTCAACGTTTGAAACTACAACCTAGGTATTGATCTCAATTATGTTCAAATTTATTTTACACACCAAAAAAACAATCTCAGATTCCAACCGCTAAAATATGGAAATAACCATTACTGTACCTTCTGCTCGCACTACAAAAAAAGCTATGTTCTTTATCAGTATTTTGTCGTTTTCCAGTGTAAAAGACTCTTACAACAAAATAGATGTAGTCTAAAAAGCTTTTCATTTTCTGAGAGTTATCAAAATGTAAAACATTAAAAATAAAAAAAAGTTATGATTTAAATTGTATGATTACATTTTAGTGTTTAGAACAAATATCTGCCAATGGGCTCAGAAAAATCTACTTCAAAAGGAAAACATGTTTTAATGTACAATCAACAGAAAACTACAACGATTGAGCCTTTTAATAATATATTTTTGGATGACTAACTAACACACTAGACATTGAGGATCCTGATCCTAGTCAAATAACATAGTTCTGCCCTCTAGTGTTACTAGGAAGAACTGTTAGAATAATATTTTATTTATTAAACATTGTTTTGAATGTTGGTTTGCTATTAGTTGTTTTTTTCTAGCTCTTGGAAGAGGAAAGCAGTACTTTACCTCAGTGATGCGGAGCCCTTTCCCACCAGCAGCAGAGACGCAGAGCTTCTGAAGTTTCTGTTGATCCACATTCTTAGGCAGGTTATGAACACACAACCGTGTTTTAGACACATAAATGTTCATGTCCTTTAACTTTGCCCTTTTCAGCTCCTCAAACTGACAACACAACAAACAAAAAATATGTTAAACAGAAAGCATGCAGAAGAAATAATACACTTTGGCCCCCTTTACATCTGGCATCATTATAAAGCACGCAACAGATAAAACAGATAACTTATGTTTTATCTGTCAAAATGAAAGAAAGCAACTTTAATTTTAATTGACAATTTTAAGTGTAATGTATAATATGTATGTGCCATCTCTCATTTCGAGTGGGAAAGTGCAATCAGATCTCAAAAATAACAATAACAAAGATTATACAGCCACCATCTGGATACAAAGTGCTTA
The DNA here is from genome assembly GCF_003368295.1 of Carassius auratus. NCBI lineage: Eukaryota > Metazoa > Chordata > Actinopteri > Cypriniformes > Cyprinidae > Carassius > Carassius auratus. Next base: position 5,146,308 of record NC_039260.1, read on the forward strand.
TTAATGCCAAGTTTAAAGAGAGCCTTTTATTTTCTCAGGATTATGAACGAGAAACAGCTTGCAGTATTGATTTGGATTTATAAAATTCAGTGTAATTATCAAAATTTTAATTGAGGATTATTTTCTTTAACTGAAAGATGAAATAAAACAAATATTAGAGGAAAATTTTAATAATAATAATAATAATAATAATAATAATAAATGTCGCCTTGGCACTAAAATGAATTACAAAAATGTCTAAAATTAAAATGTGACTAAAAATGTATTAAAGCCACATAAAATATTTGAAACTAAAAATAAAAAAGCAAATTTACTAAACTAATAAAAAACATTTAATTGACAAAAAAAAATTACTTAAATTAAAAATTACATAATTAGTTAAGTGATCCATATAAATAAAATTAAGGAATTAAAAATAATAATAAATACTATTATGTATTATACATTACATTAAATTACATATACACACATATATACATATACACATATATATATATACACATATAAATATATACATATATATATATATATATATATATATATATATATATATATATATATATATATATATATATATATATAGATAGATAGATAGATAGATAGATAGATAGATAGATAGAAACAGATGGACAAATAAATAATAACATTGGTCAATCAGATTCAAGAGTTATTAATGAAAAAGATACTTACTCTTGTTCTCTTGGCCAAGTCCGTTTCTGAAACTCCCTCTGCAGACTTGGATCCAGGACGAATCACTGGAGAAAGTTCAAGAGGTAACGGATTAAATCAGGTGCACATAGGCTCTTCACTGCTATTAGCGAACCCAATTTCAGCTCTGTGATTGGTCAGCTGACTGGCAGCATTTTGTGACTGGCTTTACTCACAGCCCTCTCTGGCGAGGTAAAGGTTCCTGGAGCCTGTGTGAGTTTTCACTTTCTTGTCCTTGAATTTGACAGCGTCTTCTCGGTTTACTGCAGGCAGAACATTCAATCTCCGTCCATCAACCCTAATGACACCGAACTGAAACACATATATCCATCAGCACAATAATCCTGTGTTTACTGATATAATACAGTAGAAGTCTAATAACAGCTGCAGGACAACAAACTCACCTCTTTTTCATCTTCAGCAGCAACTATACATTTGTCTGCCGCTTCTTTACTTTTGAACTGAGCAAAAGCACAACCTACACAGACAGACATGGAAAAAGAGAGAGTTACTTTAAAGAAAGAACTCTGAATCCAGACAGGCCGGGGTTTTGATGACTGAAGCTACCTTTTGAATATCCTGTGTCTACGCTCATCACCACACGGACGTATTTTAGCTCACCAAACTGCAACAACACTTCTTCCAAACCCTCTTCATCTGTGTCAAAGGCCAGATTTCTAACAGGACCCAAATTGAAGATGCGTCAATAAAAATATGAATTCCTACATTAAAAAACATGTTATTAATTAGAAATACAACAAGAGAAGTTCCTTATATGATTATCACCTGATGAAGATGGTTCTTCCCTCATTCACATCTGAAGGAAGCGGGTCTCTTTTCTTTGGAGGAGCTGAAGGAAGGAGATTTATAGTCATTTACAGACGTGAAAAAAAAATTGTTAAAACCTTATAATTAAGGTAATAAAATTTTCAAAAACAGAAAATCTAATTTACTTCTGAATATAAATTAAAAATACAATTTCCATCATACTAAAACAATAATACGGTTACCCTTTCCCTCCGTTTCATCAGAGTCATCATCTTCAGGTTCACTGACATCACTGTCTGAATGCTGAGATTCAGAGTCGTTTTCTGCATCATCCTCTTCACTACTATTGGCTTCATCATCATCATCATCATCCTCCTCGGATGCCTCTTCTTCTTCTGACTCAGAGTCATCCTTTTCTTCCTGTGATGTGGGCCTTCACACAAGACAGACCTTATGTTAATTCCACTGAATTCATCTAAATCCACACACTTTAGATTTGCTGCACTTCCTGTACTTACTTTTCCTTGGCTTCTTTTTCTTTCCCATCATATCCTGCACCTTTAGAATTCACATTCTCTTCTTTGATGGTTCCTAAAAGATAGCCAGATACAATTCACTACAAAACCTAGAGGGTTGATGCACTTTCAAAGCTTTTCACAACTACATCCACATAAAGAAGTGATGCTGAGTTTAAATGAAAACACACATTACCAGCCGCTCCCGCTGATTGGTTGGCGAGATACTTGTCTTTTGCAATGGCCCAGTCCACAGCCACCTGTCTGTCCGTGAGAAAGAATTCATATTGTAAAGCTAGAACCTTTGAATGATTAAGATTTTTTTCACGTTTTTGAAAGAGGCCTCTTCAAGACTACATTTATTTGGTATACAGAATAACCGTAATATTTTGAAATCTGATTGCAATTTAAAAATCAGTTTTAATATAGTTTAAGATGTTATTTAATTCTGTGATGGTCTTCAGTTTTAAGAGAAGACTCACCTTTGATCTCCTTCAGGTTCATCGATGCCAGAGCTTTTCCAGCTTCTGTCATATTCTTAAACTGCACAAATGCAAAACCTCGCTTCTTTCCATCTGCACAAAGACGATGGCATCAAAACAAGGTGGATGGCTGTATGGAAAAATGGTTTAAATAAGCTTAGAAATACTAAGAAACAGTCAGATGCACTTGTTGGACAAGCGTTTACCTGGTTTTAAGGGAATCTTGGCCTCCATCACTGTTCCATACACAGAGAAGATCTGTTTTAAATCATCTTCTTCACACTGCATATAAAGCACATCAGTGCATGAGCCAATATCACATTTCAAAAAGTCAAAACTAGGCACTTATCATTTATACAACATCAGAATTTAGTTGACTTACCTTAAAACTGAGATTTCTGATGATCAGTCGAGCTTTCAGTTTGTTCTTTTTTATGCCTGTACTCTTCACAGGACTTTTTGGTCCTTTTTATCTTCTGAATCTGCATCAACAGTTCAGGTTAATTTATAAAAGAGTGTTAAAAACAATCCAGGAGTTAAATATAAGCATAAACATCTAACCTCCTTCTGTTTTTACTTTCTTCTTCTTTTTCTTATCATCAGGTTTTTTCTTGGCCACAGTTACAAATATCTTCTCGCCTTCATACTCTCGGACTTCTTTTATGGCCCGCTGTGCATCATCTTCCATTGAGAATGTAACATATCCAAAGCCACGGCATTTTTCAGTCTCTGCAAACAGCACACATAAAGTTTACTATTACACCAAATGCAGATTGATGGGTTTAATTTCACATTTGTGATACATTTTTCTTTTCGTGTTTGATGGGTTGAAAAAGAGTAGTTGATGTACACTACCATTCTAAAGTTTGGAGTCACCAGGCTTGTTTATTTAATAAATTCATTTTTATTCAGCAAGGACTCACAAAATTGATAGTAAATGCATTTCTAATGTTACAAAAGATTTCAATTTCAAATAAATGCTGTTCATTGAACTTTCCATTCAAAGAATAAAAAGTATCTATCATGGTTTCCACCAAAATATTAAACAGCACAGATGTTTGCCGGATTGATAATAAAAAGAAATGTTTTTTTGAACATCATATTAGTAGTGGAGCTGAAATTCTGCCATTCAAGGATTACAATTGTTTTTCATATACTGAAATAAAGAAGTTATTTGACAAATCACAAATCTTGAAAAAATTAAATCATTATTTAATCTCAACAAAGGGTATAATTTATATTAAATATTGGTTTTGTTTTTTTGTTAGTTTTTACTCAATTTCTTACATATTGTCGGCAACCCCTAATTTTGACAAGTCATTAGGTACCTGGTTATTAAAAAGACGGGTGCCAAAAGATGAAGAGAGGGAGAGACATTGGTTTGTTCTTTTAAATAACACTCAAACCACTATACTTTAAAATCGTTAAATTTACCTCTGTCCCGGACAACAAAGCTATTCTTCAGCGGTCCTACTTCAGAGAACAGCTCAGCCAGCTGTTGATTGGTGGCTGCTGCAGGTAATCTCCTGACAAATAAAGTGACTGCCGGCATTTTCAACACGAGTTCAGCTCGACTGTTCTTCACAGCAAGCAAACACCTCTAAAACAGCGCTCTTGAATACAGACTCGAGCAGATATTCTTATATACAAGTAGCGATAACACAAAAGATCATATCATGTGAATGTCTGTAAACTACGGAAGTTCTAAGCGGCCATGCATTATAATATTTTTTCTTCTTGTTTTCTCGTTATAACGACTTAATTTTCTCGTTATCTCGACATAACGAAGTTCGTTTTCTCGTTATAACGACTTCATTTTCTCGTTTTCTCGACATAACGAAGTTCGTTTTCTCGACATAACGAAGTTCGTTTTCTCGTTATAACGACTTAGTTTTCTCTAAGAAGTTACAAAACTGCACCAGCAGGTGGCACTATAGACCTGAATATAACACTATCCACTTTCCTATACGTGGACCTTCCTCGTGATCGCTATAATTTGTGCAGTCTTCATTACTGACATTTAATTAATTCATAAATGTTAAATGCTTGAATCAATATTAATATTTTGTGTATTAAGTTCCTGTTAGATGCATGAGTTTCACCAACGCGTTCTGTGTCATAAAATAACTGCTTATCAAAACCAAGGTTGACGTCACTGTATTCTGTTTATCTACAGTAGGACGGGATTTAACGATGTAGGCTGATGTGCTTCTTTTCCTTATTACTAATCTTTATTGTTAACCATATTGATGAGAAATGTGATGTATATGTAAAATCCATAGGCTAATTTAATTCAGTTTTGTTCTATAATGTTGTAATCGTTTTTTTCTACACACACACACACTACACGTACACATGGACGCTCTTTTCAAACAGAAGCTTGTAACACACATGATATCTGCTACATCATATAATGACTAGCCTACTACAAATTACAAATTATATATTTTTATTTCAAATAAAGGGAAAATGAAAAGTGAGTTTAATCCAAGCAGCTCTAATGGCGCGGTGTTGCCATTTAAACATGTTAATTACAAAAACAAAACGTTTGTTGTACTGTCTCTGGAGAAATCAACAGTGATTGATCAGCCTTTATTTATATACAGTATTGTAGACGCCATTACCTAGGCGAAGCTAAATTTGCTGAAATATAGGCTACAGTAAGAGCACCTGCATGCTTGTCCATCAGATGCCTGTCAAAGTTGAGTTCGTTACTATAGCAACAGTAAAACTGTCATGTCATTATAAGGAGAAAACAAACTTTGGTTATGTCAAGATAACGAGAAAAATAAGTCGTTATAACGAGAAAACGAACTTCGTTATGTCGAGATAACGAGAAAAATAAGTTGTTATAACGAGAAAACGACTTTCGTTATGTCGAGATAACGAGAAAATTAAGTCGTTATAACGAGAAAACAAAAAGGAAAAAAAATTATAAAGCATGGCCGCTTAGAACTTCCGTAGTAAACAGTGCGATAGCAATAAAGCACGTTTTTTTTCACATGCTGATACTCTACAGGAAGTTGTCATGGTGGGGATTCTTCGTTTGTGTGGCACTGCGCGCTAAATACCAACACTGACGCCTGCGGGTCTGGAGAAGAATGATTTTCCGAGTAGAGATAATACCATGACATGTCAACCTCAAACAAGACACAAACGACTCGTGTTGCATATGTTTGTTAGTCGAGAAACGGATCAACTGACTGACCGAAAAGACCCGGATGAATATTTGTATGTACAACTTTTTTACTAAGCGTTGCACGTTCCTTTTACTGTCTATGGGTGCAAGTAAGAACTTTTCATTTAATTATGTTTTATTATCATCATGATTGTGTTTGCTGATAAAAATGTATATATATTTTAGATATTTTTTTAAAAGGGGAAAACATCCAAATATATAATTACATTTAGTTGAAAAAAAAAAGAGTCAGATTCAGATGCTTTTAACATTAAATCTTTCAGCTTTGTGCTCGTGGTCACTAGAGGGCGACAAAATCCATTCGATTTTGGCATGATTTTGCACACTGTAGGATGCATTTAAAAAAAAATCACAGATGGTAGTAATTATAAATGTGTTTTTTTTTATATATATAAATGTATTAATAACTTTGTTTTGTAAAGATATTGTTTATGTGATTTAAATATGATGTGGCAGACATAAATACCTTAGAATTTTCCACAAGTTTAGTACACATTAGTTAATTGTTTCAGATGTGACCAAGTCAAAATGTTTGTCTTAACACAAAATAGGCTACTTTTATAGGTTACTTCTCTTTTCATTTGTTTTGATATAACTGATCATCAGACAGACAGCATGCTTTGTCCTCTTGTTCTCCTTTGTCATCCTTTCCCCGTAATCCCGTCTGGTAAGTGTCTTAGCCCAAAGTGTGGGATTATCTTCCTCCGAAGGACAATTACTAAGATGTGTGCGTAGTGTGTTCATTAAAAGGCTGCTGAGGGTTTCATCATCTTCAATGTGGAGGGGACAAATGCATTCACATTACACGATGGTCTTTATCTGACCTTGGAGAACAGAAAGCAATAGAGAAAAGAGAGAGAACTCACCAGCAGAGAGAGTGAGAGAGACCAAGAGACAACTGTGACATAGCAGAGCTGGCTCCAGGCCCAGTCACACAAGTGCCCTGCAGAAAGGATCTTACAGCACGCAGTGTGATGAGTGTGTTTTCTTCACTTCAGCACACACCCGTCTGTAAGTATCAGCACAACTTTCTTATCATACAGTCTGCCTATCATGTGTATTATTTATTTGAACTCTATAAGGCAGCAAATGATTAATGAAGGAGACCGTGGTAATGCTGTGGATTGGGTAGCTGCATTTCATTGGTTTAAATTGAGATTTTCTCCGCATATAATGATAATTTGCTCTTATTTTAGGCTGTGATTAGAAAGACTAATTCATGTCTTCATAGTGCAGGTGTCTGTGAGCTGGTACTTAGAGTAGACTGAAGGTGAACACTCACAACATGGTTTTTAAAGCATTTCAGAGTATTACCAGAATGATGTGTTGTGAAAATACACCGAAAATGACAGATTTTCTATAATTAGCCTTGAACATCACTATAACGTTTTGTATATTGCCAACAAATTCAGATAAAATTGCAACATTGCGTAAAATGTTGGATATAGGGTTTAGCAAACCTACATTTAGACAGAAACCCCAAAAAATGCTTTGAACATTTTGCAATTCAGAGAATTCAGATTCTATACAGTCTGTTTCTATGTAAAACACGTTTTATCTTAATGAAATGCTCCAATATCATGGTCATACATTAAATCAAATTTGACCATATTAATTGCTTAATGAATGTTGCTGATCTGACTGTTAATTAGTCATAATAATATTAATAATAATATAAAAATTTACGGACTGATGGAATAATAATAAATAATCATTTTAAACAATAACCATAAACTAACCAATTTTTGTTTTCTTGTTAGTGATATAACTGTGTTTAACAGCTAAAAATGTGTTGATGGTTTAGAAATGCTTATAGATGAAAGCATATTGTTTGATGTTAAATGGAATACATTTTGGTATGAAAATTATTAGAAAAACAGCTATTGAGTCACCACATTTAAAATAAATTGCCAGGCAATATGACCGTTGGTAAGGCATGTTCATGTGTAGATTCATATTTTCACTGTTTATAGATTTATGTAATATTGAGTTGCATGTATGATCACAGCAGGATACTGTCATGCTCCTGGTGTTGACGCAGATTCTGTAAATGGGTCATACAGACACGCTCTCTGGTGGTGCTTTAAAATAAGGTTGTAGGAGGGGAAGTTATGAAAGATATTTTTCTTCCGCTGAATTGAATGACAAGACTGCGTATTGCAGAGACACAAACACAACAGCGCTAAACACAGGAGAAACATAAAGAACACACTCTCATATGAAGTCTATCTATCTGAATGTAGACTAAGGCTACATTTCTGAATGACCTTGTCGGAGGATAGCAGAGCAGGACAGTGGGATACTGTATGAACCCACGCTGGCAGTGTGTCGAGTGGGAGAGTTCAGACTCATGTGATGAGAGACTGATGAATACAAATGATTTCTTTTCACTGACTGAATCAACCCACCACTACAAACAGCAGAGCTTTTTATTGCCACTGTTGGTAGACAGAAAATGCTTACTAAGCTGCCCTAGTTACTTTTTCTGTGCTTTATATATAAAAACAGGTTGCTAATATAGTAGACTATATAAAAGTGACTTGCTGAAACTGAAATTAATTTTAGCTCGAGTAATATGGTTAGTTAGTTACAAAAATCATTAATAGTACATTGTTTAATAATCATAGTAATTTGAGTTTTGTAATGAATTCTAATTGTTCTTTATAGTATAGGCTAATATGAATTAAATGGTCATAGCATTCGACTAATAACTTATTGTTTGAATGTTGTCACTGGGGTGCAATGACTTAAAATGATTTATTACAGTACTGGTGATGTGAGCATCAGTGCTGTTTCTCTAATGACAGCTTTGCTGTAATACCGAAGAGCTGAAGAACAATCATGTCTACAGTACTGCATAATGAACACATCTGAGGGACACACATGCATCAGACAGTTGGTATTTTAATGAGTACAAAGAAAATATAGATGATTACAGTTGTTATAAATTATGGCACACAAATGGTGATAGCATCTTGAATGATGTATGAGCCTCAGTCAAGATGTGTGTGTGTTTTTGTGTCTTATCACAAAGAGGGATACACTCCTCCAAATCGTTTATACCAAAGAAAACCCATGGGACAAACACAATTAGCCTTAAATTCACACCTATAGTCCCATAATGTCTTGATCATTGTTCGTTATTGTGTGGGCGTTTTCCTGGGACAGAGACCATATGGAGGGTCTCAGTGGTGGGTGGAGGGAGGGTGGGTGTTTACACAAGCGTCTTATGGGTCATCCGACATGAATCTGTAATAAGCGTCATTAACAACTCAAACCTTTCTATTATAATGACTAATGAGAATTTGCTTCAGCCTAAACTGAATGAACCACATTCCATAAGCCACATGATCGATACTTTAAACGTGACACTTAGAATGATGGTACATTAATGGTGTCGGCAAGATCAAAACATAGAGCGACTGTTTCTGTTTCTCGAAACATCGAGTTGTTATCGAGCAATGTCAAATAGTCTACTTGAATTTACAGGGTCATAGCAAACGAAAACTTGTTTTACCCATTTGTGAATGTGAGTTATCAGCCTCTCTAGATAAGATAATATATTTTAAAAGCAGGCAATCGCGAAATAATGACAAGAAACGTCTTTCTGTTGAGTTGTACGTACATGCTGACTTCACATTAAAACAACATACAACAGACCAAAGTAGTTTGAATCACGAACATGATTCAAAAAAATATAGCGCGACCAGTGTAATTAGATTCAATTGGAAATGATTCTTATGAGTCGGTTCCATTTAGTGAATCAAAACACCAGTGTAGTCTGATTCCCATTAATTGTTAATAATCATTAATTGAATTAATGATTCTTCGTGAGCTTGTATTTTATAGTAAATCAAAAGCATACAGCAGTAATAGTGAATTAGTATTTTTATTTTATTTAGAATTATATAAAGTTCATAATAATAATGGAGGCCTACTGTATGTGTGCTAAAGCGCTAATTAATGTAAGTTACATGTTATACAGTATAACCGATATATAGCCTATAAAAATAACAACTTAATTCCATTTGTTTCTGTTGTGCTGTGTGTGAAACTATGCAGCTTTAAGATTTATGTTTTGAATGTCAACACAGACGGGCCTAGACTCTGTAAGGCTGCTTTTTCCAATTGCCTGTTGACGTGGACAATTCATATTTCATCCTCATCTCTGCACTAACCAGATAGACATATTCTTTCCTTGCCTACAGGCCTTCCTTTGCGCCAGCATTCATTCTCACAAACCCCCAATTACCCTGCCATAACCCTGTCTGTGGCCATATCTTCTACAACTCAGAAGCATTAATCATTCCATGTGGCCGATTCCTTTGTCTGTGGGTCAGTTTCAGATGCCAGTGCAAAGCCATACGACCACATGGAACCAATTTTTATTTGTATTTATTTATTTATTTTTGTCGGTAGAGATTGATTGTGAACCACTGGCTTGGTTGTGACTTTGCGGCAGAGGCCACTTATCCAGAGCTGCAGTAATGTGCTCGGGTTCAAAAGCAGGAGCTTGATAGAAACCAAAGCCATCTCTTATAGCTTATCATTATGAATTAAGCAGCAGATAGGGGATATTATCATATTACAAGTCCATAATCATGGGATTAAATTCTAAACCTGATGAATTGTGGGCATGCTTAGGTTTCAGGCTGAATCGAGCTTTGAGGTTTAACTTGGACTTTTCAAGGTCTGATTCACCCCTAGCAAAGTCTGAGGAAATTGAATCAGACATCTTTGGAGAGTGACAGTTTAATATTGTCCAAGTCTTCCAGGCACACAGCGGGTTGGAAAGGTTTTGTCTGGTTATGATGATGTCTGTGTAAGCAGATCATCTGTGGAAACGATTTAGACTGGGTTTGAGTGGACACAATGTTAATTTGTTTACTATGGTTTAATGCAATCCAGAAAAAGCCTTGTTCCCGATCCCCAATCAATAATGTTATGTTTTTGCACTTGGTTATGCAAAGGGGCATAACCAACTCTCAAAGAAAACAAATGACTTCTGTTTGTTATGTTCTGCATGACATGCAGTTTCACTTTATTGAACATGTTTTCCCACTGAAAAAAAAAATCAGCAAGATCAAAATCATCAAAAAATTATGGTAAAGATAAATAATAAAATAAAAGAATCTATTTATAAAATATTATATAAAGATAACTAAATGCTGTTCTTCTTGACCTTTCATTCATCAAAGAATCCTGAAACAAAATTCACAACTTCCACAAAAATATTAAACAGCACAACAGTTTCAACTGTGATGATAATAAGCAATAGTTCCACAACACAATCAGCATATCTGAATGATCTTTGAAGGATTGTGTGATACTGAAGCTGGAGTAATGGTTGCTGAAAATAGACTTCTTTCAAAAGCACTAAAATGCTTATGTCTTTTTTCCACCTTTTTCCTGCCTTTTATTGCCCCACATGACTTGTGTTTCTGTTAGTGTGTAGTTAAGAGGCATTGGATAGCTGTGGTGAGTCAGGGCCAGAAACTTACTTCTACCATTGAAAGCCTCAGACAGGGGGCACTTTCTCAGCCAAGGACAACTCCAGAGCCAGTGCTGGGACTGTCAGCCTCTGCCTCTGCTGGCAGGAAAAAGCATCGTTTACTGTGTGCACAGCATGCATGAGCCCATAGTCTTATGAAATACTAAATGCTTGTGCTTTTTACTCTGTAAAATGACTCTCAGGAGTTTGTGCGGTTGACATACCTTTGACTTTTTTTTTGGCACACAACAGATGGCAGTGAGTCATGTCGACATCACCTTAGGTAAGGTCGGGTGAAGTTGGTTTTAGTATCTTAAAGGGAAATATGCAGTTGAGAGACACTTTTTCATAATTATACAAGTGTATTAATTGATAAATAATTGTTAAATTTACTAGCCAATTGGACTGAAAATTGTTTCTATGACATTTTTTCAGTGCAGTGTATATTTGATATACTGTATTTAAAAGCAAAAACGTACATTTTTCATGGATACTGCAAAAGAAAACATCTTTCTGTTGAGTTGTCAACGAGGTAAATACAACATAAATGACCAGTTTAGTTCAATTAAAAAACAAATGAGCTGGATCTTTTTAGTGATTCATTAACATACAGAATAAGCACAAACAAGGATTTTTCATGAGCTGGCTCTTTAAAGTTCATGAACATAAAAATCATCAACAATGTAATCATTCAGTCCCAAAAGAATGACTCTTATGAACTGGTTCTTTAACTGAATCAAAAACATACAGCATGATCAGTGCAGTCTGACTCCCAAACAAATGACTTTTCATTAATTTGATTTTTAAGGTAAATAAAAAGCATATACAGCAGTGATAGTTTAGATTGATTCCACATCAAATGACTTTTTTTTTCATAATTAAATCACTTTATACTTTATACTAAATTTTAATAAGAAATAAGGCTTGATAAGAATTTACACCAAATCTTAGAAATCTACACAGCTCCAGTTAAATTGCCTTCTGTATTAATATTTTGTAATGGCCTCTGTGTTTTAATGGTAGTCAGACTAAAGTCTTACACTCTGACCCTGTAATGTTTGCAAACTAATGACTACATTCTACTTAATGCATGGCCATTAACTCATAAAGCATTATCCTGGGTGCCTGAGTGTATACTGAAAGGAATTTTGTATCTTTAAACAACTAGAAAGAGCGTTTGTAATTGGTATATAGCAGAAAGGTCAGGGCTGGAGCTACAGGCACCAAACAGTTGTTCTCCTACAATCCCACCAAGATCACATTTCACATGTGTATGTTCTCTACTTCATTGCACCAGCCTTGCTTTTACATATGCACATGTGCGCTTGTTTGTGACATAGGTCATATGCTTTATGCAATGCATGATTAAAAAAGATCCTCGCTCTAATAGATACACAATTTCCACTCTCCACCCACAATACATGAGCCACTCCAACCTGACATCTTTACATACTCTTAAGTATCAGCATCAGAGTAAGGTACAATAAGATCAAATGATGAAGGATTCCAGTGATGTAGACAGTTAAATAGGATCAAGATCTGATTCATACACCTCGTTGGTCAATATCTGTTATATTTCATCTACATTTTCATCTTTAAGTCAAGACATAAAAAAAATTGTGTTTGTGTAGTTATATACTTGTATAACTATTTTCATTATGCAGTGAACAAGACGAGACTTGTGTCTATATGGGATGCGTGAATGATTCACGGGAACCCCGCAAAATAGAAATATCTAAACAAAAAATATACCAACTCTCAAAGAAAACAAATGACTTCTGTTTGTTATGTTCTGCATGATATGCAGTTTCACTTTATTGAACATGTTTTCCCACTGAAAAAAAAATTCAGCAAGATCAAAATCATCAAAAAATTATGGTAAAGATAAATAATAAAATAAAATAATCTATTTATAAAATATTATATAAAGATAACTAAATGCTGTTCTTCTTGACCTTTCATTCATCAAAGAATCCTGAAACAAAATTCACAACTTCCACAAAAATATTAAACAGCACAACAGTTTCAACTGTGATGATAATAAGCAATAGTTCCACAACACAATCAGCATATCTGAATGATCTTTGAAGGATTGTGTGATACTGAAGCTGGAGTAATGGTTGCTGAAAATAGACTTCTTTCAAAAGCACTAAAATGCTTATGTCTTTTTTCCACCTTTTTCCTGCCTTTTATTGCCCCACATGACTTGTGTTTCTGTTAGTGTGTAGTTAAGAGGCATTGGATAGCTGTGGTGAGTCAGGGCCAGAAACTTACTTCCATATAAAACTTTACTTACATATGCACATGTGCGCTTGTTTGTGACATAGGTCATATGCTTTATGCAATGCATGATTAAAAAAGATCCTCGCTCTAATAGATACACAATTTCCACTCTCCACCCACAATACATGAGCCACTCCAACCTGACATCTTTACATACTCTTAAGTATCAGCATCAGAGTAAGGTACAATAAGATCAAATGATGAAGGATTCCAGTGATGTAGACAGTTAAATAGGATCAAGATCTGATTCATACACCTCGTTGGTCAATATCTGTTATATTTCATCTACATTTTCATCTTTAAGTCAAGACATAAAACAAATTGTGTTTGTGTAGTTATATACTTGTATAACTATTTTCATTATGCAGTGAACAAGACGAGACTTGTGTCTATATGGGATGCGTGAATGATTCACGGGAACCCCGCAAAATAGAAATATCTAAACAAAAAATATATGAAACAAATACATTGTTATACATCTATATCACACAAACAGCAAGAACTAATATATAATAAAAACGATTAACAAACACAAGCTGAGTTTCAGAGTTTCTAAGGCTATAACTCGCGTGAGCAATGTTGATTTCTGGAGTGCATTCTGAAATGTGCATGCTCACAAATCCTTTCATTATAACACACGAATTGTAGACATTATGAAAGCTTCATCGTTTATATATCCATTGTGTTTTAACAAAGCTTTGTGAGATTGCGATGAACTGTGACGTCATCTTTTTAGAGATGCTAAAAGCAGCGCTATTTGCTGGTATTCTGCCATGCAAAACCATGCACACAACAGCCTATTAACTTCCTAATTTAAAAAAAATGATAAGTGTTTTGTGAATGTTGATGCTTTAAACACAGATATTTATTGCGAGCATTTATGCTGGGATTTCATGCAAATTTAATGTAGCCACAGAAAAAAGTAACGTAATTACAACTAATAACGTTTGAAATGAAATAATCAAAACAGTAACGTGATTATTTTTAAAAGGAGTAATTAGTAATTTAATTACATTTTCAGAGTAACTTGCCCAACCAACACTGCGATTCAAAAATGAGTTTTCATTCTATGCAGCCGTTCAGTATCTGGATCTTTACAGAGATTCTAATTGGATTACAAGGGAACTAAAGATTCCCATCTTTAATCCATGATTGCTCACATTAGGATGATCCTCTTACTATGTTTGCTGTATCATTTGGTTGTCCTGACAAGTCTGTGAACAGTTTTGGCTGGGATATCTGCTCTCTCAATGAGTGCTCTGGGTTAAGATAGGCTTTTTATTTGGTGGATTCGATGTCTGACTGTCTGATTAAGATAATTAATGATCATTTGGAGACAAACCAGATTTGCCTGTGTGTTTAGATGATGTGATATATTTGGCTCTTTTCAATTATTTATTTATCTTTTGTTTTTATGAGGAGGGCAGGGATGAATGTTTCTTGGAACCGGACGTTGAGCACAGCATGTTTGTCTGATGTCATATACAGCGCTGTCCGCCAAGTGTGATTCATACAGAATGATCAAGTCACCTCATAAAACCAAACCTCTGAAATCATGTGAAAAAATAGCTCACACACAAAAAAACTTAACTAATTCAAAAGGTGATTTTGTGAACATTCTTTGATCGCTTTGTTTCATATAAAGAAAGTGAATGCCTCATAATAGTATCATATCAAAAAGTGGACCATAAAACCTGTGCATTATATTTTAAGTCTTCTGAGGTGATATGACCAAAATAAGGCCATTGCTAACTGATAATTGTCTCTTCCAGTGGGCTGTTAAGAGCTACGATTGGTGAGTTTCCTATTATATTCATATATATCATATCTTTCTGGACACGTTTCTTTAGAACACTTAAAGTTGAGCTTTCTTACTTCCATCTGTAATTTATTCCAATACTTGCTTGTAACACACTGTGAAAAGAACAATCGTCTTTTATAATAAACAGACACTATTATGTATAAAAAAGTGTTTTCAGCCAACTAGAACACTGTTTGTGCTAAATACTCCAGTCTTTTTACAGTGCTTTAGACATCAAATATAGTTTGAATATTATTATTATTATCCCATAACGAGAGATTTGTGCCCTATTAAAAAGCAGGAATTACATTTTAAGGTCTCCTTAGCTGGCTGACTCATATCGGTTTATATGCATATTTCGATCATGATATCATGTGTTTTCATGTTACTGTAGCAGAACATGTATATACAATTCAAATCTGCTTTTAATTTTCCATATTTAACCCATTTGGAAGTAATCGTCTCTAATGCACATACTGTATCCGAGGTCAAACTGAATGTTTGAAATCTAGTTGCTTCATTAAAAACCTATTGCATGTGTGAAGGCTTGTAGTTTTCATTAGCATGTCAACTCAGTATTTTGATGTGGTGTGTCACAGCTTTAAACAACTGGAACACTTGCCTGTGTTGACCTGGTAGTGGTGTGTCATGGTTATTTTTATGTGGGTTTAACTCTATGTACACTCATAAGACTGCAGTTATTACATGGCCTAATAAAAATCCATTTAATTATGTATAAAATATACAAGAGAGAACACTGCACAGACTGCGGTATCCCACAATGCAGTGCACTTTACTTGACCTTGACCAGTGTGATGTATTGAATCAATTTTTGTATCATTATCTGATGGAACTGCCCAAAAGATAATCTTTTAGACCAAATATTTTAAATGTTATTATATTTTAATAATAATTTAAAAAGAAATAATACATTCTGTGCATTTTAGTATATATATTTGAGTGTGTACTTTAGGGATCTTATGTAAGAAAGATGAATCTTTTAAAGATTAAGTTCACCTAAAAATGAAAATATGCACAGCCTCAGGCCATTCGAGATGTAGATCAGTATGTTTCTTCAAACAGATTTAGAGAAATGTAACATTAGTTCGGATGTTCTGCAGTGGATCCACTGAAGTTTATGGGTGGTGTCAGATCTAAATGATGGATTTGTTTCTTACAAACTTGCAGCTTTTCACTTGAAAAGATGTTAAATGATAGACTGGAGTCATGTGGATTATTGGGATGTTTTTACCAGTTGTTTGGACTCTCATTGACGGCACCCATTCACTGCAGAGGATCCACTGGTGAAAAAGAGATAATGATATATTTCTCCAAATCTATTTCAGTGAAGAAACAAACTCTTCTACATCTCAGATGACCTGAGGGTGAGTACATTTTAGGCAAATGTTCAGTTTTAAGTTAACTGTTTCTTTAAGGAAAGACATTCTTGGTTGTAAACGTTGATTGAAAACAGTACGTCTTATTCTATGTATCATTGGTAGGCAATGACTTAATCTGAAAATACCTCTGTTTCTTTATCAAGCAAACAGCTGATCAACTGAAACAAAGGGTGTGTCCCAGCATTCCCTCTGTCCGATGCACTGATGTCATGGCATGTGTTGAGCACTGAGGGTATGTGTGTAATCCTGTGCTGTTGGATGGTGTGCAGTTTGTTTGTGTGTGTGTCTGTGGTGTAGTAACTCCAGTGTATTGCTGCGCTGCATGCTGCACAATGCTTTCTATTCTCTGCCAAGATAGAGGACAGTATGATGGTGGACTTGTCCTCCCCTCTCTCCCTTTCGTCGCTCAATTCTTGGTTAAAAAGTCCCTTTGTGTCCAGTTGAGATCACATGTCACAATATTTGAACAGCTGCAGTGTGTGTTAGTGTGTGTGAGGTGGAGATTATGTACAGTACAACGCTCTATCTACAACTTTACAGTGATGTACAAGTTTTTAGTCCAAAATATGTTTTGCTTCTTGTTTGCTTTTAAGTTTTTTCAAGCTTTGTATGCATGTTTATACATGACGTTATCATCCTGTAATCAAGAACATTTAGTTGCCTGCAATTACTTCTGAATGCTTGATTTGATTATTGTGCATTTGATAAATAAACATTGACTTGACTGATGGAATGTAAAATTATTGTTTAAAATTACTGGCCCTAACAAAACTTAATGCCAGGAATAGTTTGCACAAATATTCTGTCATCATATACTCACCCTAAAGTCAATACAAGCCCATATATGATTGTGCCAAGATTCGGAATCAGGACTCCCGTCCGTAGCATAACAGCGCCATATATAGGCACATTGCCCACAAGGCTATCAGCACCTGGCGTGATAAAATTTTAAACAGAACATATGTGACCAGTCTTTAGTGTACATTTTTGGAAATTGAGATAAATAAGCTTTCCATTAATATATGGTTTGTAAGAATAGGATGATATTTGGTCGAAATACAACTATTTGAAAATCATCCCCTTGAAGTTATGGTTCTATCTGCATTCCGAGTAGTTTTGAGATATTGAGCTTCAAAGTTTTTGCATTCCATTCCACTGCGTAGATAGAACCTTATTGTTTTTTTAAATAAAAATCCCATAATGTATACAAAATAAAATTAAAAATCTATCACATAATGTAAATAAGTTGTCATAATAACAATATGGAAATAACTAAATTTTGACAAAAATATCAGATAGAACCTTATAATTCCAAGGGGACGAAATATGGAATTTGAGAGTGCAAAAAATCTAAATATTGAGAAAATCCTTAGCAAACCATATTACTTATTAAAAATAAAAATGTTCTATATATTTATAGTAGGAAATTAGCAAAATATCTACTTGTAACATGATCTTTACTTAATATCCTAATGATTTTTGGCATAAAAGAAAAATTTACCATTTTGACCCATACAATGTATTCATGGATATTGATACATTACAAATATACTAAAGACTGGTTTTGGGGTCCAGGGTCAGGGTCTGCTGAGAGCAGGAAAAAAGAGGTCACCCAAATTTTGCAATGCACTCCGGTTTTATTCATCCAAACATAGAAGCTTATTTAGTACATGTATATTTAAAAAATAATTCACAAAATTTAACTGATTAATTTTAATTAATTATTATTTTTTTCTTTTAATGACATAAACGGGCTGACATTTTTTTTCCCTACTTATGAAAGTCCATAAGCAGAGTCACAAGAATCCTGTGGCTTGTTAACTAGAAATGAACAAAGTGTTTTACAAGCTAGCTGAAACTTTCATATAGACTGCTTGACTTGACCATAAACTGTGATTTAGGGTCATTTTGTAACTATTGACAGCTAAGTAGCAATCAAGTCTCTTTAAAATACTGCTTGTGTTCAAATGTAGTGGCAGCAATTGACAGTGTACTACTTATGTAAGAGTGAATCAAGAGACGGAGGAGAAGACTGGCTACTGGGAGGGTGGACGAGAGGGTGAGAGAGTTTCAACTCATTCAACAGTGAATTGAAGTGCAATTAAAATGCTGTGAATGATCAAACAGAGAACACATAGTCCCAAGAGGGCCATTCTTTAAAAAATGCCAGTTATTTCAATCTGAATACAGGCAAATACTTTGTTTTTGTGCTTGCGTAGGCATGACATAAAACATCATTTCGGTTGGCCACACAAAGCAACGATCCATCCAATTATATCATGTGTTTTGACAGGGCATAATTAAAAGTGACTGTGTTATGTAACATATTTTGCACTGAATTAAAGCAATGTTTTGTAAATGAATAGTCTGAGAACCTGTGCTATGTTGTATATGTTTATCTCAAGGTGTCTATATATATATATATATATATATATATATATATATATATATATATATATATGTATGTATGTATGTATGTATGTATGTATGTATGTATGTATGTATGTGTGTGTATATGTATGTATGTATGTATTTATCTATGTATGTATGTATATACACACACACTACCAGTCAAATTTTTTAAGAATTATTTTCTTCTTATCTGTTTTGAAACTGTTACAGATTGATGACTTGATTGAAAGTAAGTCCTTGTGAGCCCAGATTTTGGCAGGACGGTTCTGCCAATCTGATATTGATCTGTAGCCATGATGCAACCATCTTTAAATCAATTATTTTCCTCACAGTCTTAAAGACAGTCTCACCCTGATCAATACTAACCAATCCCAACTGTCTTAAACAGTGGGATGTCAGCACGTGGTCCAAATGAAACAACTCATTTGTTGTTACAATGAACATAACAGAAGGACTCGGACACTTACAGTTTCAGTGCTACTAATTATATTCCTTTACTCTTACTTTTTATGTAGGACAGTTGCTTATAAATGATGACATTTGCGCAGCCCCTGGAATCCTTGAAATCTCCTTTAGAATGACTGTCCTAGAAAAATGTGGTTAAATTAATTATCAGCTTGAGGGCATTGTTATGTGTATGAGGAGAGAAAAAACATTTGGAATGATGCATTTTCAGTTTCAAGGAACTCTGGCAATGTTTAGGAAGACATTTTCTGACATATCCAGATATTTAATTCTGTATGCAATACTCCACAGACTGTAATGATGATCTGTCTTAAAGTAAGAACACAAACAGGACAGGAGATGAGAAGCCTGTACTGTTCTGAACTTGATTAGGAAATCTTTGTGCAGGTTATTTGGTGGATTCCATCAGAGGAAATTAAATGTTCATGTTGTAGGTCCACTCAGACCTGCGTTGCTTATAACAGAGAACTTTTGGACTCTTTGACTGGTAGACGATAGGCACACTTAATCTTACCAGAGTGATCCTTTGGATATTTTTTATTTTTCTATTATTTACTGCTTCCTCTGACTGTCACTTTTTTGTCGGTCAAATCTCCTGCAGTTCCCTCATGAATTCCAGTTTTGAAAACCCTGCATTAGATATAAAATACCAAGCAAATTATACTAGAGCTTTTCTCAGAACATACCTTTTTTTAATCAACTGGTCTTGAGAGAATTTTTGCATGGAGTCAGTTCCTCTCAAGTTCACACAGATGCCGTTGCAGAATAGACACTGGTGTTCATCATATTAACATGTGAACATGTTCCACAACCTTTGCCGACTAGAAAGCATCCAAGGCTTTTTGTCTTCATCTTCATCTATTACTTCATATTTTGAAATCTATCAAAGGTCACTTCGTGAAATGTGTTGATTGAAAAGTGTGTATATTTATTCTACGTAAATACCACTTGTTTTATGATTGTGTCATTTATTGCTACATGCACTTTTACAAGTTGTTTGACACAGACCCAGGCCCCTCGCACAATTGTTTGATTGACACTAGTGTTTTACCTTAGACCCGCCCTGAGTAAGCTGTCATCAGTCCACCTTTGTTTTGACACTGGAGCAGGTGTAGACAGGGATGTCTCCTAAGCGATTGAGGTTCCCTTAGGAACCTCCTAATGTTTGTGTAAGAATCATCCGTGATCCAGCCTCACCTACAGAATAAGTGAAATCGCCTTTACTAATGATGCGCTAATTAGCAAGTTTCACGTTGAAAGCAGTTAAAGTAAACAGTCTCTCAGAGAGCAGCTCGAAGAGAGGGGCGGGGTGAGATAAGCTAATTTGCATTTAAAGTGACATGCAAGAAAATTGCTTGCTATGAACAGAGCTGTTTTTGACAGGGTAAAACTGTTATTCATCAATACCACTGAGAAATTTTAAGCAAACCATGTTACAGACTTTTCATTAAGGCCCTAAAGAATCATATCAACTTGTGGAAAATGGCCATCCGATGATCCCTTTAATACATTTTCAATTGTGGCATACAATTTTATGTACAATATGATGTCGGTTGTAGTTCTCAGTCTCATTGTCTCTGAAAAGCACTGATCTGAGGACCAACATGTCCAGAGTTCTGCTCTGTTAGTTTGATATATGTATCCAGCTCCACCCACTGCTCAATAAACAGTCTCGTAAATGGGATCCGTGATGATGAGCGCAGTGACTTTAACATGCAACATCATGAGTCACGGACTGTTAAGCTTTATGCAGAGAGAAACACACTTAGACACACACACACACACACACACAGGCCCTGTTTACTCTAAGAAGGACAAAAAGGGTGCATTGCAGCCTGAGTATGGTCTAAACCGGGGCAAGTGCAACGTCATCTCAACTATGACCTTTTAAAGCAGCAGATTTGGTCTAATGAGGAGTGATGGATGGTGTGGAGGACAGAGAGAGAACAAAGAGCTTAAGCAGGTTCATTGCAATCTATTGTGCTTTCTCAGCATGAGAGATTTTCTTGTGGTTATATTTAGTGTGTTGTAATGTTTATTTAAACAAATAGATTCCATAAGATATTCTTTTACTGTACTGATTTGTCTGTAAGCTTATCAAATGTTATAAATAGGGTCTTTTTGTATTTTGATAAATATTTGTTGGCAATCACAGATTAATCTGCAGCCAGCAATATTGTTATGCATTATTTTCTTAGCCGTATGCCCATTGCTATCTGCCAGAGAGAAATAGAAGCCTGATGGTGTTGACAGGTTCTGTATTTTTTATTCATGATTGAGACAAACCTGGCCAATGGCTTTAGAGTAGTGGGATAGACGTCAATACATAATGCATGAAAGAGGAGACACTGGTTTGGACATCCTCACTGATTCTGTTGGACAGCAATTCAGTGGGAACAGAAAAACAGAAGAACTTCAGCAGTGATGTTCACATGTCAGATCTTTTTTCAATTTAGGCTCAAATCAACATTTATTTATTTAGTTAGTTGGAAAGTTGTAATAAGTTGGATATTGTACAGTCAGCTGGTAATGTTTAGAAAATAAATTCTGAAAGGAAGGGATACAGACCAGCTTTGGAAAGTGTGTATTTTAGGTGCTTTGACTGGATAAAATCTTTAATCACATTTTACCTTTCAGCATAGTTTTCAATGAAGTTTGCCATGTGAGTTTACCACTTAATCAACTTCGGCAGCTTCATTTATTATTGGCTAGCTTTGGCAGATATTTTTGTATAATGACAACAAAAGTGTATAAAAGTTCTAAACAACTAACTGCACGTTTTCTCACATTTCTCACATTCACATTTTTCCAGCATCATAAATCATTTAAACTCAAATAAATCATACTTTGCGTCTATTTATTCATTTGGTAAGTACTCAGGAAATAGATCATATAAATCAATATTATGTCTTGACAGGGGGACCTGCATTCCTTCATTTCCTTACTGTTTCACAACCCTGGACCGATCCGAACCCACAACTCTCCCACTACAATGTATGACCACCGCAGCCATATCTTTTATGTCTTAGTGTAGTCAAAAAGCCACTTCCTACAAACACATTCAAGCTTTTGCAAACCAAGTGTGAAGCGAACAGTAAGCGAACAGTTCCACAGTGTGTAATGTTTTTTTTTTTTTTTTTCTGTTTTCAGCGAGGCATTTAAATGACTTTAACAGCTCTGCTTTCTGAGCGCAGTTCAGGTTTCCTGCCTTTAAAAGTACCACAAATCTGTAGCTTTTTCTTATCATGTAATAGCAGCACTTTAGTTTCATCTACGTAACTGTTTTGGCATTTTGTCCTGTGTAGAAATTGTTCTTATCTTAGGCTAAAAAAGGCAACGTTTCTGTGAACTCATTCAGTAACAGGTAGCTCTTACTTACCATCATCTGATAAAATAATAATCATTCATTTATTGTTACAGGCCCTGTTTAGCTACAGGTCACAAAGGAACAGTTCATGGTATTGGTCACAAAAAAGTTCACCAGATACACACGTCACTGTCTTCGTAATTTTGTCAGGACATAAAACCTTGCAGACTAAACCAGACATGAGCTCTGCACCTTAGTCTATTTTGAGTATGTGTGTTTCATTTCCCAAACTATTCAATCCTTCTTGAATACAGGATGTAGGGTGCATCTCCATGTCCAGGTTAAAATTTGTGTTTATATATAAATATACATATATATATATATATATATATATATATATATATATATATATATATATATATATATATATATATATATAAATATACATACACACACAAACACACACACACACACAATTAATTAATTAATATTATTATTTATATAGTGTATAACATCTTTTATTTACAAGTTTATTTGTAGGATTTTATACATTTCTATAGGTTATTTTTAGAACTGTTAAGATTTAAATTGTGAAATTATTTTCATGGTAATCAAGCAACTTTAATTCTCATTACTGTAATATATTTTATAATTGTCTATATCAGAGATTATTCATTTTTCTCATCATTCAATTAATTGCTGAATTGTTGTAAGTCATTCTATTGTAGTTTATTCATTAAAATAAATGGATATTATTTTTTATTAAATGCATAAAACGAATATAGTAATACTGGTACTTCAATAACAGGCTATTTAAATAATATTCAAATAATTTAAATATTATCATTTTATAAATGTAATAAATACATTTTAATAATACATCGAAGGTGTTGATATTATTAATAATATATTATTTTATTATTAATATATAATATTTTATTGTATTATTAATCATATAATATATAAATGTTTATTCATGTTAATAATGTTTATAAAAAAACTTAATTAAAGAATAACTATTTAATAACAATTAAAATGTTTGTTTAATAGTAATGAGAAATTTTGTTGGCATTATGCTTATTTTTTTATGAAAAAGATGTATTCTTTATACATAATAAAAACAAATTTATATATATATATATAATATGACCTGGCCATGTTCTTGACAGGTTTTGAAAAATCCACCCACATATAATTCAGTCTTCAAACACCAGATATTACATAAAGCTATGCAGCATATGCAGGGTACAGTTTGCTGCTTTTCATATCTGCACTGCCTACATTTGCACACATCATAAAATATCTCTCACAAATCTAGTCTGGTGAATAACGGCACTGCATCTGTCCAGTGTCTGTAGTGATTTAAATAACCTCCCTCGGCATGAGTGCCTGCTCATGGCCAGCGGGTCAAGCTGCCGCACTTGGGAGGGTGCAGGAATGCCTGGCCGTCTTGTTGTGTGTTATTTCTGTATCCTGGCAGCCTGCTGCTGGTACATTTCATACACGTAAGGCGTGCTTAACCCCTGCCTTCCCTCAGATCACCACACCCACCTCAAAACGCCCATTGTGTCTTCACAGGGAGGATTTTCTTTGTAAACCAGTGACATTGTAGGGAGGAGGGGCCAGCGCCTGCTTTTGCTTTCCCTCCTGGTCATGTGACACATTCCCCTTCTAGTAACCAAAGCAACCAGCACTGGTCCAGCCTGTATCTTGCTGTTATGAGAAGAGGAGGAAGAGAGAAAGAAAAACCCCAAATTAAACACACTCTTCCCAGCAGCTGTCAGAGATCACAGTAAGTGCCGTTCACTTGGCTTCTTTGCTTTGACTGCATACTGCTTAGTGTGCGTGCTGGTGAATAAATAAGAGGAATCCTTACTGGCTGCTTTGTTGTGGTGGATGACATCATTACATATATATTTAAATATGAGATGCTGCAAGTGCTAGTGTGCTATGCTAGTTAAACAGGGCTGCAAATAAAGATGATTGTCAGAGAGACTATTAGAGAATATTATGGGTGGATCCCTGCGACTACGTTTTCATAACCTGGGATGAAGTCTCAGTGGGATGCATGCTTCCCATTAGCTTTTTATACGCCTCTCTGTTTTGTACGGTTGTGATGGAGGAACTGGGCCTTGTGTGCGCTGTTTAATTAGCAAACCTACTGTGCCAAATACAAGCAGGATTCTGGGTCGCCCTGTTCTGCTGTAGAGCATCCATAAGTGGAACGTCCTTGTGGTGCTGGAGGAGGATTCAATGTTATTATAATGCAGAGAGATCTCGTTATCAGTAGAAGACTCTGATTGGAGGAGAGTGGAGGATAATCTGATTATAAAAACATAAAGAATGAAACATAAGATATTATATTGCATTTAGGTAAACAGGATACAGGGTATAGGTACATAATCCAATAAAAACAGAAGGCATATTACAACAAATGAATGTCTGTATGATCAATGCATAAATTAGTTAATTGTGCTAATCTTTGTAAATCATTTGCATTTTATGTAATTTTGCAATAAGTATCTGTAATATACTGACAAATGTTTTTCGGCTAACTCTTACTAGAGCTGACAATAACTTCTATAAACAAAAACACAATGTCAAAGCATAAACATTTCTTTTTAAATTATTAATAAATATTTGTGGTTCTGCTATTAATTTTATGATAATTCATTTTAGTAGTTTATATTAAATTACTAATACAATGACAAACTATTGGAATCATCCGATCTTGATATTGCTTGTTGTAGACCTCAATGGTTTCAAATGCTACTTTATCATAGTAATGTAACGGGCTATGATTGATAACAGTAACCGTAATGTTTGATGTCCTGTTCTATTGACTTTTCATTAGAAGTGTTTGTTTTGTCCTCCTCAGTAAATCACATAAAGAATGTTGCATCTGTAAATCTTGCTGTTGGTCCATCGTTTCATCTTTAAAGACAGCCTTTGTTTTGTTGGGCTTCTTTGTTATACAGGAACACAGGCATTTCTTTGTGGAATGCAGTGTTTGGATTCTCTACCATAAATTATTTTCTTTGCGTAACACCAAACAGGTGTAGACTGTCATCGAGTCATGAGATGAATTATGTGTCTAATAACTTAGAAATAATTCATTTAGATTTTAGGTTGAAAGTCCTCAAATTATCCCTCTATGAGCAATAACGACCTAACTTGTGCTGACAAAAGTATCATTATTACTAATACTCATCCTTAGGGTTTGGGATTAAGGACTAACCTCATTTGATAATTTTGGAACATAATGAGTCTCTTCATTGTTTGTGCAGTAGATATGAATTTCTTACACTCAGACTTACACTGAAACAGGGTTAAGAGACTAAGATTGTTTCGACTTGGGCCAGTAAGTAAGCAGCCCCTCAGAACATCCTAGTAAACACACAGCAATGTCCTAAATAAAATCTAGTCGAAAACCTGTAGTGTAATGCATTTTTAGGAGCACCACAGGAATGTGCTAAGGAATCTAGAGAAAATGATGCTATCTTTCCAACTGACTTCACTCCCGAAGAATGTTCTTTTCACATTAGTTAAGCCATGAAATCTGGCCAGGATCTGGGAGCACTCTTTAAATCAATCTAGAAAAGAAGGTATACTTCAATTTAGTTGAGACAATTTAAGTATGATTGTAAATCTATTACTTTGGAGTTAGAAACTGTTAATATGAATGTGAATTGAAGGTGTGCGGCTTCAGATTTGTGAACAGGACTAATATATTATGGAGATGGTAAATGTACTGTATGTACAGCATGCAAATGTTTTTTTGTTTTTTTGTTAAAGATATCTCTTATCCTCACCAAGGCTGCATTTATTTGATAAAAATATTTGATAAAAACTGTAATATTTTGAAATTTTATTTCAAATTCAACTAACTGTTTTCTTTGTCAATAGATTATCAGATGAAATGTATTCCTGTGATGAAAATTGAATTGTTGAGTTTTCAGCATCATTACTCCAGTACAGCTTCTGTTGATGGATGGCAGATTTAGCGTTGCAGTACAGAGGCAGGATAAAGCTCTGGTTGATGTTCTTGCTCAACATAGAGAGATAAACTTAAACCATCTGCACTGGAATCTATGCAGAAAGAAAGAAATAAATTATGGCACATAACCCCGGGGAGTAGTTTTGGCTTACAGATCAGTTTTGTGTTACTGATTTTCATAGTCTGAATCCTATCTTTCAATTAAAACATAATGGCAGATGAATGTGCAATTTAAAATAGACATTATATAAAAAAAGTTACACCCTTCACCTTTAAGGCTCTGCAATCAGTGCTCAATGTGCTTTTTTAAGTGGGTGTTCAGTGAGTGTTGGTGTTAAGAGCTGATAGTATTATAAGAACTCAGTACTCAAAGAGAGGAACAGTGTTTTCCATTTATAGCTATACAATCGCATACTTAGAAACACCTTAAACAGTTGTACATCAACAGATAAGTGGATATTTTTATAATGCTATCCTTGTCTTTGTCTTTTTAGTCATGTTTAAGAACATTCACCATTCCCTTCTGTCATTTCATTAGGGGGCATATTCATAAAAGTTTTGTTTTCTGTTTTATAGAGGTTCTTGCGGAGCAAAATATGTTTGTAGTTCATAACATTTGTTTGCTTCAGTTGCTTCCTGTGAGCCATGATTTCCCAACAGTCTTTTCTAAAATCATCTGGCATTTTGGGGTTCTTTGAAAGAAAAACAAGTCCTACTGCAGTATGTTTATTTTTTTGTGAGTTCCAGATCTTTGCTTGAGGCCTGTCAACACAATGAATCCAACTCGCTTTAAGTCTGTCGGAAAAATAAATACAACTTTTATAAGATGTCCTCGCCTTTTCTGGGCCTCTATTTGGTTTAGAAAACCATCAAGGAACCAAGCCTTTGTCATTTTCATAGACTGGTTGTTGGATGAAGGGACACTGAATTTTCTCAACCAGCTGGCATTTATAACTCCATAATACTGGGCAAAATCACAGGACATAACCGCTGTTAAAACTGTAAAAGACGACAGTGGCTGTCCTTGCCCAAATAGAGCATGCTTTGCTGAATAACACACTGTACTGTTGCAGTAGGGCATCTGTTCATATTTCAATCCCCTGATTCATGAAACATTTTATCACTGAGAAAACTTTTTTTTTTCTGGACAGATTTATGAAATGATAAAATGAGATCCAAAATGCCCTCTGTAAAACCTTGAATGTTAGTTTAAAGCAGTGATCCTCAAATCTGGCTCAAATCAGGTGTGTTTGATTAGGGTTGAAGCTAAACTCTGCAGGAAAGTGGATCTCGCGAGCCAGATTTGAGGATCACTGGTTTAAAGTTAAGAATTCTAAACTTGTCTCTATCCATTGATCAGATTTCTGTTCTGGAAATATACACACATTCTGCATATTTAATTAAATAATGCCTATTTTGCACTTTTAAACATGCCTTTTCAGAACACTTGCGAATGCAAAACAATTGCCATAATTAACTGTGAGTTAATCAACTGTAAGGATTGGGAAGCATGGTGATTTTAGTTAAATTAACCTGTGGTGAAAACTAAAATTTAAACAAAAACAGCAGAAAACTTTAAATAAATAATATATTGTTTGTCATAAATCAGGGGTGTCAAACTCAATGGTAAAAAACTTCATAGTAAATTTTGTGTTTGGAGCAGGGTTGGAACAAAACTCTACAGGGCTCCAGCCCTCCAAGAATTGAGTTTGACACCCCTGTCATAAATAATTAAGTATTAATAAATTATGAATAATGAAAAATTAGGTACTATTGATCCTAAAACAAATGACAGAAATAAAGAGAGAACAAAACACTACCTAAACAGAAATGAGGAGTCCCAAATAATGTTTAAACCTGTGAACGACCTTGCCTGGTGACGTCATTTGAGAAAGCCAATCAGATTAAAGTGTGGTTCTGTTCCGCCCATTGCTGCCAGGAGTAGGGGGGTAAAGCCAAGAAGTGTACTTTCTCAACTGTCGTGCTCTTACGGTGAAATGCAGAGGAATAAATTCAACATCGACTGAAAGTGATACTTTATTGCATCGTGGACTGTTATCATCTGATACGTGACTGTTTTCTCTTGAGAGCAATATTAAGGTTGGATTAGTTTCCTCCCCCTCTGCAGCTCCATAGTTTGGGATCCTCCGTCTCTCTCGCGCGCCTTTCTGCTGCTGCAGTATGAACGGACACACAGGCGGACCGATTTAGTGCACGCGTATTTCGGTTAAAATGTTTGGCGCTGGAATGGTGTTTTGGGAACGACTTCAAGACTGACACGTGGAATGATAAATAATGTCACTGCTTTAAAATTCGTTCTTGGGAAGTGCACAGGCAAAAGCGTGTCCTTGTTTATTATTGGATCCATGAAATAAAGGTAAGTTAAGCACCGACTGCGGTGATAGTTTAGAAACGGCTTCTTTTGCTGACTGGTGGCGTGAAGTCCGACTCATTTCAGCGAACCGGTTCTTTTGAACAGTTCGTTTTAAAGAACCGGGTCAAAAACCGATTCATTAGTTTTTACGTCATTGTGGTTTAATTGTTTTCGATTAGCTTTTTTTTTATTAGCGTGTATCCCAGTTCAGTCATGATTAATCTCATAACAACGAAGTAATTTAGAAGAACCTAGCCCTAACACATATTAACATTCATATTGAAGAAGCAGTTCACGTTTAGATATCTTGATTTACTCGCATGTTTAACTATTTCAGACCGTACATATAAATTAATTTGTATAATGCTTGTTAGTGTAACCAAAATATAAAATAAAAAAATGGCGCAAACAAATGGTGGTATACTGCCTGTGTGCAAAATGTGAAATGTGATATTTGGTGAATTATGCATGTGTTTGTTTAGAGTGCTGCATTCCATGCAGGATTCCATGCAGGAGAAATGTGTTGTGTCCTCACTGAACTAACCTGATAGTTAAGTTTATTGCAGCATCACCTGTGCTTCTGAAAACCTCATCATGCTGTGATGTTTGCCCATGACCAATCATGATATAATGCAAAACTTGACAATGATTTGAGACTCTATAATCTGACGTCTGTCTTGCTGACCCACTTTTTCCCATTACATGAAGACGAACTACTTTTTTTATTTATGTTGATATATAACACTGATGCATGCTGTTTACATGCAGTCAGTAAAAAAAGTTAGTTCTTTTGATTGACTGGTATTTCAGTATGGATTGTCTTATGTTAACGTTATAATTTCTTAATATTATTGAGAAGACCTTAAAGTAGCAAATGCACTGATGGATGCTTTTTTTAACATTAACCATCCTTGCGTCTTTGTTCACAGTCAGGTCAGTGAAAAACCAGAGCGAGAAGACTCTTTTGCTGACTCAGCTCAAACCCAGCTGATTATTTTGGCATCTACACCAGGCTTAGATTAGATTAGATGTTTGACTTTCTAACTGCAGCAAACAGTGGGAGAGAGAGGCTGTTTGTTTTTTTGACCTAGGACAGACATGAAAAGACTGAGCTAGATCTACTCAACTGTGACCAGTTAAATTAAATGTAGGTAACATTTATCAATAAGAAGACCCAACAGATTGCCTTTATAGAGGTCAAGCATGATTTATTGACATCAGAGTTCTCCTTTGCAGGCTGGCAGATAGTGAAAGATCAAGCTGTGGGCTCTGAGTTGGCCTTAAAAGGAGACGTCTACAACTTTCGGCTATAGACCTATTGTTTAGGGAGCTGCACTAATTTAAAAAGGGAATTCATGTGTAATCTGTGTATTATCTATCTATCTATCTATCTATCTATCTATCTATCTATCTATCTATCTAAAAAGCAATACAGGTTGATCTTAACATACAGCATTTGTGCTTAATTTAATTGTAACTTTTTTTTTATTTTGTCCTTCTAAAGATTTTGATTTGTGAAGTTGTGATTATGCTATGATCATTCTGGAAAGTAGAATAATGGCTAGACTGATCAGGCATATTTTCTTAACGTTTTGATTTATATGTGGTATCAGAGATACGAATTGATATCTAGCTTTGTGCAAATCTTATCACTTTTTAGGGAAAAAGTGGATCACGTAGCACACACCCCTTGATGTACTTAGTTACATTTTATATGCATATGGGTGCAAAGGGAAGATGGAAGTGGTTGTCTTCAGATTGACGGGGGCTCTTGGACCTCTAATGGAAAGAACAGCCTCTGCAGCTGCTATGCAGTAGATTATTTCATTAAACTGGTTTTAAATTAGGAAGACTGTATAAGCACTTCCTTTAGTTTGCTGCCCACGGTGTCTGTGGACTTTTGAACATCGCTGGAATCTAATGAGTCACGTAAGATGCCAGAGATGTTAGTCCGGCGTGGTTTCCTGTGACCGCTTAATTGCAGTTTGAAGATGTTTGCCTGTGTACTGCTGGAATCATGGGAAATGGCAGCTTTTTGCTTTATGCTTGTGATATGAGCAAAAACCTTTGCGAACTAGATAACAAAATAATGTAGTTTCTATTGAAATGTCAGATTTGAGTAATGAGTAATGTGTGGTTGTGTTTTTCAAAAGACCTTTGAGCCAATGACAATCAATCAGTGTCATCAAAGTCTTTTTTGGTTTCAAGGAACCTGTCATTTTTCTTTAACTTTTTTTATTATTTTTATTATTAAAATCCAGACCCGCTCCACATAGCAATTATTCTCAATCAATGGCTTGGGTTTGGGCTAAACTCTGTCTGTCCAGCCAGTGGCAGTAATTGGGAAACCTGTTTGGAAATAATCCTTGTTTTTTTTTCAATTTTGTTTGGTGGTGCTTGTGGTGCAAAGTTTAAACACAGCCACTTTAATCTACACTCTTTTAATCCATAAAAGCGTGTTTTAGATGACGTCATCCTACTATGCTGTACTGTACTGCATTGAGGTCAAACAAAGTGTGTCAGCTGATTCTGCCAACTAGCACATGATTACTCCCTAAAAGCCTTCGCATAAACTCTCTTCCTCAATCTGCAGAACTCTCTGAGATCAGAGTGGAAATCTGATGCTGTTAGAATAAGATTAGGAAAGATGATGTAATGTATGCATGTACACACAGCATATTCAGGACACGACATTAGCTCTTCTGGCTATTTATTGTCTATACACTGCATTAGGTCTCAAGTGGTTCACAAATGCTAACATTATATTAAATTTGCTTATTTACCAGCTCAGCCTCAAGTTTCACTTGTTCCTTTTGTTTGCCTTACTAGCTCACCTAGAAAATTGGCACAATTTTCTCACACTTGTCTTTCAAAGCCCATGTGACATTTACTTTCATGGAACTCTGAAAGTTATAATCTTTGTCCAGCTTGCGCTTTTCAGTGGAAGCTTGTTTCCACCATAGAATAAAAAATTAAGGTGACTGCAAATTCAGAATCTCAAAATGTAAAAAAGTCAGAATTGTGAGAGAAAATGTTGGCATTACCTCACTTTTTTATTTTATTTTTTATTCCATGGCGATAACAGAAAACCAAATTGCGAGAAACTCTGAAATGTTTGAATTCCAAAGAAAAAAGTCAGAATTGAAAAATGTATGTACATGTATATTAATTTATTTTGTATATAAATATATTTAATATGAATTTTTTTTTCTTAAATATACATGCATGTGTGTGTGTATTTATATGTACATAATAAATAAACAGTAACACACATAATAGTTTGACAGCAGTGGAATTTATAAATTGAAACTGCAAGATATAAGCTAGAGAAAAAAAAAAAGTCTGATTTGACTTCACCAGAAAAAAAATGTCAGAACTGATGCAAAGTATTCCATGGCAGACACTTTGCTGTTCTGCAAAAACTCCAAGGGCATATTTCTGGTGTTCTGTTGAAGGAAGTTCATCAAACAGGGTTTGGAATGACTTTAGTGTGAGAGAACAATGACACAAGTTTAATTTTTGTTTGAACTGACTGTTTTTAAAGTTCCCAGTGAACCTGTTTTGCCCTTATCTTAAAAACAGAGAATAGGTGGACAAACTCTAGGCCAGTCTATTCCTCAGCATGCCTGCGTGTCTCACTCAGATAAGATGTTACAGTGCCAGGGTGCCGCCACACTCAGCCCACATTCACTTCTAACGACTGGCAAAGGAATCTTCCTTCCTCTCTCTGCCGCCTCTTCATCCACACCTCTTAAGCGACCGTCTCCACACATGCTGTTTATTTGGAAGAATCCAGAGAGACACAATGGTGATTTCCTTCATGACCCAGTGATATTGGTTTTGGCTACAGGCTTCGCTTTCTTTGCCACTATACTTTCGCTGTGGAACTCTTGCTTGGAGGAGTTTGTTTTGATTTGCTGGATTTGTTGAGTCCGCTTTAATAGAATAATGTGTCATACTTTTTTATGTATATATATTCTTGTCACACTTAATATCAATATTGGATATGTTTTAATTGGAACTGTGATGTTCTGGATGTCTGGCGTTTGAAAGCTGTGGAAATTCAGAGCGAGCCACATTTGAAGCTTAGTTTTAGTAAAAGTCTTTTTGGACTGAAGTTTAATTTTCTCTGAATAACTGTACTGTGTTTTCATAATATCAAGTGCTTTTTTTTCTAAAATAAAATCCCATTTAAGCTCCCATAATTCAACTGTAATGTTATGCCAGATATACAAAGTGGTATTATATTTAGACTTACTTTTGGCTTGCAGTTATCTTAATGAGTATCGTTTAATATTTACTTCTTATCTCAAAGCGTGTGTGTGTGTATATAACTAATATAGATGTGTGTGTGTATATATATATATATATATATATATATATATATATATATATATATATATATATATATATATATATATATATATATAATTTTTTTTTTTTTTTTCTTGGAGCCTTCTTCCTTTTGAGTTATGGGAAATGTTACTGCTTTAACATCACGGGTGCTATGTGTTTCAGGTTTGATTTGTTTTCATGAGTGCTTTTGGGATAGTAGTAGTGAGTCTTCCTTTTAAGATCAATTTCCATTATTTTTTTTATTTTTGCAGTATCCTTGACTCCACGAAAGAAGCTTTTATTTCACCGGTCACCTATAGTTATATGAAAGTCTATTGAAGTGTGAAAGTTTTGGGTTACAGGCCTATTGAAGATCATTTTGTATTCCATTCACACTTTGGGTCCACCCTTTTCCTCTGCTTGGTTGGTGCAAGTTCCTGACTTAAGACCAGTTTTGCATTTTTTGTTTCCCACTTGGACCATGGAGGTCAGTCCTCAACCAGGACTTCAGGAGAAATGTATCCTCGCCCCCTTGGCGAAATTAAAGGTGGTGAGAGATCACAAATGTTGGAGTAACATGCATGTCGAGGCAGGAAAGGTTTCAGACTGCAGAAGCTTGGTCAAAAAGAAACTTTTTTTGGAATTACTCATGAGCTCCTCATTTTTATTGCAGTCATGTTTCCATGTTGTTATTTTTCAGAATTAGAAACGTATGCTCTTGTAATAGCCCACATTTTAAGGCGGGCATACACTGTGCTATTTTGGCAAGGTACCAACTCACACTGTACGAATAGATTGCATGCGATGTAAAGCCAAAGCTCACAATTTTTATGCGCTCACTGTACGGTCCGATCGTCGAGTAGCGATTTGACTGCTCACACTATACGTGTGGAATCAACCGAATCAACACGTAGGATGCCTCAGAACCCAGATGTTTGTGGCGTTTTCTGAATAAACATGCTTTCCCAGAATAAACGCACTGCTTTGGTGATATGCGCAATTCTGTGTGCTGAAACGTTCAAAAAAGCAAAAAAAGGGCATAGGCATATCTAGATACGCAGGTGGCTCGAAGGCTGTGGCCAATATGGTTTATCCATTTTGCAAAGTGAACTGGAGGTAAGCAGGCATTTTCTTCCCTCTTTTTTTTATTTTTCTTTGCCATAACTCCATAAGTTTTCCCTCCATCACTTCAGTCCACAATACACGGCGTGTCACCATGGTTTTGTTTATGGTTTCGCGCATGCGCAGTGAGGGAAACGCGGAAAATCGGTTCGTAGCCCTGCTTCAATAGTGCGATTACCTCACGAGAGGCGACCAAAATTTCTGACATGTCAGAAATCCATCCGACCAACCGATTGCTGATCGGGAGAGGTTAATTGCCTCTCGTTTCCCCTTGTACACTGCACAAACACTGCACGACAAACGACGCACTAAAATTCTGAAAATCAGCCTGACCTGAAAAAGAGTCGCACAAGTCAGAATTCGGCTCAAAATTGGATGAAAATTGCACAGTGTATGCCCAGCCTTAGACCCAAAGATGGAACTTGTTTTGAATGGGTTATGATTTGTTAGATATTTTTGCAGAGAAAGTACTATCGTATGCATTCTCTCGTAGTCAAATGTATAATGAATTGTAGCCAAATATTGAATAAACCTGTATGCAAGATATGGGAATGTTTAGAACAGGGGTGCCAAACCCTGTTTCTGGAGATCTACCGTCCTGCAGAGTTCAGCTCCAACCCTGATCAAACACAACTGAACCAACTAATTACAATCTGAAGGAGCTCTTGATAATTACAGACCGGTGTGTTTGATGAGGGTTGGAGCTGAACAGGACTAGGGTTGGGCACACCTGGTGTAGAATGTCTCTGTTTGGATTTCTGATTTTTTTTTTTTTGGGGCAGCATTTGCCTAGGGGTGGGCGATATGAGATAAAATTGACATCACAATATTTTACTTTACACTGTCCAGAACCAGGCGATATCAGTATTATATTGCAATATGAGAAGAGAAAATTTTATTTTAATTTTTTTTTTGCCTATCGCTAGAAAAAGTGAGGGATTGGACATAAGCCTGCAATCATAAATGTAGTAAACATTTGTGCTGCTTAATATTTTTTTGAGGAAATATTTGAATATTTGAAATTGGTCTTTGTGTCAGAGCGCTGGAGTTTGTCAGAAATGGAAAGGGGCATCAGTTTACTGTCATGGATTTGTCGTGTTGTGCTGAATAAACAGTAGAGAGCTCTATTAATTTGGTCTGTTACGATGCTCTATGTATTTGATTACTAATGCCGTAGTCATTTGCAAAGCATACCAAATTGAATAAAGCTTTATAAATGCAAAATTTTAATTCATGAATGTATAACAGTATCCACGCTATAGCAAAATCCGTATCATGGAACAACATAACACCGGTAGTCACTTTCATACTGGTATGGCGCCCACCCCTGCTTCTGCCTGTGTTTGCTGTAGATTAGCTGTCAAACTAGTACAGTTCCTTCTAATGGACTCTGGATGTAGTGTGGTACACATTTAGCAGTGTGGAATTAAGGTGGTGATTGCAGATGCATCATGATTACAATAATTATTATACATAATTGTGAGATGGAAACTCTTAGGTTAGAGCTACTCAGGGCTGTTTACATCCTCTAAGATTATTTGTCTCTATGGCTGTTCAAACAACAAAATGGATCCAAAAAATATAATATTAGCTGCAAAAATTAATCTCTGTATTCCCTTGGAAAATTTTGTATGTGCACCAAATTACACTGGTTACTATACTGTTATCAATTAAATATGTGTAGTCTCTGCCTAACCAGCTTGTTGGTATGTCTGTTATTTTATTTCTTCCATAATGTCACAATGATAAAGTGAGAGAAGTTGTAAGTCTGAAAGCTAATTAAAACAAGTTAATTTTGATTTCTCAGTGTTTTCAGGTTTATATTATTTGTTTGAATGAAGTACTGTATATACAATTTTTATTACCTTTAACTCTTTGGTTAAAATAATTTACACTAAAATGAAAAACAAATCAATCATTCTATACTCATCCTCATGTCATATTTAAGTAGTTAATTTTAAATCTAGTTAAATTATATGTTATGTATGTTTAAAATATTAAATAATAAATTTTGGGGTGCTTGACAGCTCCAGTCCCTATTCATTGTAACTACCATAAAAGTGATAATAGTTTCCTTTTGTGTTGCACAAAAGAAAGTCACACAGTTTTAAATCCAAATGAGATCGAGTAAATGATAATGACATAATTGAGTTTTGGGTGAATGGTTCCTTTAAGAAGTCTAACTTTCCCATGTAATCCGTGATCGTAGCAGTTTGGCGGTATATATCATTAACGCAGGTAAAATCCAAAGCTTTGGCAGGTCTGGGTCAGTCACGACTGTCACGGC
Source organism: Carassius auratus (assembly GCF_003368295.1). Taxonomy (NCBI): domain Eukaryota; kingdom Metazoa; phylum Chordata; class Actinopteri; order Cypriniformes; family Cyprinidae; genus Carassius; species Carassius auratus. The sequence continues at coordinate 5,183,254 of NC_039260.1, forward strand.
CCTGCTGTCTGGAGGCTTGTTTACCCTGCGAGTCGGAGTTAACCCCACCCTCAGCGCGTGGGATTAGATCATTCACTGGATTACAGTCCTGTCTTTTTCTGTGCACAGTCATGTATACACAGTTACTACTGCATCTGTTTACTTTGCTGTAGTGGGAGATGGTATGCAGGATGACACGTGGCTGTTTCCTCAGCCGGTTTCAGTCTGAAAGGTGTGCCTATGAAACCTAACAGACAGAGTAAACTTGTTTTATTGTGGTCAAATGACATTGCAGAGCTTATAGAGTCTTAAACAGAAGTTCTGTTGCTCTCTGCATCATACAAATGTTTTCCATTTCATGAATGTAATTCTTTAGTTATGAACAACACGGAATCATAATTTTCAAATTTTTACCAGGGCATTAAACATCTTTGCACCTGGCTGAGCATGCCCCATAATTTCCAATATTAAAGTTTTAGATAAGATATACGATTTTGGATGATATGCTTCTTTCCAAACAGTTGGCGCACTAAAATAACTGCTGCATTATTAAGCCTAAAAGCAGCATGGAGCAGTGGGGATATAATAATCACTGTTTCCTTTGCCTTGAAATTTATTGTGTAATTTGTGGTTGTTGGTCAAACCATCTGGAATTCTAGCAATCTGCACAAGTTTAGCAAAGATTGCTGTTTAATTGTAATGTGCCGTGTGTGTGTGGTAATCTGTGTGTTGCAAAAGTGTTTTATTTTAATATTATTATTATTATATTTTTTTAAGAAAACTTTATGCAAAATTATTTGTATTTTGTTCAGTATCTTGGTTGGGATGCACTCTTTCTTTATATGGATCAACTAGAGTTGGGAATCGAAAATTGGTTTCAATTCCAGAATCGGATAGGTCAGGAATCGGATTCTTGTTGTAAAATTAATTTTCGATTCCGCCTGTCAATTCCTGTGTATGCTTTTTTTCTTCATCTGTGGGGACCTGACCTACTGATCTGCCAGGACCTTTCTCGCTAATCTAAGTGCTCCAAAGCTTGGGTACACTTGCGATCAGAAGCCAAAAAATCGAAGTATAATGTCTGTGATAAGCTAAACATGTTACAAGAGAGTTGCCACCACCAACATGACAAAGCACTTTAATTTAATAGATTGATAAAGATCACGAACACGAGTGTCAAACACCAGTGTGATGCTATTCCTAAATTACAATGATCACCTGCACACCACTCTCATTTAATTTTAATGAAACTTGTGAAAAAGGTAGATTTTTTGAGAACAAAAATGTGGTGAGAACAAATTTGTATTGTTCTGGATCTCTGCAAACATAAAACTGCTTTTTTTACAGGGCATCCCATAGATGCTCTGATTCATTGTGTAGACATGAGATGACTCCCAAATAACTGGGTCAAAATCTGCATATATTTGTCTTTAAAATGTAATCACTCTAGAAAACAAACTTAGAATTTTTCAGTTAGGTCTCATGAAAAAGCATCTGTTTTCTTGGCACACATTTCTGTGGTGGCATATTTTCATAATGAAGTGTGTGTCTCTGTCTCAGTCTGTGTTTGTGAGCCGTGACCTTTTAATGATGTTCTTGCTGGTATGGAACATGATAAACTGTGGAAAGCTGATTGATTGATGACCGAGCATAAGTCTGTGTACTCCTTGATCTGTGGCATAGACAAAAATATTTGATTTGTTTAAAGGAACAATTAAAAATCTGTCATGTCAATCTAAACCCCGCTGCTATTTTTTTCTGTTACACATAACAGCAGAATTTCTTTCTTTTCCATATAATGATAGATCAAGCTCCAAAATTTATTTTTGTATCACAGGAAAAAGTACAGATTTGTTTTATTAGCCTATCTTTTATTATTTATTTTTTTTTCTCAAACTCTGTATTGCAGATTTCTTAAATATTTAATGTCATTGTTTTTATGAATTGAGTTTTCTCTAGTTATTGCATTTTAAAGCGGAGTTTATATTTGTTTTAGCAACATTATGTTATAGATACATTATATTTAGCATTTGTTGTTTGCTTGGCCTGACAAACTCAAACTTGTAATTCAAATGGCAATGCCCAAAGATTCAAAGCACAGATGATACTCAAAGAATGAATCAAACTATTCTACTCAGTCACTGAGCTGTAGTGGATAGTGTTCAGATGGTAATTATGGGCAATATTATTAACACAGTCATTTTTGTAACTCAATTTGAAAGGATTGGCTAATTCTTAAATCAGGAGATTCACAGCTGTTGCCATTCTTTTAAAAGAAGAAAGGAAATGCAGCAATTTCAGGTGGATAATGGCCTAGTTTGCCTCACCTACATCAGTTTGATTTGTTTACCTGCCCACATGCGGCTCTGTTGACTTGGAGCCCCTCCTCCTTCATTACAGCGTGTGTGTGTGTGTGTGTAATGATCTCATGCTCCTTTGCTGATGTTTCCATGGCAACAGCACTCCGTCTCACCTGATTGTCTGGAGGGAAAGGCATCGTAGGAGGAGGAGACATCACATCTGCTTGATAAACGGCACAGCCTGATGTTTTATGTGCTGCTAAAGGAATCCCCCTTCACTCTCAAGTGAAAATCACAGCCAAACAAAGAATAAAAGATTTGAAATAGATGTGCAGGTTTTTTCTATGAGACAAATGAATGGGCGATACATTAGGAGTTGTCATCTAGCACAATAAGGTTGCTATTTATTTATTTATTTTTGAATATCTTGAGATATGAGATGAGCTTTATGTCTCACTGGCTGGCTAGTACCTTAAAATATAACCACGAAATTATGGAAAAGTAACGGGCATTTAAAAGACGCGTGGGCCCTGTATGAAACCGTATTAACCCCTAACTAACACACAGAATGGACATGCAACTGTAGTATCATTATAGTATTCCCCTCTCTTATGTAATTTAAGTAAAAGTCTCAAGTCCTCGTAGTTTAAAGCCCTTGCTTTACAATCTAAAAAAAATCTCCCACGTCTCCAAACAGGAAGCATACAGTAAATATATGAGGTCCCCACAGGAAGAAAAGTGTGGAGAGAGCTTTAGTCCATTCAGACATGTAATGTGGTCTATATTTAGCCCAGAGTGTCACATAACCTTTCCATAAAGTTAAAAATGCTCTCTGTGTGGTGTGTGTTTTAGAAAGTGTGCTTTGAATTGAAACGGTCTGTTTGGATTCCCTCTTGTGTACACAGTCACAGGCGAGTGAAGGTGGATTGTATATTTATCTGATTGGTTATTTATGCAGGTCTTTTTGCTGTAAAGTAGAATGTATTTGTGATTTATTGTTTCCGTATGTCATGTTGTCCATTATGTCCATTGTGCATGTCCATTATGCTTATCTTCTGTTTTTCTCATGTCATACAAAGTTCAGTGCATATTCATAGCAGTTATATCACTAACACAACATTGCTGAGTGATGAGGGACAGATTGCTGTCTGAAATTTAATATACCTCTAGTGGCAGACAGGTCAAACCATGGCAGAAATGTGAGGCGTTTCCTCTGTGAAAAGAGGCATTGGATTTAGACCTGCATTCAGTTATTGCAGCTTCTTTTTAGGATTGTTCATATTATGTTATACTGTAGCTTTAACATGGCTATAAGGCATTGCACCATTATGTAACCTGGCTCTTTATCTTCCCATGAGTCAGTGCTGTGATGAACAAGCTTTTTAGTGTTGGTTTGTTGCAATCTTGAGTATTTAAGGATTATTTTTATGAATGAATCCAGCTTCTTCACCAAGCTGTATTAGAAGTTAAAATTATGGATAAATATTTGATTGTAAGCATTTACAGTTTGGTCAGTTTGGGTTTTTTTATTATATATATTTTTTTTAATCATAAATGACTTATTGATTCATCATTAGGCTAGTGCCAAAAAGTGCTGCAATATCCTCCACAAAATGATCTCCGTAGAATTAAACCCCATGTTTCAGAATATTTGGATGGTTGTAGTTCCGTGCACATGGCCATGCTTCCTTCTCGGCATGGAGCCAGTCCTGAATACAATCCACAGAATTCCATAAAAATCTCTGCAGACTTCATGATTTTAACTGCTGTTGTTTTCAAAGTTCTACACATCCCTGCATCTTAGATTTATTTTCAAAGTCAGTGTTTTTTGTTTTTTATAATCCATTTAACTTAAATCAATTCCGTATACTGCTTTGTCCTCTATCATCAGCACAGGAAAAGTATGCAGATTCTGACAAAAACAAAGTTAAACTTTTTACACCGATTAATGTGCAAAAGACCCATAGGTATCACTTTACAATAAGATCTTGTTAGTTAACCTTAGCTAAATTTTCTACCGAAGTTATTAATCTTTGTTAAAAAACACATCTTAGTTCATGTTAACTCATTAAATAACACAGTTGCAACTTTCGATTTTAACAATGTGTTATTAAATATTGGAATATCTAAGATTTTTCAATGTTCAGAATAATTTTTTTTCAATGGCAGTTTGTTATAATGAATTTAAATGATGTTAAATAATGAAGCCCCAATGTAAAGTGTGAACGAACAATAAAGAATCAAAATGCTTTCAAACAATATCTAGGGCATGTTTTAGTCCAGATTAAAATGTAAATTTTTTTTTGAAAATGAATAGCAGCATATTTAGTCTAAATATTTAAGCATTTGGCACTGTGTTGAACAACACAGCAAATCCACAAATCTGAATAAATTATTTAGAAAGTAGCCAGCTGCTTTATTTATTGGGTTTCCAGGATAACGGCTGGATTTTCTGCAGTTTAGTGCCATCTGCTATCAGAGAGTGAATGTGCTTTCATTTCAGTGCGTCTCTCACATGTTCCCCCTTGTGCTTCCATGCATGCTTGTTTACATCAGTGCGCACACACTCTTTTAAGCAGCAGTGTTGTGCATTTTGACCAGTTGATGGGAAAAGTATTCTTAAAACGCATCCCAAATTCTGAGTAACTAATAATGTATAATTATTCTCCGTATTTAGAAGTGGCCATGATAACAATATCGGGCATATTCATTACTGTGATGTATCGCATTACGGAATACCAGCACATCTCTAGTTGTAACTACATGAGGGCTTTAAACCGGTTAGTCCGCACTGATACATAACACAGCTGGGTTCACATGATATTCAGTGTAACCCAAGCTTTGCTGCTGAGGTTCTCTGAAATCATATACATGCCGAGGTTCTCTGCTTTCAGGGGCTAACAGATTTTAAAGCCACATGAGGACAGCCAGCAAAAAATAAAAATTATATTTGTCCTGTAAGGGTCAATTTCTGCATACCCTGCAATAAAACAAACTATTTTTCTTTCCATAATTCAGCAGCTTTTGTTAGATAAGCTGTACTTTGAACGTCAATGTATTTCAGTGTCATATTTGTTTACCCGACCGCTGCCTTGCAAAAAAGTTCAACCCTTTGAAGCATTAGTGTAGTGTCATAGAGTAATGGAGAGAGGAAACGGGTAACCAGATCCATCTGCCTCAGCAGTGCATTCACACGCCTTTCCAGTGATCAACGCCAATGCGACAGCTGACTTGTGTACAGAAATGTACAGGACAAAATACTTCATGACTTTGAAATCCATTAGTTAAATATGAAAACATGAAGTCTTTGTACACTTCATATGCTAATAGGCCTGTCTCCATTGTTTTAGAATCAACTGACGACGGAGATATGCGATTTGTAAATGTTAGTCAAATATTCCTTTTCAGTCAGGGAATTTTAAGTCAATCTAAAAGGCTAATATTTACAGCAGTGAAACCTAATCAAAATAATGTCCGTGTGAATGTAAATGTGAATTATTAAAATGTCATAGTTATGACAGCCCTACATGTAAGGCAGATATCATTACATCACGTCTTGAGGCTTTTTGGCCTTACTAAGGCTTTTAGCGGCTGGCTGTGGTGTTGAGCTGGTTGCTGGCACAGCAGTTTCAGAAAGGTGAGGTCAGGAGCGTGTTTTCACAGCACACTAAAGCTGGAATCGAGTGAAAGGGCCCTCACACTAACCCTTCACCTACCTTCCTTTTCATCAGCTTTCTGTGAGGTGGAGATTTCCTTCATCTAGACCACACCTTAGCAGTGTGTGAAAGTCTGAATTCATTTAAAGGGGAGTGTGTGTGTGTGTGTGTGTGTGTGTGTGTCCTTGGCCTTGACATACTGCTAATTTGTGATATTTTAGATGTTCTATTTCAGTGGCTGACAGTTAACTTTGTGGCCACTTTCAGTTGCAGATTGAAAAAGTCTAAATGTGGTTCTTTTGATTAGTTAGAATTATGTATTCATAAACTTTTTTTTGATTACTCCACATTCTTTTTTTCTCCACTTCCGCAAATCTTGCTTTAAAAATATTATTTCTGAGCTGTTTCATGCACACTGTTGCTGAAATGTTTGGTCATCAGCATTTCTGGGCTTTTTCCCCCTTTGTTGGCAATGTCAGTGAGATCTGGTCTTTGTCATTCTGTATCGAAGAATGCAACAATCTGAGAGACGCATTTGTGAGACTCTTTCTCACCATTTAAATCCAAAATAAAGTGTATTTGGTTGCTTTACGTGTTTTACAATTGCCAGTTGTTGACCAAAACAAGGTTTGGTGATGCAAGACTATTTCACACCTGATTCGGTTTTGGTGTCAGCAGTAGTTTTTGTTATTCATGCAGTACTGTGGCTGGTCTATCATGTCTGGGGTGTCTCTTTCACAGTAGATGCATGAACTTCCAATATTACAGCATTTCCTGTTTGGGTTGCTGTGCATTCATTAGACTTGCTGTGGGCACTGTCTCCGAGATAAGGGCATGGGGCATTCTCGGCTTTATTAAAGTTTAGTATTAAGTCTTTATTAAAGCTTCTAGGTTCTTTAGGCTATGGGAAATTTTCCAGACAAGGTTTTGGCAGTCCACTCTGTGGTGATGAAAGGTGTTAACTTTTAATGGCAATGGCAATTTTATTTATATAGCACTATTTACTACAACCAGAGTTGAACAATGTGCTTTACAACAGAATAAAAACTGCAATAAAACAATTAAAAGTAAAAATCAGTAAAACCAAGAGGAAGGGGGAAAGAACCTACATTATAACATGCAACAAAACATAGGACAAGGAAAAAGAGTGCTAAACCAGAATACAACTTAAAAATGGCCACAGACAAAGCCATTCTAATAAAAGTGCAGATCATTTCAGAGTCTTCAAAGCGCGATCATCAACCCTGCACGCCTGCCTCATCTTGGGGGTTTTAAAACCCGTTTTATAGACATGTTTGCATAACTGTGTTTATATCATGCTCTTACCCTTTAGAAACATAAAGTTATATCTTAAAGTCCTCATGAAATCAAAATTGATTCCATTTGCTTTGTTAGCACACATTGCTAGACTTAAGGTGAACAATTAATCTATGCAAGTTAATCAACAAAAAAAAAAGACTTTGTCTTGGTAATCTTTAATCAAAATAACATTTGCTTCTGCTCTGGAATGGCATTCCTTCTGTGATGACGTCAGTTTGATGACTTGCACAGAATATCCTTAACCACGTCCCTCCAACATTTAGGTTGCTGTGAGTGTGAGTTGGAGACGAGGAACACTAAAATAAAACCCTGCCCTTGATTCAATATTGTATTTCAATTGAATGTACGTCACTATACTGAAATAGGTCGGCAGCAACTTAATCCTGTAATAATGCTTGTTTTATTCAGAGAGTTTAATTAAAATGTTGTCATTTATCACAGACTAGACTTGGCTTTGTTCTTACCTCCCTGTTTAGATCCATAAAATGATATTATTTTGTCTGATTTAGTTTTTTATTCTAACATCGTTTCTGCAGATTATTGGATAGTGAGGTATGCCTGTTTAAATAGTTTGTTTCTGAAACATCTAAACCAGGAAGCTTCCATGTCTCTCCTTCTGCTAAAGCCATGCTTATTTAAATGTTATCATCTCTTTATCATTGATGAAAATCTAATAAGAAGGCATAGATGCACTCTGCAGATTTTCGTTGCATTTTCTGCACTTATTTTTAGGCAAAGTCATCTGAAATGGTTAAAAAAAAACTAATTGATGTGCTCCCATTGATAATTAATAAAACATCTTTTTCAAAATAAGCCAAAATATTTAATACAAAATTATTATTTTTTTACTTCTGCGTAGTTTTTTGCATTTCCACATGTGCCACAGTGATGTATATATAAAATGTGATACATTTTGTTGTTTTTTTTGTTTGTTTTTTTCATTCAGGGTGAATATGACCTATGGCGGAAGTTGAATCACAAACAGAGAGACTCTGAGTAAACTGGACGGGGCCTGTCCCATAATCCCCACTTGTTGGGTCAAGGGACCATGGGAGATGGAGGTGTCAATGTGGTGGGAGAAGGGGTGAATCAGTCCCATGTGCTCTTCGACCGTTTCGTCCAGGCCACCACCTGCAAAGGCACTCTCAAGGCTTTTCAAGAGCTTTGTGACTTCCTGGAGCTCAAGCCCAATGAATACCGTGTGTTCTACCACAAACTCAAGTCCAAGCTCAACTACTGGAAAGCCAAAGCTCTCTGGGCCAAGTTAGACAAGCGCGCCAGCCACGAAAAATACAAAAAAGGAAGGGCCTGTGCCAAAACCAAAGTATGAAAGTTTCCCTGGGGTGAAAGAAAGTGTATTGGTTATTAGTTCTCAAACTTGAAATGTTCTGGTATTGCTTAAAATAGATCCTTTAAGGACTTTGTGGCTTGATAATTAGGTTTTTACCCCTTATGAATTGTTTCTCAGTGTCTGATCATTGGAGCTGGACCATGTGGTTTGCGTACAGCCATAGAGCTGGGCTTCCTTGGAGCCAAGGTGGTTTTGTTGGAGAAGAGGGATGCATTCTCCCGAAACAATGTGCTCCATCTTTGGCCTTTCACCATTCAGGATCTGAGGGGTCTTGGAGCCAAGAAGTTCTACGGCAAATTTTGTGCTGGAGCCATCGACCATATCAGTAAGTAGTATATCAAACTGTTTTTCTTTTAGAGAGAAATTAACTTTGACATCCAGACATCCATTACACATGACCGCTAGTGGACAGCACAAAACGTAGATGGGTTATACATACATTGGAGACTTTCAATTACTCAAACCACCTTCCGAGGTGTTCAAGGACTCCCAGTAAGTGTATACTGATTCATCCCAGACGTTAAATAGCCACCTACTCATGTAATCATTGTGGGATGTGTTGGGGAAAACCTGCCAAAACAAGGTCATTAAACTTTGCCAGCAAGATAGAACAGTTTTGGCCAAGAAGAAAATAAATTGGACTAGTGAAAGTGATGCATCTAATCAGGGGAACTTTTCTAGAAAGCTTGTCCATATTTTAAGTGGATTTTAATACCATGTATTAATGGAGTGGTTTCTGTAATCTCTTACTGCAGGTATTCGTCAGTTGCAGCTGATGCTCTTAAAGGTAGCTCTTCTCCTTGGCATCGAGATTCACGTCAACGTGGAGTTCAAAGGCCTCATTGAGCCTCCAGAAGACCAAGAGAATGAGAGTAAGATCAGTTTCTCACGTCCTTTCTGTGCTAGAGTTCAGTAGTTCCATTCGTATGTTTCTATTTCCACACAAATACCAGTAGTTCTAAAGAGCCTAGGCATATCCTGACTGGAAACCAAGACTTGTCTGTCATCGCTGAACATGCTGTTGGTTTTTCCAGGAATTGGGTGGAGAGCCGAGGTCCACCCCAGAACACATCCAGTCAATGAGCTAGAGTTCGACGTTATAATTGGGGCTGATGGGAGGAGAAACACGCTGTCAGGTAAGAATATAGCACCTCATATAAAATCATAATTGAGAATGTCCTCTCTTTGAATCTTTAGTTCTTGTCTAGACAGGAACAAAAATAATTAGTGGTGCTTGCCTAGGTATTTGAACAAACCTCAGTGTGTAACTTGTCCTGCAGACATGAATGACATCCCAGATCATGCAGCTATTCAGCAGAAGTGTGCTTACACTTGAATGAATAAACTTGGCAAATCAAAAATGGGTGAAAAATCTTGTAGACTTGCACTCATTCAGATGTTTGTAGTACATTTTTAAGATTTAAATGGTTTTCAAATAAATCTCTTATCCTCACCAAGGCAGAATTTATTAAAATTGTGTAATATTCTTACAATTAAACTAACTTTTCTTTTTTGGAAAATATAATTCAATTCTGTGATGCAAAGCTAAGTGTTCAGGATCCATTACTCCAGCCTTCAGTGTCACATGATCCTTCAGAAATCATACTAATATGCGGATGTGAAGTGAGTGGGGCAGGTCATTCCACCAGGAGGTACAGTAACAGAATGGAATGACCTCTAGTGAATTTGTGCCTCTTTGGGATGACACAGTAATATGCCCTTCACTTGCAGAACGCAAGCTTCTGTGCACATCAGTCTGAAGTTGTGAATTTAGGTAAACTGGGGGTTTGTAGGCAAACATCAGTCAAAACATCACCTTGCATTTTATGCGAGCAGCTATTGGTCAGCCAGTGCAAACTCATGAACAGAGGTAGGTGTCCCTTTTGATCAGTTTAATGTGTCCTTAGCTTGCCTGTTAAATGAGTAAAAAAAGAAGAAATTAGTTACTAAATGGTGTAATGCACATTTTAAAAATGACACTCATTGAGTTTCTGGTCACTAGATATGCATAGGATGGATTTTGATAAAAACACTAACCACTGCAAACCAACACATTCGAAACAATCAGTCTTCGTAACAAACTGGCAGCCACCTAGTTAAAGGGTTGTGGCCTTTGCATGGGTTTGCAGCACTCACCTTTTTTTAAAATGTGTAAAATCCAGTTTTTAGTCATGGGAAGTCTCTCCGATCTGTTGATGATCTGCATAAATATTTTGGCGTTCATATGTATGAATGTTTATGCTGTATCTCCAGGTTTCAGGAGGAAGGAGTTTAGGGGCAAACTGGCTATTGCTATCACAGCTAACTTCATTAACCGCAACACGACTGCAGAAGCAAAGGTGGAGGAGATCAGTGGAGTAGCCTTCATCTTCAACCAGAAGTTCTTCCAGGACCTTAGAGAAGCCACAGGTACAATAAGCACAGACTTTGATGCAAGAACAGCTGCTACAGCTCATAGCTAACAGAATAACTCTTGTAATACTTTTAGAGAAGCTCTTGTGGTGCTTCTAGAAGATCCAGAGGTGTATGAAACAAATATTTGAAGAATCTCGTATTGAAGAGCTGTCCCTGTGATTTGTGCTGAGTTGGCAGACTTTGTTGCTGTTTTCTGAGTTGTATAATCACTGTTATTCTTTTCTTTCTCTGTGTCCTGTTGATGGAGGGAGTGGGCGCATTATCTGCCGCACAGAAGGAACTTAATTACATCTGTGAACGGATGCAAACAACTTCCTCTTTCTGTCTCTGTCCCCCATTTTTTTCCCCTCTTGATGTGCTTTGTCACATCTCTACTTATCGCTCATTTAGTCTTTTCTCTTTTGGTTTGCCTCCACAGGAATTGACCTGGAAAACATTGTCTACTATAAGGATGACACGCACTACTTTGTAATGACTGCCAAAAAGCAGAGCCTGCTGGAGAAGGGCGTTATTCTACATGTGAGTGATCAAAGAGTTTGACTAGCACCAGTTTTCTAACTAATCTCCACTCTTTTATTCTCACTTCTCCCTCCCTCTTTATCGCTTTCTCTTCCTGTTTGCCTTTCTCTGTCCCTTTGTAAAGAACTAGCACACCTCTGCTCAAGGCAGATGATTAGAAATGCAATACAAACTTGAATTGAAAAAACAAGCACAAACAGCTGAAGCTTGTTTTAGCTGGCCGGGTTTGTTTTAGGTGGATTTTGACACTTTTCTTAAACCATCTAAACCCTGCAGAAACATCTGGTTTTAGGTGTCTTTTAGGTGTTGCATGCCAAAGTACCATAGCTAGAACCGCTAATTATTATTTACTACCTTTCAAAGGTTTGATAAGTTACGTTATTAATTATTTGAAAGAAATACGTTTTAGGATGCATTACATTTATCAAAAGGCATTTTTTAATGTTGAAAAAAATTATATTTTTGAATTGTGTTCTATAGTGTTCAAAGAATCCTTAGAAAAATCGATCATGTTTTCCACTAAAAAAACAGTTTTAAACATTTGATAATAACAAGAAAAGTTTATTGAGGACAAAATCAGCATAAAATATAGTTCTGAAAGTTAAGGTGTTTAATTCTGCCTTTAGGAGGCCACAGGAGTGTAAATAATCATTACTTAGTGCGGACAGTCTCTTCCCTTTTATTCACATTGAGCTCTTCTGCTCTGTTCCCAGTACTGCCAAGTTTGTTGAATCATTAACAGGGAGCCTCAGTCCCAGCCCTCTCTCTCACACTCACACAAAAACTCTTGCATAATACAACTGATATAATGATGCACCGTAATGATACCAATTAATTTAGCCAGACAGGTTGCAAGAGAGGGATGCTTACTGTGTATTTTGCATTGTCACTGGCCAAAACACTGCTGTTGAATATGCAGGATTACGCTTTAACTGTAATGGTACTCAGAATAAAGCCATTTTAAATGAGTGTACGCATTGAGAGTGCTATCCCATTACCACACCCACGGCCACTCAGGACTGAATTATATGCCTCGTGGTGCTCTTCGGTTGCAGAAAACTTTGAGCGTAGTTTTAAATCAAAACCGCCTTTTAAAAGTTTTTTTTTAATAAATGTTTTCCTCAGTGCCAAAAAAATAAATAGTTTGACTGTTTCTGTTAAATGCCGTCTTATCAAAAATATGCCACAAACCTCAAAACTTGTCATTGTATTTTTTACCTAAATAAAATATATTATGTATATTTAATTACCGGTATGTAAATTTTTATTTTATTGTGAAGTCTTGGCTTTTTTGTGTTAATTGAGAAAGTATTAATTAGATATTACTAGTAGTAGCTTTAGAAATATTTTATTTGATTTCAACATAAAATTTATTACACAAATTGTTTAGGCTGCCATGGCCTAACATAAACTATGGTTTTCATTCATGCAATTGAAGTCATTTGAGTAAATGATTTACATTATTTGTGGTTAACCATCCCTTTAAAGTCTCCCCCCTTTTTTAATGACGACATCTAAATGATAAACTAAAACTGCCAGTTGGTGGTTGTAAATGTCTTTTGAGTTAAAAATTCAGCTGATTAATTCAGTAATGAAGTAAATGGCTCTCTTTATGAATGGGCCTTTGAATAATTGATTCACCTGATTTGTTCAAAACGAGGATTTATTCAGAAACTAACCACTTTGTTGCTTGGAGATGCACAACAATTCTGTGGCTTTAGGTAATATTTTTGTTGACAAAACGGAGAAAAAACAGACAATATTGTGTTTAAAACAACAGATTTTGGAACTTAAGAACTTTGTTTTTACTGTTGTATAAAACCACTTTTGCACTCGTGCTGGACAAAATCAGCACTTGTCTGATACTACTCTAGCTGTTGGTGTGATATCGCTTATTGTATAATATAAATACGAGACAAAAACTCATACAGGGGATTTTTTTTCACCAATATCTTGAATTTTACGGCATAACTGCATTTATTGAGTTGTTGCCCTGCATCATATTTGTCAAGTCAACTGTATTAAATGTAAGATGACATACAGATCTGAAGGCGGAGCCATTGCGTTAACAACGTTAAAATATTTGAATCGCATTTTTTCATAAGTTAAATGCGTTAAACTGACAGCCCTTAGCCCACATATATATATATATGTGTGTGTGTGTATGCACGCATGCATGCATACATACACAAAATGTTAAATACAATATATAAAAAATTCAAGAAAACACATTTTAAATAAATATTTGTAACAAATTGTATTGCTTTTATACCCGTCTTATACAGGACTATGCCGACACAGAAATGCTGCTCTCCAGGGCCAATGTTGACCAGAAGGCTCTGCTGTCCTATGCCAGAGAAGCAGCAGATTTCTCTACCAATCATCAGCTTCCTAAGCTGGACTTTGCTATCAACCATTACGGTCAACCTGACGTTGCCATGTTTGACTTCACCTGTATGTACGCCTCAGAGAATGCAGCGCTCGTCCGCCAGCGCAATGGCCATAAGCTGCTAGTAGCCCTGGTGGGGGACAGCCTTCTAGAGGTGAGTGGAAAACCGATGTGGAGGAGAGAAATAAGATGGTCCAGAAAGAGAGTTTATTTGTTAAAACTTCCTTTAATAGAACCAGATGGTGTTTTTCCATGAAGTTCCGCAAAATTGGCTTTTGCCGTTCTCCAACATCTTTCTTCGACACATTTAAATTTATGAAAATACATTTTCTCACATAAATCTGAAACCACCACTTCAGAAGCCGTGGTAATGAAAGTTAAAACAACACACTCAGTAACACTAGCTAGCCCGCGACTGTGAGAACATTTTTTCCATGTTCCAGACAGAAGGTGACTGATTTCTAATATGAAGTGTATAGCTGTTCATTCTCAGCCTTAGTGTATTAGAAACAAGTTGACTGATGTATGTGTGTGTGTGTGTGTGTGTGTGTGTGTGTGTGTGTGTGTGCGTGTTTACAGCCATTCTGGCCGATGGGCACTGGAATAGCAAGAGGCTTCTTGGCAGCCATGGATGCAGCGTGGATGGTGCGGAGTTGGGCTCATGGAAGCTCCCCTTTGGAGGTGCTTGCTGAACGGTAAGACTTGCTATGCACAGAATGGAATGCTGTTTTTAAAAATGGCGAACAAGTGTTCCTGAGGCTCAGTGGTAGAGCATTGTGTTAACAGCGCAAAAGGTTGTGGGTTTGATTCCCAGGGAACATGTTAGTCAAAAAGAAAGTCTAGCCTGAATGCACTGCAAGTCGCTTTGGATAAAAGCGTCTGCTAAATGCAAAAATTTACTAAATGTAGATATATTATGCAATAATAAAGCTTTCAAAAACATGGTTGTTGTTTTTCATGTGATATTGGAAATATGATGATGGAAATATATGCAATTATTTTGCATTTTTATCTGATTTGTCTGAATATTTAAACCTTTGGCGTACTGTAAAGATAATACGAGTAATATGATGTTATACCAAACACATCCAGAGTGATACAGAACTTATGATGAGGTTGACTGTGATTG
This sequence comes from Carassius auratus, assembly GCF_003368295.1. Classification (NCBI taxonomy): domain Eukaryota; kingdom Metazoa; phylum Chordata; class Actinopteri; order Cypriniformes; family Cyprinidae; genus Carassius; species Carassius auratus. The sequence continues at coordinate 5,198,312 of NC_039260.1, forward strand.
TGTCTTCAAACTGTGCAGTAAACAGCTCAAGTCACTTAAGGCTGTCATTTACTGTGGTGCTGGTTTTCTTCCTGCACTGTTATTTAGCTGCATACTGCAGGGTAATTCACAGTGGTAAAGCATTTTGTATTTAAGCAGCGTGTTTGTGGGGAAGCAGAAGTGTTTTACGGACAAGTAGTTTGCATGATGTCTCTAGGGTCTCATCTTGAGACATCACTAAAGGGATGAATGCCAAAATGAAGGGAATTTGGGTCTGAAAACAAGCCCGGCTCCTTTGGGTTTCAGGGAAAGTATCTATCGCCTGCTGCCTCAGACGACTCCAGAGAATGTGAGCAAGAATTTTAGCCAGTACAGCGTAGACCCGACTACACGGTACCCCAACATCAGCCTTCACCAAGTGAGACCCAACCAGGTGGGTTTATGCACTTTGACCGGTCAGAAAACACAGCTGCAAGTTATCTCTCTCTCTCTCTCTCTCTCTCTCTCTATTATACTGTACATAATCATTTGTAATATCATGATCCCTAAATTCACTTTTGGTATTTAAAATTAATATATAGCTTCAATGTTTTTAATTTTTATATTGGCTATTTATCAGTTATTGGCTATAACAAAAAAACTAACAAATAAAAAATGCTTATTTGTCCTTATTTTACTAATTTGCTGTACTTATCTGCTCTAATTTTAATATTGGTGTGTTCCAAAATGTAAACCATGTATCGCATTTTTTTTTTTTTTTTTTAACAATTTTTTTTTTTTTGGCTTTTGAGTAAATAATCTGTAAATAAGTTAATTTTGTGAACACTTCATTTGCTCTCACTTTTTGCACATATTGCCATTTTATCTGCATTCTGCATGCTTTCTAGATATTGGCGATATTAGTTTTACAATATAAATGTCTGCAGGTACGGCATCTGTTAGATACTGGAGAAACCAGGGATTTGCGTGTCGACATGGAGAATGTGGTCAACTCTTCAAATCCTAAACTCACCAGAAATGGTTGGTAGATTTAGTATCGCATTATTATTGCACATCAGCTGTGGATGCATACATTTTCCATGTTTTTATTTAGTCTTTCCTTACATTGGATAGTCTCAAATGTAAATGTGTATAATTTGATTTATTTTCATCCTAGAAATTCTGCTTGAGAAGCAATTGCAAGGTAATTTTGTGGACGACTCTAATCCGAATGCATGATGTTCCATAGGCTTCTACATTTCAACAAGCTTTGTACGGTTTATTGTATGAGAAGTGTAACTGACATGGAATGGAAAGTTTTCTTGGAGCGCTTTAGAATTAAATGCAACTATGCACTAACAAATATTTGTGGATTTTCTCAAACTGAGAACTGTTATCAATGCCGTCGGTGTCTTGAATGTTTTAGAACCTCTCAAAAGGGAATTAAATGCACCGTGAAAGTTCTTCAGACTCTGCTCTGGTCATGTGACTAACTCCTATCCGATTGGATGTTGGCACATTCCGTTACTGAATCTGCACATTCTTGCTTCGGCACCACTTGACTTTGCTTTCCCCCATCAGAGTCCATCGTGCGCTCCAATAAGCTGCTGAACTGGTGTCAAAGACAGACGGAGGGATACAGAGGTGTCAGCGTGTCTGATCTCACCATGTCCTGGAAGAGCGGCTTGGCCCTGTGCGCGCTCATCCACCGATACAGACCAGACCTCATGTAAGTGCAGTATGCCACATGCTGATCCCAACAAAAGCTCTGTGTTATTATGGTGCTATATTTAGAGATGCAGGACTAGAACACAAACTCTGCCTGCAGAGAATCAGAGATTCAGTTCATGCAAAGAATAAATAAGCTTGAATCGGAAAAGACGTGCAAGTCATGTGTGAGTAGACAGGAGATCAATTCATCATCTACTGACCCCTCATGTTATTTCAAACCTTCACGACAAAAAAGTTATTTTGAGGAATGTGGGTAAACAAACAGTTTTTGGTCCTCATTGACAGCCATAGTACTTTTTTTCCCTTTTATGGAAGTCAATGGGGACCAACAACTGTTTGGTTCCTCACGTTCTTTAAAATCGCTTCTTTTATATTCAAAAGAAGATAGAAGCTCATACAGTTTTTAGGTAAATAATGACAGAATTTTCATTTTTGTGTGAACTGTCCCTTTAAGCAGTGGAATATGAGTTAGCAAAAACATACATAGTGCTCCTTCAAGTGATAATGTCATTGCTTATATTAAGTGTTTCTTCAGCTGTGATAGTTAATTTGTCCTCACCTCATTACTTTTGATAAGATATTTATAGCTTAGTTTCTGTTTTGTAAAAGTCCAGGAACTCGTGCTGTAGTTATTCTTACTCTGGGCTCTGTCACATAGAACAGCTGAGAGCCCCATTAGCTATTGAGACGCACATTAACATTATCATAACTGTCCATTAGAACAGATGCTGAGTGACCTTTAAAAGCTTTTGCCTATGAGTTGTTTGTCAGCTGAACTAGTGTGCATTTGTGTTTGTAAAGCAGCATTAGAGGAAGTCTCTGAGGAGGATGCCACACGCCGACAATAGCCTTCTTCAGTAGCTCAATCCAGATACTTATGCAGTGTATCAGTTCAGTTTTCTTATACATACTATAGGAAGTATATTTTTCTGATAATGTTTATAAAATAGACTGTGTGAATTGACCCAGTTGGCAAGTTAAATTTTAAGGTGCCATTTCTCTAGTCTTCAGAGTCACATGATGCTTCAGCAATCATTCTAATAAGCTGATTCAGTGCTCAAGAAACATTTCTTATTGCTATCAATGTTGATCTTTTTGCTGCATGATTTTTATGTTGGAACCACTATATATTATATAAACTATATGCAATATACTATACAAAGTTTGCGATTTGTGTTTAAGAATATTTTGAGTTTGAAACGCATTTTAATAGAATGTTTAATTTTAAATGATATTAGACTACGTTTTTCCTCAAAAAATAAATAAATAAAAACTCTAATACATATATTTTTTTAAAAAGGTCTCTTCCGGAAGAACTTTAGAATTTTTATTATTGATTTAAATTGAAAGATTCTGTATGTGTGTGTTATTTTTATTATAATTTTTTTAAATCAGTACTATTATTGCTACTTGTATGTTTTTTAATAGTGATTTCTTCTTGAGAATATGTTATTATTGTAAACAAAAGATTGAAATTATACTGTTAATGTTGCTATGAATGTAGGCATTGTTGCTGATATGGCTCTAAAACATAAATAAATAACATTATAAATGTCTTTACCGTAACTTTTGAGCAATTTAATGTCCTTGCTGAAAAAACAAAAACAAAAAAAAAAACATTGACCTGACACCAAATTTTGAACCATAGTCACTATGATGTGGATATTTTCAAATAGAACTTTTTTAAAACAAAGTAGTAGTTCTTTGCTAAACTATTTTATTTTTGATGCTGAAACTGATTTACACTAGTAGATTTGCACCAGTAAAGCAACCTTTAATGATGGTTGCCAGTTTGACACACTATGAGCAATGAAGGCTTGACTTTGGAATGCAGCAAAAAAATCTACTTTAAAGTTTAACGCGATGCGGCGACCAGCAGTTGGAGTCCAGACAGTGAAGCTTGTGTGATCCACAGCCTTATGCAGTTGTATGCAGCAACTGAGTAATAACTGCTGCTAGCAAGCAAAAAAAACTTGTGACATTAATGATTCAAGGATGTATTAAACTGCTTTGTAGATCATGCTCTTTATACAGTATGTGTGTTATCTGGTGTCATGGTTTCAAATCTTTTCTAACTTGCTAAAGAACATGGTTATGGGATATGGAGAAGTCTCATGTTGTGACATCTTGTAACTGCAGTGACTTTGACTCATTGGATGAGAAAGACATGGAGAAGAACACCCAGTTGGGTTTTGACGTGGCAGAAAAAGAGTTTGGGATTTCTCCCATCATGACTGGGAAGGAGATGTCTGTTGTGGTGGAGCCTGACAAGCTTTCCATGGTGATGTACCTCAGCCAGTTCTACGAGATGTTCAAGGACACTGTGCCACCTGGTGGTGAGTTGTAGATCTATAATAATGCATCCAGAGAAACTTGTTAGGAATTAGGAGTGTTTATGCTTTTTTTTAGCATGCAATTCATCCATCGATATTAGTAATTATTATTCATATTTTTGTGTTTTCAGAAAACCACAATATGAGCCCTGAAGAGAAGGCTGCGTTGATTGCCAGCACTAAATCACCCATCTCGTTCTTCAGTAAACTGGGTCAAAGCATCGCTATCTCCCGCAAACGAAACCCCAAGGTAGTCAAGTTTCTTTCTGATACTGCAAAAAGAGTGATTCTTGTTATCTCAACTTTTCCTCTCAAACCCTGTGTAGGATAAAAAAGAAAAGGAACTGGATGGACTGGGGAAAAGACGAAAGACCAGCCAGACTGGACAATCAGAGGATGTAAGGCCATATCTTGCTGGATCTATGGATGTTCAACACTGTGTACCGTTAGGTCCATATATATTTGGACACTGACACTATTTTTGCAATTTCGCCTTTGTATACCACCAGAACAGAATTTAAAAAGAAATCAATCAAGATGAATTAGAAGAGCAGACTTTAAGCTTCAATTCAAGGGATTGAACAAAGATATATTTAGGAATGACTACCATTTTTATATACAGCCACCCCCCACCCCATTTTCAGGGGCTCAAATGTAATTGGAAAATGAAATACAATCATAAATAAGATGTTCATTTTGTCTGGAACTCATGGACCTCACCAGAGACTGTATTTCCTCCTCTGTGAGTTAACTGCAGCTGACTTCAGTTGTTGCTCGTTTTTGGGTTTTTCTGCCTTCAGTTTTGTCTTCAGAGAGTGAAATACATGCTCAATGAGATCAGGATATTGACTTGGCCATTGCAGAAAATTCCACTTTTTTTATTTACTTCAAAGAGTCCTGGGTTGCTTTTGCTGTATGTTTAGGTTCATCATCCTTTTGTACTATGAAGCGCCCAATCAACTTTGCTTCATTTAATAGAGTCTGGGCAGAGAGTATATCCCTATACCTTTCAGAATTCATCCAGCTGCTTCTGTCCTCGGTCACATCATCACTAAACCCCAGTAACCCAGTGCCATCACACTGCCTCCGCCATGTTTCACAGATGATGTTGTATATTTTGGATCTTGTGGTGTACCCCCCCCTGTATTAGCTCTGGTGAAGTCTTCTCTTGAAGCTGCAGTCAGTAACTTTTGACGCTCTAGGGGTTAATAAACAGAGCTGCTTGCATCTTGTGGAAGAACATCGTAGCCGGATCTACTTCTCTCTGTTTATGTCTATGAAGAATCACAAAGGTACTGGGTTACTCCGCCGCGGTACTCCCGAAGCAATCTAAGATAGTCGAATATAAACACTTATTATAGGTGCACCCTAGTGATTCAGGACAGGCTAAAAACACGGTTTGGAAAATGGATTCATGGTGTACTCGCTTATTATATACATTTTGTAAATCTTGAACACAAAAAAAAGTTATGGACCGCAGCTATGATTGGTTGTTTCTTACCGGGAGTGATGAAGTTCTGCAAATGGCAATAGGACCACTGGGAGGAGCCACAGGAGCTTGATTTTTTTTTTTTTTTGATTATCTATCTCATATTCTACTGTCAGGACATAATGACAGGTTTCACAAATACATTTTAACAAAAGTTACCTACTTCAGCTTTGATTGTAGACTTTGACAGTGACACGTCTACCTCCTGGAGAGTTGTCCTTCACTTGGCTGGATGTTGTATTTTTTTATTTTTTTTTTCAGAATATACCAGACTGTTGATTTGACCACTCTTAATGTCCCTGCTATCTCTCTGATGATGGTTTTGTTTGGTTTTTGAATCCTAATAATTGTCTTATTTCATTTGTATGGAGAGATCCTTTGACTGCATGATGTGGGTTCAGAGCAATAATTTCCAAAAACAAATAGCACACTTAAAATCAACTCCAGAACTGCTTAATTGAAAAATAAATAAGTAAAGAATAGCCCACGTCTGTAAATGAAACAGCTTATGAGTCAGTTGTCCTATTACTTATGGTCCCTTGAAAAAAGGGGGGAGGTATTCCTTAACTTTTCCTTCAATTTTGAGTTGAATACCCTCAAATTAAAGCTCAGTGTACACTTTAAGCCCATAGTCATATAACTATATAAAATTAACTTGAATAGGTTTTGGTAAGCAGCTAAAATAATAAAAATTGCCTGTGTCCAAATATATATGGACCTAACTGTATGTAGTTGTCTAAATCCTGTACTTGTCTAAAGTCATTCCTATTCTCCACCATCACAGGAAGGGTCGCAGAGGGTTAACAGAGACGACAGGCCGTCTATAGCGACTGCTCTGGCAGAACGTAAAATTGACTCGGCTGCAGCAGCGAACAGCAACAAAGTGAAGTCGATGGCCACACAGCTGCTGGCGAAGTTTGAGGAGAACGCCCCGACGCAGTCCACCGGTCTCAAACGACAGGTGGGTCAGAATTTGTGTTTTTGTGCCTAAAATGACTATGGACTTTCATTTGTGAATTCTTAAAATAACAAGTGCAAAAAAGCATCATTTTCAGCAACACTGCTTTGTTGTAGCAAAATTTGCAGCAATATGTTTGTTGTTCTGACTGTACCAGTGATATTCATATTTTGAGTTAGCTTTATTTTTATATTTTCAGTTTTTATTTAGTTTAATTTTGTGTTTTCAATTTGATTAGTTCTTCTATTTTACTTTCATTTTTTAATTGATCAGTTTGTTAACAATAACACTAGACTGTATATTATCCCTTCAATCTGTAGAAACATAAGCTAAAAATGAACCTTTACTTACCAGGAAATAGGCAAAATACCACATGAAAATGACAACTGATTTTTGGTGGGCAGTGTTACAATATCATTTTGTGAATCAGCGTTCATTTTTTTTTTTTTTTGCAATGCTATTTATTTATGTGGGAAGCATAAAAGCACATGCGGTTATAAAGACCAGGTTTGTTAAACCAAGCGAGATGAATCTAGTCATAAACTGCTGTTACTTGATGCTTGAAGTGCACAGCATGGTGGGATTGTTTGAAATGATCAGGTTTATAGAGGAAAACTAACTCTGATTCATGCTGTGATCCATTCTAATGGAGTAGGCAGCAGGAATGACTGGCATGGGCGAGGATTTGGGAGCTTTTTATAGGAAGCGAAACCCTTTGTGCTCTGCAGCAATGTGAGGCTGATGTGTTTGACACTGTTATCTACTGGAGCCATGCAAGATAAAGGGTTATCTATATACTACCGTTCAAAAGCTTGGGGTCAGTAAAAATGTTTTTAAAAAATGAATGCATTTATTCAGAAAGAATGCAATAAATCAATCAAAAATGACAGTATAAAGTTGTCAAAAAAATGCTCTTCTTTTTAACTTTCTATTCAAATGTGACCAGTCTTAAATTTTATTTTTTTTAAGTGATTTTTGAAGATCAAACATCATTTGAAAGCTGAATTAATATGCTTTCCATTGATGTATGGTTTATCTGACAATATTTGGCCGAGATAGAACTATTTGAAAATCTGGAATCTGAGGGTGCAAAAAAAAAAAAATCGAAATATTGAGGAAATTGCCTTTACATTTGTCCAAATGAATTCTTAGTAATGCATATTACGAATTCAAAAATACATTTTGATATATTTACCGTAAGAAATGTACAAAATTTCTTCATGCAAAATGATCTTTACCTAATATCTTAATGATTTTAGGCATAAAAGAAAAATCTGTAATTTAGTTGTTTTTTTGGCTATTGCTAAAAATATACCTCATTGATTTTAAGACTTGTTTTGTGTTGCCATCCCATTAAATGTAATTTATTATTTTTTTTAATTTATTAAAATGTAACCATATTTCTCTTACTGCTTAAAAGCAGCTTTGGTGAGCATAAACAAAACTTTGAAAACAATCTGAAATCTTACTGAGCCCAAGCTTTTAAACGGTCGTGTTTTTCTCAGGTGTCTGTGGTCTGACTCATTTGGATGTCTGCTCATTCATCTGTTTTCTTCTACTTCCTGCATGAATTAGTTTCAAACTCCTGGTCACAGTTCAGTCATTCACTTTCAGTTTTTCTGCATGCCTATCCTAAATTTATCATTTCTGTTCTTTTCCATTATCTTTCTCACTCCAATGGATGTTAATGGATTTGGCACTTCCTCTATTTTCATTGGTCACTTCGCTGGTTACAGGGGGACTCCATGCCTGATCTGGGGCTCATACTGACCCCCTCTCTGAAGGAGTCAGTGCGGCTGGCTCCAGTCCCTGCATGGAGGAAGGTAAAGAGTGTAGTACAATCCCATGGTCATAGATCCCACCAACCTACTTTACCTCTCTACTCGTCCATATTTGTTATTGTCTTTGTGACTAAATGAGCTGGGTCTTAACTAAACTTGTAATATGTCTCACATGTACGTTTCTTCATTTAGTCTTTATGCGGTTTCAAAAGCTAGTTTCTTGTCTGTTTGAGTTGAAGTAGCCTTATAGGTCTTTTATTTGACATGAACAAAATTGAGGTCAAAAGATTTTAAAAAGATTAAATTGAAGTCAAAAAGATGAGCTGTGCTAGAAACAATTCTTGTTGCCATACAGAAATTCATTTTGCTGTATACCTGAGTATTTGTCATTCAGTATCAAAATATAATCTTCCCTCAGTACTGCAAGAAATTTAACAGAAAATACTTTTTTCCTTTTATAGTTTTGTTTTCATTCACGTCATGATAAATGTTACTTTTCAAAAGTTTGTTCAATAAGATACTTTTTGAAGATTGTTTTTGGAAGTTCTCTAATGCTCACCCAGGCTAAATTTATTTAATCCAAAGTACAGTAAAAACCGTAGTCTTCATTGTCACGTGATCATTCAGAAATCATTCGTATATTGCTGATTTGCTGCTACAGAAATGTTTTTTTGTTATTATCAGTGTTATCATTACTATCATTATCAGAACATTTAAAAATCATCACATTATAAATGTCTTTGTCACCTTTATCAATTAAATGCATGCTAGCTAATTACAGGTCATTACATAAATACTGTACAATAGAATCCAATGCAATACTGACCCCAAACTTTTAAAGTCACTTAAGTCTATAATTGGGTTTATTAAGATTAGTTGGTGAGCCAAGTTTGTCTCCAATTGTTTTAATGCGAGAAATAAGTGTGAGTGGAAAAACATGACGCCTTAAATTCATCTTTTATGCTTGTATTCAGAGGCGCACACAGTTACAAGAGCAGATGAGTTTCCGCTATAAAGAAAGACTGAAGTGTCAAACTCTCCCCATCAAACAGGAGCAGGTACACCGCTGTAGAAAAGAGCCATTGCTTTTACATTTATCATATAGTGTCCTGTGTCCTTCCTTGTGTAGTAAACGAGCAGTTACTGTAGTTAATGTAGTCCCATGAGCTGATTATACAGTCCCCTGTGTACTTGTCTTCTGTTGTTAGTTTCCTGTTTGACTAGATGTGTTCATGCATCGGAGACCTAGAGGCATATCTTTCCACACTGTGCTTTGGTGCTCTTTGTTTGCATTTCCAGTTTGATTGAGACGAATGAGCCGGATCGCTTTGCTTATTGTTCTGGTGCTTTGGTATTCCTCGTTCTCAGATTGTAGGAGTTCAGATGTGGTTTTGCTAGCTTTGTTAGACATTCCATGTGCATGGGAGGTCTGTGTGTTTGTTAAGTGTCACTAAAGTCACTGGGTTTGATTATCAGCTGTGTTTTTCTGCTTCTCTTTGGTCACTGTTTGTTCTCTAACACAACGTTCCTGTCTCTCATCACTGCGGTTGTGTTTGTGTGTAGTAGGTGATTGGATGTTTGGATGGTATTATCAGGTTTTTTTAATACGAGGAGTGTGTGAGGTGTTGCATTTATGTGAACAGGTTTCTCCTCTCTCGTCTCTCTGAAGGCCAGCAGCGGGACTGAGGTCTTGAGGAGCTGCCCTAAGAAAACCATTCTCCTTTCTTCTTCCTCACCCTCATCTTCCTCATTCTCTTCATCGCTTCTTCCACACGCACAGGTGACACTCTCCGGTCTTCCTGTACTAACCTTAGCATCTCTCACAGGGGCTGGTTTTAACAATGTCTGCTCTTGCAGTCTCTTGAAATTAGTTTTTTGTCTAGATCAATGTATTGAGCAATCCTCCTGGCATATTAAACATTTTTCACAATATACTTCAACAGTTTGATCTCTGTAAGCAATTATACAAAGAGCACACAGGAAAAAAAATATTGAAAAACTTCAAATATTCTTAAAGTAGATTTAAGGAGAAGAAGTAAAACTATTTTGACACTATTATTATATGACTTCATATATTCATCCATCATTTTTTATTTTTAAATAACTTCATGCTCCAGGCTTGATTCTGGCTCACATCAGGCTTTTATAAAATAAAGCAAATATGCTGATTTGGTGCTGATTTATCCATTTTTTTTTCTGATTAATCAAAATTTTATCCATTTTTTTTGTTTAATTTTTTCAGAATTTTTAGATAAAAAGTTCAACTCCATTTTTTATTTTTATTTAAGCATTATAAAGTGTCTTTTTTTTTGTAATTTTGATAAATTTATTGCAATTTAATTATTACATTTAGTTTATTTATTAACCATCATATAACCATGTTTTTTTAGACATGATTTCCTCGTTTTAATATTTTAAGCTTTGGTTAAATATTATATTGAGTATTTATATATAATAAAACATTTATTATTCAGTCAGTCTTGTCCGTTTTGAAAGTATGTATTTGCACATCTTTACACATGACCAATTTACCTAAACCTGAAATGGAATTTTTTGTGCAGTTCTGAAAAACCAAAAAGTTGTGATTGTGTCTTATGGAGTTTGATAAAGTTGAAATTGCATTTTGGTTGGCATCAGTTTAATGAAAATACTGGAATGGACCACCATGCTTTCGTTGCATTTTTGTGTTACTCTTGTAGTTTTGATTGTTCGTTTAGTCTGAGATCTTCTAGCTAATGATAGGGTGGGACTGATTTATGTCTGTTCTTTGCAGCATAATGTTAACCAGTCAGAGATAAACAAGTGTAATGGTGGTGATGATGATGAAGAGAATGAGATCCAGGACCCTTCAATCTATTACAGGGTAACCATGACATCTGCATGGGGCTTTCCTAAAACTTTGCCAAAAAAAAATCTTTTGAAGATTTGTAACTTCCATTACATCTTCGTGAACGTGCATGCATTTTCAGTATATGTATCAATGGGTTTTTCAGGGTAGGAGTAAAAGAAGGTCTGTGATAAATATAAATTGATGATACATGGACCTTTTACTCTACAACATATATTACACACACACATTTTGTGTTAAAAATGAATATAACTGTTTGTTTGTAACATAATATTTAAGGTGTGAGTGTGTACAGTTTACATTGTACAACAAAATGTCCAAGTGTAAGTTATGTTGAACACAGACAGGCTATATTTCACTCATGAATTAGAAAACTCTGTAATAAAAACCCAAAGGAAAATTTCAAGGGAACCCATGAAGTATTGGTCGTCTGGGGTTTGAGGTCACTGCTGCAGCACTCTACAAAACTATACACAGATAAGATTTCAAACCCAAAAAGAGTTTCATCAGCCTTTCTGTTTATAGGAAGATAACCTGCCTAATGTGGACAAACCAGAGCCCATGCATATCCCTAACATTCAAGAGCGAATGGACACTCTAGTCGCTAGGTTTAAAGGCAAGCCTGACAGGAAGGACAAGCCACAGGTAGAACCATTCGTGCGAAAAAAAAAAAAGGAAAAAAAAGCATGCTCTTAAAAGGGTAGTACACCCAAAATTTTTCAGCATTTCTTCACCCTTAAGTTGATCCAAACTACTTTGAGTTTCTTTTTTATATAAGATATTTTGGTAACCAAACAGTTTCTGCTGGTGGAGTAAATTACAGGAATAAAATGTTTGTTTAAAGTAGTTTAAAGACAATAATGACACCAAGTTGTGGCTTTGAGTTATCTTGAATATTTATGCCTTTTTCCAAACATATTGAATGTAATAGTTATATTTTTATTCCCTCGCATCTTTCTTTGTGAAGGTTATGAAAAAGCCGTCACAGTTCTTTATTGAGCAGTGGCTTTTGACCCACGGCCTCAGTCCAGAGCAACCCTTCTACCCTTCTGACCCCCAGCATCAGGTAGCCCTGCCTGAGCATGGAGAGATACCTAAAACACACAGTTCCTCTAACCTATGATGGTGTGAATGCTTTATACATAACTCTACACAACTAAAAAGTCTTTCCTAATGGATTTTATTCACAGTATTGCAGAAAACTGTGATATTCCTTGTCCTAATATAATGACTTAAGACTGCATCTCTCTCACAGCAGAGGGAGATTTTGCGTTCTGATGATCACTTGCCTTTACACATCCCCAGCATTCAGGAGAGAACGGAGAGGTTAGCCTCTCAGTTTAAAGACAAACCAGCAAAGCCAAAGGTGAACTCTTAGCACCGGGTGTCCTTATTTTTTAACACTTATTTTTATTTTTATTTTATTTTTTCATGCACAGCCTTAAACCGTTGATGGATTTTAGCAGTTAAGTGGTCTTTTGGCCTCATCACAACATAGATTTCACAAAAAAAAAAAAAAAAAAAAAATATATATATATATATATATATATATATATATATATATATATATATATATATATATATTCTAGCTTAAAGCTCCTTTTCATGTTGTGTTCACAGGTAAAACAGTCATTGTGTTCGAATCCCTCTTGTTGCTTATTGTTTAATAAATAGTTATTTTGCCAGTAATTTATTCCTGTTATGGCGAAACTGAATTTTCTGCATTGTTACTCCAGTCTTCAGGGTCACATGATCGTTTAGAAATCATATACTTATTTACTGCTCAAGAAAGGGTAATTATTATTATCAAAGTTGAAGTGTGTGAATTCTACACTTGCCCCATAGACTTGTAAATACTGTTATTGTAAGCACTTATTATTTGTGGGTGCTGTTAGTGAAGGTAAACTTGAATTTACCGTATTTTTCGCACTATAAGGCGCACTTAAAAGCCTTTAATTTTCTCAAAAAACGACAGTGCGCCTTATATTCCGGAGCGCCTTTATATATGGATCAAGGCGCTCTGTCAAAATGTTGACATTCCCTTTAGCACAGCTCCATCTAGTGGATGCATAACGCAAACCCAGTCAAACGTTTGACTGCAGTATCTTCTATTCTATGCGCCTTATAATCCGGTGCGCCCTATATATGAAAACAGTTCTAAAATAGGCCATTCACTGAAGGTGCGCCTTATAGTGCGGAAAATACGGTAACTTGCTGTATTTTCTTTTAAGATTACAGACTTCTAGTTTTCTTTCTTTTTTTTTTGTCTACCTAATAGCTGTTTCTGTCATCTTGGCTTTACATCCCTCATCTCTCTTTCTGTCTCTACCTCTTTCAAAGTCTAAGAAAAAGGCTTCACACTTCTTCACAGAGCAGTGGTACAGAGCGTGTGATGTGAGCTCTGTTAGCCCTCTGCACTCTCCCAGCTCTTTCCGACAGGTAGCAATGATTCATCTAGTGACTGCTGTGTTCTGGAGTCGTGTGTTAGCATGGATGTTTTTCTAACACTTTCAGACACACTCTGTTACTGGAGGAGAGCTGCCATTCTGTACATGTCTGAGGTGTCTTTCATGTGTGTGTAGCTGACAATATTGAAATGCAACAAAAATTGACTGTATGTTGCCAAACATTATAACATCGCAGTTTGCTGGATCTGACCTATATTCATGAACTGCATACAAACTATTTTTGGAAACTGATCTGCATGTTCATACTAGATTGAGATATTGAATTGAATTTGAATTTAACCTGCTTCAAGCAAGATTGTTAAAAGACCAGGAAGCGAATTTAAGGAGATGCTGATAAATAAGTTTGCATCTTCACATATGTGTATATATATAAACAGTTTAATTTTATGTTGAAGGCTTTTGTTTTAATTAACAGGTTTTTTTCACAACGTGACTGCTTGGTTTTTAATTGCTTTAAGCATGTTATGAGGTCAAAGTTAAATTAAGTGAGATAAAACGTTCAACCTAACAGTTTTCCTTTGACTGCCTTATCCTGTTTTAGCACTTTAAATTGATTTGAGCTGAATTACACTTTGTGCCTTCTGTCATCTACACAAATAACCATGCAAGAACATCTGAATTGAACTTTTATTTATTTTATATTTTCCATAGTCGTGAAAATTGCTACAGCATCTCGCTCGGGTTTCAACCATTTATGCTTTTAAAAACCTTTTTGTTCTGTTCACCATCTGTAGCGCTATGTAAAGATGTACACAGGGGGTGTGAGCTCACTGGCTGAGCAAATAGCCAATCAGCTTCAAGCTAAGGACGACCCCAGGCCCTTGCTTGAGAAAAGGGATTTGGTAAGAAGTATGGGTGGTGTTGCATTGGCGTTCATGAATGAGACTGCATAGCTCATTTTTGCTTTACTACATGGCTAACTTCTAGTACTGAGAATCACCAACTCTCTGTGACCACATTGCAAAAACCATGATTCAGTGCACTGGTAACTGGATCAAGACACTACAACAACAACCGGACAGGAATAACACCTATGAGATTCAATATAAGGCTAAAAAGTTGTTCTGTTTCAGAATTTAAATCCATGTACTCTTATACTGCAACAGTTTTTTTTTTTCGTCTGTAAACTGCTATAGTAGTTTAGTATTTTTCTTTCTTCTAAAATATTTCATTTTTATCATTTCTAAATTTACATAATTTAAAGAATTTGAAAGTTATTTTTTATATGTACTTTTAAAGGATGTAGTGTCAATATTGGGAAATAAGAACACCCAGTTGTGTAGATTTACAGATTTGATTCATTTTTAAAAACTATTGACTCTGTCATGCACCTAACTTTACACAAGAATCGGGTCTTCAGTTCCTCGAAGCACAGTAGATCATACATTATTTTGGTGCATGCTGTCTCCCTTTTGGCAGATTTTTAAGCACTTAGGTCCTTGCTCTCACTTACAAAAAGACCTGAACTAGCATGTCTCGTTCCTGTCTTCCTCTATGCAGGGTTCCTTGCGAAAGGAGTTCCCTCAGAATATTGGCGGCAGCGATGTGTGTTTCTTCTGTCGGAAGCGCGTCTATGTGATGGAGCGTCTCAGTGCAGAGGGAAAGTTTTTCCATCGCAGCTGCTTCAAGTGTGACTACTGCGGCACCACCCTCCGGCTGTCCTCCTACGCCTTCGATGTTGAGGATGGTATGAAATCAAAGCAGAATTAAATCCCCCTCCTGATCATGTTATTCATACTGTAGCTACTTATAGGCTATTTTTTCTACATATAATCTTGTATTGTTATTAACTTAAAGGATTAGTCCATCCAAAAATGAAAATTCTGTCATTAATTACGCAACCTCATTTCATTCCAAACCAGTAAGACCTTCGTTCATCTTCGGATCACAAATTAAAGTATTTTTGATGGAATCTAAGAGTTCTCTGACCCTGGAGTTCTAGACCGCAACACAACTGAAATGTTCCTAGACCCAGAAACATAGTAAGGACATAAGTTAAAACTGATCATGTGGCATCAGTGGTGCAACTTCAGTTTTCAAGTTCTTGTGTGTTTGGAACGACTTGAGGGTGAGTAAGTAATGACAGATTTTTTTATTCTTTGGGGGGGGGGGGGTGTTGGTGGTGAGCTGTTTTGATTAATGTATGCAGTTTCTTTCATTTCCTGCTTGCTCACAGTTTGCTGTCATGCGATGTGCTTTGTGACCAACACAGTGGGATAGTGTTGTGTGAGACAGAGGGACCGTTTCTCTACATCAACGCTTCTTGATTATCTATGAGCCATTCTGTACACTCCCACGTGGTGTAATTACAGATATGCATGTTAGGCGGAAAGCAACAACATTTGTTGCATTTTGCATTTGATAAATCTCTTCATTTGAGTTCATTTGTGTGTGTTTTGGCTCTTGTAGGAAAGTTTTACTGTAAACCACATTACTGCTACCGACTTTCTGGTCTGGCACAGAGAAAACGGCCTGCGCCTGCTGCTGCTGCTGCTCCCGCAAACCCCAAGGTACTGACGACTTCAGCATCTGTGTTTAGGGATAGATCAATGTTTTGTTTTTTAATTTAGTAATTTAGTAGTTTTAATTTAGTTGTTTTTTTGACACTTTTTTTTTTAACTATAATGTAATAACAAAAAAAGCTAATATATTCAGATGTTTTTTTGTTGTTGTGATCATAGGAGCCCCAGGTGTTGGCGGTAACCCCCAACACAGTGGACGCCCCAGGTCAAGCCAGAACTTCTCAGGCCCCTGTGGAATGCCAGCCCTCAGGTACCCGCCTTTCCTTTTTAGGCCCCGTCCAGAGCCTCTCTCGAGGAGTAGGGGGCACGCTGCGCTCGCTGCGACGAGCGATGTCTTGGACCCGCCACCAGGTGGCGCACAATCCCTTAGGTTCTCCTTTTGTCCTCGCCTACTGCGTTTATCTGCTCTCCTGCTTTACTCTCAACATCCTGCTCAATATTCTCTAGCATGACCCCTTCCAGCCTATGAGCTTATCAGGGCACTCCCTGCCCGCACGTGCTGTGATTTCGAGTGATATTGTGCTTGTATTGTGTATCCCTGATGATGTCACAAATGATTAACTCATGTGTAATCTACTTGGCTGTATATAATATGTATAATATTCCGACTGGTGCAGCCTAATTAAATCTCTTTTTTTGATTATGAGTAAATCATCTGGGCAAAAAAAGCATATCAGCTGAGTGTTAACTACTGTTAATTAAATACATGCATAACTTAGAGCTTTAAAATGTGTGAAGTGACTTCTATTAATCAATAACATTCTTACGTGTAAGAATAACTAACCTTTTTTGCCTGCATGCGTTATAGTGTTATTGTCTGTTTTGGTTGCTCTCCTTTCTGTCCTTCCGCTGTATAGATCTGTGATTTAGGTGCCTTTAAGTTTGTGATTGTACTCATTTCTGACATGTGCCCCTTTTGTAACGTAGTGCTCATATCAGTGCTTGTGATTGGTGGACTCTGTAAGCTTTACCTTTACCCCCCTCCTATCAGAGCAGCTTGTTGCTGAGCTAGTGCCTGCATCTGTGCCTGTGATTGGTCTTCACTCCCATCAGTACTTGCATTTCTGTCCCAGTGTTTGTTCACCTCTTAATTCTCCTCTGCATAGTACTAACACCACTGCTCGTGTGTATCACTGAGAATGATTTACAATACAAAACTTCTGGTGAGTTTGTGCTACTTAGGATAAAATATATAAAGTGTGAATGGTTTATAGTGATTTTATTGAAAAGTTTTAGCTAAAATAATATATTTATCAAAGAAATTTTAGAGGTTTGAATCTTTTAATTTTTCAGTTATATTTCACCTAAAAATAGCAATAAATAAATAAATATAGAAACGATGTTTTGCATAAAGTAAATAAAGCTTATTTTTTAGAACTGTTGAGATGTTTTGCATTTTGACGTTTTCTTAGCTTTTATTTAATGCAAATATATAAATAATAAATATATATCATTTGTATTACTGTTATGCCTAAGCAAATGTAAAACATTGCATTTATTATTAATATATCATCTAACCTGTTTATTTGTTTTTTCATCGCAGTACTGAAAGTTTTATATTTATGGTTTATAGTAGACTAAGACTACAAATAGTTGGCTTTAAAACAGAATTCAGTTTCTTCATGCAAATCTTTTTTGGGGGAAAATATGGCTGAAAAATGAAGAAAAAAGAAAGTAGAATGTGTCAATAAGAATATTTTATTTATTTTTACTCTTCCTCTAGCATTCGGGTGATGAGATTAGATTCATCTGGAATCATAGATGTGCATCAAATGAACATGATGCACTATTTTATTCTTGGGGTCTGTCACTACATAATCACTATATGAGGCACATTCGTTATTCATTCGGAATACATCAGTCATAATTCAGTTATGGGTGACTTTTTTTTCCAATCGATTCTTTTTATATGGATTGCATGCTTCATCTCTCTAACCACTTCCACCAACACAGTGTTTTCTTTTTTTTCTTTTTTTCTTAAATGTTCTCAGTGGTTTGATTTGGGTTTTGGGATTTGCTTCACTGGAGAGCCGTATTAGTCATACACATGTCCACCTGTTCATTAATGTTAAAAGAGTTCATTAATATTAAAACCAAATTTACTTTGCTTATCTGAGATGCTTTAATAGGAAGGGAAAAAGGCAAGGTAACCATAACTTGTATTTATTATTAAAGGACATATTTAAAATATGTTACTGACATGATATCTAAATCTAGTTAAATCTAGAATTTATGTGGAATCATGACGGCCAAATATTGCTTGTGCAAATAAAGTTAAAAGGTTATCACTTTAACTGTGTTTGTCTTATTTTTGGAGTGGAAATGAATCCTTGTGCAGTAAAACAACCCTAAAAGAAGGTAGGCTGGGTGGACAGTAGACCGAATAAACTTCAAATCTGTATACATCTCTGGATTGAAGCCTTATGAGTTTAGCTTTAACTAAATCAAGAATGTATTAGTTATAATTCTGATTATGCAAATGTTATGCTAATTACTACCATGATGCCTCTCCATATTCATTGCATATTAACTATTTACATTAGTGAAATGTTCCATCTTCTCCTGTTTTCTGTCCATCACAGTGACTGAGGTGAATGGGGTTACAGAGCCCAGCGTGGCCAAACGTCTTAAAGGGACTCCTGAGAGGATCGAGCTGGAGAACTACCGTCTCTCTATGATGAGAGAGGAGGAGCTGCAGGAGGTGCCCGAGGAGACGCTGGCCGAGCACAACCTCAGCAGTGTGCTGGACAAAGCCACCGACATTGAGGAGGGATCCAGGTATCGCTCATCTTATATCATGATGGCTGTGCTGTTCTAGCGTGTTTCTATCATGTGAACACCACTAATTATCAGTCATTTTCAGCCATTACTCTATCTAATGAAAACGGCGCTTGATCATTAGTATTCCTTGGTACTTTACTTATATAATTCTGCTATAATTAAAATGTGACAACAGTGTTTGCAGTTTTTTTAATTAAAATTTTCCATGCTCTTTAATTCCTGTTTCACATGATAGAAAAAACTTTTATCTAAATTTGGCATATGGTAATTTGTTTGAGAAATGTGACTTGAGGAACAAAGACGGGCTTCGTATACTATTGGAGTTTTCTTTTTTTCTTCTTTTTTTGTAAACCAGTGTTCTCGCTTGGAATCAAATCTTTAAAATATAAAGTGTCCTAAATAAACAGTCTTATTGTTCAATCTTATGTCATCCTATTCTAGAATTATCTTGAGTAATCCTGTTATTTCAAACTTTTTTTAATAAGGTTTTTTTTTTAATGCCATGATCATTTTATTTAGCAAGGATGCATTAAATTGATCAAATGTGACACTAATGTTTTTCTTTTTTACAAAAAATCTATATTTTTAATCTAATCTAGCTCTCTATTCATTTCAGAACTTATGAAAATTTACTTTACATTACCTACAAAATTATTAAGCAGCACAACTGTTGTCAGTATTGATGATAAGAATGTTTCTTAAGCACCAAATCAACATTAGAATGATTTCTGAAGGAATGTATGGCACACTGAAACTAAAGTAATGTTGCTGAAAATTTGGCTTTCTATTAAAATAGAAAAGTGTAATCACAATATTAAATTTCTGCTGTATTTTAAATCAAATGGTTTGGTTAGCTTAAGACACAAGAGAGTTTTTTACAAATCTTACCAGCCTCAAAACTTTTGAACTGTAGTCTAGGTAACATGTTATTTTGTGAGCAAAAAGAGCAACCACACTTCTCCATCCCTACAGCAGCTCAGAGTCTGATATGGAGGAAGAGGATGAAGAACCAGAAGCGGCCGGTCCGTCTGGTCTGGGTGGGGTTCCCTGGAAGGAGGCAGTGGAGCTCCACGCTAAACTAAAGGGAGGACGCGACCCTGGGGCAGCAGAAGACGATGATGGCCTTCATGACGGAGAGGTGAATGAGGACGAAGAGGAGGAGGAAGATGAAGACGAGGAGGAGGAAGAAGAGGAATCGAGTGATGGTAAGCTTCGCGTCAGTACTGTTAGATTCATTGAACTTGTGAGGAAGTTAAAAGTGTGTCTACACAGTGAATAATGGATGTCCTGGACAGAATGTCCTGCTTGATGGCGGTTCATTTGATTTTAGATGGAAAACTTGAAGTAGCTTATATTCTTTTTCTTTTTAGAATATCATTTTAAAGGAATAGAAAGACTGTAATGTGTTTGCTCTGCAGAGTTTCATTTCCTCTGTCCACTTCATATCATCTTTATGTATGTGGCGTCTAGCCCCCCCTGAATAGATATATGTTCACCAGTGTTGTCTGCTGTCTCATATTCACACAGAACTTCTAAAATTAGATTTTCTCTTTGAGTATGAGTCTTTCAAAATGAAAAGTATAAGACAAAAGGTTTCCCAAGAGATTGCTTCAGCTCCTTGTACGCTGATATCTCATCAGTGAGACGCTGAATCATTCAGCTCTTCTTAACTTGTTCATACTAATGTGCCAGTGTTACTAGGCTTTTCAACCTTCTGCATTTTCAGATCTTTACGGCATCTCTGGCAAATGAACTAGTTTTCCTTTTCAAACTGTGTCTTGTATTCCTCTTTTATAAAAAGAATCTTTTATAACTTCCTTTGACAAACTTTTTATGGTGAAATCTAACAAATAGCTAAGGAGTAATTGGTGATGGACCTATGAATTGTTTAAATTATCGAATTATGGAGCACCTCTCAACCAGTCACAATCAAAGACTGTACAATACCATGGTATAATATTTTTTTAGACAACAATATATAGTGTTTGTATTGTACTTCATATTACATCATTCCAAAGATTTGCCATATTTTGTCAGTTCATTGCTTTAACGCAATAAAATAAATAAATAAATAATCAAGTCCACACTGTAGCTGATACTACTGATGAAGTCCTCAGTACTTCAGTCTCTGAATGTTATCGAAGGTTCCTTGTTCTGTGCATCATCCTGTTCTGTGACAATATTATTTTTCCCCTCATCTTTTACCTGTCACTTGTCTCTTGATCCTCTGCTCCGTCTTTTCCATCTCTGTGTGGATGTGCTTGTGCTGTGGTAATTGTATGGGATGACAGCGGGAGAGTATTTCCCCTGGGACAGGGAGCTTCAGGCAAGTCTTTGGTTGGAGAATCTCACAAATGAAGAGGATACGGGTATATTTAAAGGTAGTGATGCCTGTGGATGCGTTTGGCTTTAGCAAACGCCAGTACCTCATAACTTCACCAGTAACTAAAGAATTATTGTACTAACACTATTTGCCTGTGTTTCTCCTGCTTACTTCATCGTTTTTTTTTCTTTTTTGTAGCTCTAGATGTGTTTTAATTTAATACATCTGTGAAGCTTTTACCATTAAAATAATTGTTAATTGCTTTCTTTTTCTGTAATGTTGTTTGGGGTTTAGATAGCGTGCATTCACACCACCTTGGTGTTTTGAATGAGATTTTTCAGGGTGTTTTCACACTTGCTTTGACAGTTTGGTCTGAAACTGAGCTTATGTCATTAACACAGAGTATCACTGTGAATACTAGCGGCATCTGTTTATCACTGTATCCGAGTAACAGGAAGAGAAGATGCTAGCGTATATGTTTTATTAATGATTTTGTTGTTTTACCCAACCTTAAAGGGATAATTCACCCAAAAATTTCACTGTGTATGACAGACTTCTATGGACATAAAGATATTTTGAAGAATATTTGTAACAAAACCATTTTGGTTACAATTGACTTGCGTTATATGGACAAAACAGACATTTCACATTTTCTTTTATGTTTCATGGAATAAAGCCATACAAGTCACACAGGTTTGGAATGAAATGAGGGTGAGTAAATGATGACAGAATTTTCATTCCTGGGTTAACTCATTTAGCACACAGAAAACAGCATAAGCGTCTGATCTAAATGTATTGAATATAATGCATGCAAGAATAAATGAAATATCTGCGATGAGATTGAATGATAAATGCAATATAGGCCTACTTTAAGGAACAAATTGTTCGTCCTGGCTGTGATCCATACATAAACCATCACCCAGACTACACTTTCAAGCTGACTTGGACAAAGATTGCGGTTTCACGCCAGCTAAATGAACTGAACACTTACATCAAGTGTACTCAAGTTTGCACCAAACGGTTAAGTGTGAAAGCACCTGGAGATCTGATTGTTGCCTTTTAAAAATTGCTGTCATATATGAAGGAGCCTTTTCTAATGCATGCTACTTTTAGTATGTTCTGAGTCTGACTTGCCACTTTACGGTCTATTCTAAACCATAATGTTCTCCTTTCTTTTTGTCTTCTTCAATGCGTCTGTCTGACTGTTTATGGCTGCTGAATCTCACTCTCTGCTCACTTTGCTGCCCATGGGGACTTTTTGTGGCCTGGACCTTTTTACTTTTCGAACAAATTGGATTTTCTGTTCCTGATGTGCTAATGGACTCGCCAATTAATCCTACAAAATGATTGTGTCACCTTAATGGCTACCCGTAATGCCACCATGCAGCTAGGAACCTGCAAATCCAGCAAGCCATACATCCAGTAGACCCTTTGGACATCCAGATAGACAACCACTGGACATCCAAACATGCTGAGGGGCTGGTTGAGGGCCGCTCGATGTCACCCTTAGGCTCTCAGCCCTCGCTGAACAACACCCAGCTCACACAGCCCACCTCCTCCACAGGTAACCCCATGTGGAGGAGTCATACCTGGGCCCTGTGGCTTTTGGGGGGTAGTCAATAGTGCAGTTTACACCTGGTGTTAACATGCATCTCATATGTTTTTTTTTGTGTGTGTAATTGGATTTCAGGAGTAACATTTTTTTCAAGTTTGTTATTGGTCGAGATTGTTTGTTTAATATGCATGCTCTTTCCTTTTTTTACATTTAGATAGCCTTTGCCATAATCTGTTGTAGCACTTAAAGATAATCTTTAAAAAGACCAATCTAAATTTTAGTAGTAGTAAATCCCTGCTAGTATTTATTACTGTTCACTTTTGGCTGGATCACTCGAGATGAATGTTACCAGGTGTAAATGAGATTGTTGTATGTTTGATTTGCATGTGTGATCACTTTTCAATGTGAAATTTTATCTGGTGTCACCCACAAGAGGATTTAGCTTGCTTATTTTACTTTCTACAATCTTTTATCTTGCTTTAATACTTTTTATATATCACACTATGTCATTGCTGTGACATTATGTTGACCTTTTATGGGTTGAGAGATTTTTTTTTCCTTATGTCTCACTTCATCAACATTGTGGATATTGGGGCATTGCTAACAAAGTGAATGCTCCTTTTTCTGTTAATTTCTTTGATTTATTCTTGAATGTATGTGTGTTTATGTTTTTTGTGTTTGTGCATTTCATGTACTTTTCCCCATTCTCATTTTCCATTGGTTTACTTGTAGCCCCTTCCCATAAATCCATGCGTCATGAGGCTGTCAGAGCCTGGTTGGACTCGATGTCTGGAGGTAGAGAAGAAAACAAGTCCAGCAACTTATATTTAGTGCTAATACATACACACACCAGTGCATGGCAATACTATTAAACACTTAACACCACTGCAATCATTGTTGAACATTGATTGCATGTTAAAACATCACATGCAAATAGAAGCTGACGCTACTGCATGCTTGAGTGGCGAGACGGTGTTTGGTGTGATACTGTAGCTCTTACCCTTCAGCTTAATCCAAACACACTGACTAATGCATGCATTTGACATGTTTCCTTAAGCGTTCTTCTGAAATAATACAAATTATAAATTGTACTTAAAAGTAAAACAAGAGTACAAAAATGTTAAATAGTCATACACACAAGTTTTTGTTCCAGGATGCGTGTGGTGCATCTATGGAGGACACTAAGTGCTTGTTGACATAATTGCAAAGCACGTCACGTCAGCGCAAGGCCACAGAGAGGTCAAAACCAAATATAACTAAAAACATTTCAGAGTATTTCTGTGGTTCACAGAGATGACACATAGAAGATAAAACAGCCTTGAGCATGTCACAGATGTACAAGAAGGAAATAGACTGGAAAGGTTGCATACTATTCTGAAGCCTGCAAAAAATCTACTCAAGTTCAGAACTTTTGTCTGCATTATATCTTTAAATGAATTAAAAAAAGTGGTGGTATGTGGTTGGGGGTGTCTAAGCTAAGTCTCCCTCTTTATGTTCAGTTTGGTGTCATTGCATTTCATTCACAACTCTTTACTCACTCCTCCTCAACAGCTGGTGATTTTGAGCCCAATCCATTTGTATTGCAAATGGATACATGCATGTGTTTAAATACTAATACCATTTGTTTATTTCTACATTTTGTCATGTGCACTCATTGTATGTTTACTTTTAATGTTCCCTCAAGACAATTGTTTATTAGCTACATGATTGATGCATTCTGTGCTTTTTTCTTTTTTTCTTTCTTTTTTTTTGCACACGTTATTCATTATTTAGCTGTTTAGTGTTGCTTACACCTTCTGCACATGGAAGGTCTTCTAATAGTCATGAGTATAGTTTAACAGATTTTACCTTTTATTTAGAGTTTTGCCCAACATATTCAGCTTATTTTTCTTCTCCTGTGATCCCAGAGCCCTGTGAAGAGGAGGATGACCCAGAAGCAGAAGCAAGCAGTCCTGACTTTGAGCCAGGCACTGAAATAGATCAAGGTTTGTCAAGTCCATTTTTCTATTTACTTGCTGTGATATCATTATGCCTTCAGAAAAGTTACGGAGTTAACTTAATTAATCGATAACTCCTTTCCTAAATATAATTAGGTTAACAGACTTGACATTTGAAGATTGTTCTGTGCTGACAAATATACAATAAGTTAGTTACTTTTAGTTGTCTTTGAAAGGTTTGTTTATAAAAAGCTTTCCCTTTTTGTAATTTATTTTGATTATTTAAGAAGGCTAAATAGAGTTGACAAAACCTGCTGCTTTTTTAATAATACATTGTCTACAGAAATTAATATAGACAACATGGTTACTTTTTAAAATATATATTTCCATGTATTTTAAACTGGCTTTCACACTGTTTTAATTTGTTTAATGTCATAGAGGACATTCCCTTAGATGCAGAGGCTGAAGCTCGTTCACATTGTATAGATGAAATTGTAACGCTTCCAGTGGATAATGGCAAAGCAGAGAGCCAGGAACATGTTTCTAACACTGGTAATCAGAACCTCATCATAATCATATAAATCCATGCCTTTTCCGTTTCTGTTTGAGACTGATGATTGCAAATGTTCATGCACTTGCATAACTTGCGTCTCTGAACACATTACATCAATGCCTTGCTTCATAATTACACAGGAATTGATGATTAAAATCTAAAACACAAGGGATTTTTGATGTCCATCAATGTTTTGGCTAATTTTACTTTTCCTCACAGAGAAGACATCTGCAAATCCAAGGGAGTTGATTGTGGACGTCGTGCTGTCTCCAATCCAAAAACCTGCTTTACCCATTGAAGAGGTAATATGGGGTTGTGGGATCAAAATGTCTCCGACCTCACTTTTTTGCTTGGTATTTAAAATTATAAAAGCCACTGCATACTATAATATTCTACCATTCCTTTTCTCTTTCTACAGAGGACAGAAGTCTCTCCTGTAATTCTAGTTAAATCTCCAGGTGCCCGTTTTTTCCCTGAGCCCTATCTACCTGATAATGTCAAATCGAATGTTCCCCTTGATGCTGAAAGTCGCCATTCTCCTGTTACTCAAATTGTTGCGCCATCGCCCATCTGTTCCCAACCTGTTTCACAACCAGAGACTGCGAATCCCAAATCTCCTGTCCAGCCCGAGCCTTGTGCCTGTTCTCCAACAGGTAATCCTTTATCTCCAATATGTACTCAATCACAACCCTGCCATGAGCCACCCTCAGCCCTCTCCACAAGCTCCCCTGTCAGGACTCAGCCCGCCCCAGCAGTCACTTCCACTCCTTTGGCTAAGCCTGCTTCTGAGAAGAGAACCAATGAACCCTTGAAAGATTCAGTGCCTGAGGAAACCCCTGTCAGGAAAACGGACCTCATTGAGGAGTTCTGGTTAAAGAGTGCAGAGATCAGAAAGAGTTTAGGACTCACTCCATTGGATCGAAGCAGAACGACAGTGGAGAAGAGCATTGTGAGAACTCCAACGTCTGAATCATCATCTCCAAAGTCTTACACCCCAGAGGACTTTTCTGAAGAACTGAAGCCTACTTTCACAGGCCGTTCTATAATACGCAGGATTAACATTACCTTGGAGGGTCAGGTTATATCTCCGGTGGAACCTAAGAGTAATGGTTCTGAGAAGAAAGACTTGAGCAGCAGTTCTGGGTTGGGTCTTAATGGAAGTGTGACTACCAGTCAGACAGCAGCTAGTGACAGCTACAACAATTCTGATTCTACCATGCTAACCCCTCCTTCCAGTCCCCCACCTCCTCCACCTGAGGAGGAGACAGCTTTGCTCCAAAACAGAAGGCCTCAGGTGTCCTGGGACAATCTCCTTGAAGCCACAGAGGAACCTAAACCTGAGACTCCACCCTCTAAACCGAAGACTCCAGTTAGTCCTCCTCAACCAAAACCAGTCACGGCTCCAGTTCCACACCCTAGAACTAACCCACCTGTTGTTATGAGGGTAAAGGAACCGAATAAACCATGCCGTGAAGATGTGAGAAAGTCTTTTGTTGAGTGTGTAGAAGAGATACCATTTGCTGATGATGTTGAAGACACGTATGATGACCGCACTCCATACAATGGTCTGGAAAAGTTTTACACCCCACCAACCAGCATGGTCAACCGGGAGAAACCGCCTTTGCACTTGGCGCTGGCAATGGAAAACGGCAAGCCTAACATAACTGATGGAGTTTCCCGGACAGCAAAGGTTTCCCAAGATTTTTCTCCAGAAGCCAAAGAGATTGCAGAAGAGCGAATGCGGGCCCGAGAAAAGTCTGTGAAGAGCCAAGCTCTGAAGGACGCCATGGCCAAGCAGCTTACTAAGATGAAAGAATCAGATGCTGCCAAGGGTGCTGTGGCAAAAGCAGCCTGGAATGTTCCTGAGACAACAGGGAATAGCAAAAAGCAATCAAACACAACCAAGGACTCTGCAGTGAAGGCTTTGGAGTCCAAAAAGCAGACCGACATACTACCTGACCGTGTCTTCACCACACCGACCAGTAAGAACGTGGACAGTTCGGTCACATCTTCAGAAAGCTCAACAGGGGGCAAAAGCAAGAAGCGCAGCTCACTGTTTTCTCCACGTAAGAACAAAAAAGAAAAGAAAGCCAAAAATGAAAGGCTCTCTGGCACAGAAGAGACTCCACCCAAACACAAGTCCCTGTGGAAGGCGGTGTTCTCTGGCTACAAGAAGGACAAAAAGAAGAAAGACGACAAGTCATGCTCAAGCACATCTTCAAGCTCTACAACTACAGACTCTGGGAAGAAGAAAGAATCACCACTGGACAGGTCCTCAGGTCAGCTATAGGTTTTTCATTTAAACCGCTCCCCCTTTGTCAGAATTTATCCTTGTCTATGCTAGCTCTGTTCCAAAATCTAGTGTGAATCCTAAATAGCCAGCTCCTTTTCAAGACCGCATCATAAACTTAATTGAACCTCAATAGTGACCGATGGTTGGATTCAACTCGCAAATTATTTAATTGGAGTCTACTGTTAGCATATTGCTAAGATAATGTTGTGTAACAAGCATGGAAGTACATTGCACAAGATATTGTGTAAATTATTATTTTTTAATATATATACATTGAGCTAGTATTATTAGTACTCCATGGTGTTGATTGAATAATTTGTTGCTCTATTATCAGCGTCTTGCCTCATCCAAAAAATTGAATATGTTTCCATTAATTGTCACAGTGCAATCTGGGTTTCCCTTTTTTCACACTAAGTATATTTGTGATGCCACTTTATAATTTGGTGACCAGTAAAACGGCTCACTTCAGATGCTAATGGGTTTCGTAAAAATCTTGCAGAATGTTTATGGAACTTACTTTTTTCACCCAAGTATCTTTCAACTGGTCATTTTCTTAAGGAAAGTTCTCTCTAATTTACTGATGTAGATTTAGGTCTGAGGAGAAATCTCAGCTTTTCTGAGGACTCTGATCTCTCCTGTGACGATGTTCTGGAAAGATCCTCTCAGAAGTCCAAGGGTGATGTAAGTATATCATATTTAAAGAGCTTCTTTTTTTCATTTGAGTCAAGTGTATGTTTTGTTTTTCTGTAGTCTTCAATTTTAATGAAATCTTTTGCTCTTCTCAGCACAATATGGACCTGTTTGACTTGGTATCAGATTTGAAAAAAGAGAGAATTAAAGAGGAGAAATCCAAAGAGAAGGATAAGGACAGGGTGAGGGGAAAAGGAAAAAGAGTAACAGAGAAGGGCAAGGAAAGGTTAAAAGAGAGGGAGAATGAAAGAAGAGTCAAAGAAAAGATTGTGAAAATGAAGGATGTGCAACAGGAGAAAGGAAAAGAGGAAGAGGTATTTGTGATGTGGGTTTCAGAAAGAACATGAATGCAACACGATGCTCAAAAAAAAAAAAAATTTATTAAAACATATTGAACAGCATTCTGTTTCATTCATAACCTGTTAGAAATTAAGTATTTTTGTCTTGCTGTGTTTGTGTGACGGTGAATATAGCGTGTAGAAGAACAAAAAATCATAGTGTCCACCAGACTTCATAGAATAAGTTATAGTAGGCATTTTAGAGTGCAGTGTTCATCTGGCTTTCATAACTAGTCTAGTTGTGCATATAAAGCTGTGGTCGTGACACAGGTAGTTTGTGGTGTTGTTGTTGTTGTTGCTGTTATTATTGTTGTTTTTTAAGTGTTCTGTTTGTCCAGATTATGATTTTTTAAATTTTTATTATTATTATTATTTAAATTTAGTGTTGTGGTTTCTCAAGACAAAGTCACTGATGCAGTAATGTTTTAGTATGTACTCTTACCCTCTATCAAGTCTTTTAGGGTAATCTTTTAGTCCAAAAGGTCCAAAATTAACTTTTTGCCACACTTGCAAATAATGTTTGTTTGTTTTTTTTTGTGGGGGGGTGGGTGGGTTAATATTTAATGTACTGTCTATGAGAATAATTTTGGTTGGCAGATGTTAATTTTGGACCCTGAGTGTAAATGCGTTGCACAAAACACGGTCACGTTAATTTGTACTTTTGCACTCATCCCAGCATCCTTAAATGTTAAGTCTTGTGTTTGTGTGTTGCCGTAGAATCCTGATTTTGTTTTTGTACATTAACCATTCTAATCGCATAATATTTGTTTTTCTTTAATTTATTTTTCTAAGTCTGTTTATGTACCTCATGCATTGGCGTTCAAGAGATCGTATGCCACAAAGGTAGTGTGTTCATTCATTCCCATTGGTCTACCCGTTTTACGCATGTCATATCACACCGTCAAGCCTAACCTCTTATTGTTGGTCAGAGTATGTTTGCTTTATTGTGTTACTAACCGTTTTCTGCGGCATGGTGAAGGCTAAAGCGCCCCCTTTCTGCTGGAGGATGTTACTGTATCACATGACATTTTCAAAAGGCTTTCTGGCTGTTTACCTGCATACTGTTTCTATTGTGTACCTCACTGGTTTACATGCAACTTGTTTTTCTTTCATAGCTTCTACTATACTTTCTTAAAGAATCTCTTCAGTCAATATTTTTTTCCATGTCTAACTTATACTTTATTGCAATTTATTGGCTGTGTGCAATATATCACTGACTACGTTTACAAGCTGTTAAAATTCGGGTTATGGTCGGGTTAAGGTCACTATTTGGGTTTCTGAAACATTCGGGATAACCCGTTTACATGCGTGAGCCGAGAGAGTTACTCCTGTATACATGGAACGTGTAATCAGTCGCCAATATCACGATGTAAACGGCGACGCACGGTTAGCGTCTGGACGTAAGACGCAATATGCCATGTAATTTCCGATTCTTCTTCCTGTATCCAAAGACTCAAAAGACCAAGATTCCTTGCGAATAGAACATGTGCAGAACACACATTTTGATGGGGATATGCCGAAACGCGTTTACAAGACCAAGTATTAGGGTTAGAAAAGGGGTACCCCAGGTATAATATCCCGGTTTTTAAAAACCAGGATATGAGCATATCCGGGTTTTTGCCGGTGTTTACATGGCCGTGCGCGACCGGGTTATTGCTAATATCCCGGTTTTGAACGTGTTATTGGCTGCATGTAAACGTAGTCACAGAAACACACCAACATCTATCTATCTATCTAGTCTTCAGATTTAAAGTTTGAGTTATTTTTATTTTTTATTAAATTGAGTCAATTTTTTGTGCAAATTTTAGCTTTAGTAAATGTGTGAATTGTATTTTTTTAATGGAGAATGGAGTACTTAATATACTGAATAACTTAAGTGTTTATTTGTTGAATTTCCAAAAAGACGCACACTGTACCATTATTGTGATAAGTTACTTGTACTGTGATATGCTTGATTATTATGACTTGATTATACTATGACTTGATTATCTAGAGGTGCTTTAGAATTGTAAGTCGGAAATACTTCAGTCTGTTGTGGTAGTTGTGTAGCTTTGACATTAGGCTTTGTTTTAGACTCTGCTGTAGTCTTCTATTACACAAATCCCTGCCGTAGACATCCATGTGATGCCAGACAAGGATCCATCTACAACTGGCCTGGACATAGTTTACAGAGAGCTGGATCTGATTTTTAATTTCCTGTTGCAGAAAACATACACGGAGGAGGAACTCAATGCCAAGTTGACAAGAAGAGTACAGAAAGCTGCACGGAGGCAGGCCAAGCAAGAGGAGCTCAAGAGACTCCACAGAGCCCAGGTGAAAGCATACTAATGACTTTTTCACACGAGGTTGTCAGAAAGCTGAATTTCCGCCATCAGCTTGCAGAAGAATAGAGTGTGAAATTAAAAAATTAACTAGAAGCTGCTTTTTGATTCCTCAGATCATTCAGAGGCAGCTGGAGCAGGTGGAAGAGAAACAAAGGCAGTTAGAGGAGAGAGGTGTCGCCGTGGAAAAAGCATTGCGAGGGGAAGCAGGTATTTCTCTCTTTCAGTCTCTCTTTATTCCTCAGATGAGCTGCTAGGGCTTAAAGCCGTGGAGCAGATCTGCATAACTCATCCTTTTCTATGTAGTTATATTTTGACCTTTAGGTCAGAGTTGCTTGGCGTTTTTTTTTCTTTTCTTTTCTAGTTCTAGCTTCAAACTACAGTGCTGAGTTTATTCATCATTTTCCATGAGATTAAAAGCATTTTGTTAACTTGGGTTAGTTAGTATTCTTAGTATGGATAGTAAAGTAATTCCTTTTTTTTTTTTTTTTTTATATACATGAATCTTGCTAGAAGCTTTTATATCATTACTAAATTCATATCACTCTGTTGGGTTCCACACTGACATAACGTTAGAATTACATTCAGAATCCCCATGATTATGGAAAAACCTGGATATGTCAGGGAATTTTAAAATTGTGATGTCCAGGCCTGGAATAGGCAATTATAATTATTAAAAGCTGGAAAGACATGCCACAATCATAGACATTTTGGTAGTGAAGATTTTTTTTCTAGTTATGCTCCACTCTAAATAATTCATATGCCAGAATTGCTTTTTGAGCTCTCCAGTTGAGCTGCAAATGAATCAAGGCATATGTCATTTTCCTGGACACATTTTTACATTTTAAAGTTTTAAGTTATTTAAATCTACTAAGTCCAAGGGTTTGTACCTGACATACAATTGTATCTGCCCCTGCAATCTCAATTCTAAATCCCTATTCACTAGAAGGGTCTTCAAGAGTATTTTAAAGTCTTTATTTGAAAATGCTAATTTATGTGTATATATACATATATTAGAAATATTTTCTTTTCTCCAAATACTGCAGAAAATATTGCAAAAACTGCAGTATATAATGCTTCTAATAAATCAGATAAAGGAATTGCGACAATTGTGACAATACCACTGCTGTTCTTTGATTTCATGTTTTCTGCATTCAATTGCACATGACAAGCTAGCAATAATTAGCATGTTCCTTTTGATGGGTGCTACAGTAACAGCTGAGAGAATTACTAGAATCAATTTCATTATTCGATTCAAAGAAAATGGTTTCCTGTTGGAAAATGTGAGCAGATTATATTAACACAATCAAGTAGCTGTAGCTGTAACAAATTAAAATTTATGAAGTTGATTTGTAATTTCCAGACAGGCAGTAAAAGAAAACCTCTGAATTATGGCCTCCTCTCTCATCTCCCCCTCTCCCCTCCATCCCATCTTTTAAATCTAGTGTTTCTTAATCTCTTTTTATCCTTTACTCTCTCTAAGGGTTGTATAAAGGTTCTAGTGTTAGTCCAAAACAGCGTAAGAGGCGTTCAGGTATCCATGGTGAACTCTAGTAGTTGTTGTAGTCGTCTCGGCCTATCGTGCCATTCTCATGCCGAACATCATCTCTCCTGGTCTCTCCTCACGTGTGTCTCAACTGCATGCCCCGTCAATCTGATCACGCCAAACATAGATTTGTATGCTGCATCACTGGATGTGAAATTAAAAACAATATTACAGACTGTTTCTTTGGTTTTGGATCTATATTATTCCGTTTTGTGAATCCTAAAGCATCCCAAGCTACAGTAAATGCTATATTCATGTTTTGTTGTTTAGCATAACACACATTAACAGGCTGTACAGATAATCTGTAGCATTTAGGGTTAAAATGCCTGCTATATATTGAATAAAAGGAGTTTTAGTTATGTAGATAGGCATTTAAACAAGGGTTTTAGATAGATAAAGATACTCGCACTCCAGAGTCTGATGTGGCAGAACACTGCAGTTCAACAAATCTATGTGCTCATCTACCATAACAGGACATGCAATATAAATACAATCAACTAACTACATGTTTACATGCCAAATAACAAGTGTGTTGAGTGTGTATTCGGCATATCTTGTACTATGTGAGCGTGTGTGTTTGTGTGCAACATATGCATGACTTGAAGCTACTGGCTGTGTGTGCAGTAACATTTTTCTAATATATCCTTATAGACTATTGGGGAGAGTCTAATTACAGTGAGATCCTGGATTTGCATCTGGGCGGTATGTATTTCAAATCTGTTGCTTGAAATGGACTAACATCTAACGCGCTCTCTTTTCCCCCTGTACTTACCGAGTCTTCTTTTGCCTAAATACTGTCATTTTATCCTGCTTAATGTTCACTTTATGTAATTTATAACATTTATGAAATGCTTATAGTTGTATTTTAAATATTTTTTTTTTCAGATTTTTTTAAATTCATATTTTAAGAATGAACTATAATTAGTTGTCATTTATATTTTCTTTCATATACGTTTCACATTTTTTTTGATTTTATAATTTTTTTTTAAATGTTACACATAAGCAATTATATAATCATTTAATGTATTTTTTTTTTTTTTTTTTTTTTTAGGAATCAAAGCAAAAATATATTATTTCGTATCAGTTTTTACCTAAAGATGGCTTGCTTGCAAATAGCCCTGGCATTACATTTGCTTTCGGTTTTAATCTTAGTTTTCAAACTAAAAATGTGCTATTAATATATACCAGCATCTGAAATAGGAAATGCTTAAACAATCAAATAAAAGATTGCAGTCCTGATTAAGCACCTCCCCTCTAGCCTTTTGTAAAGCCTATGGCTATCTGCTTTACCCACCAGCACATTAGCTTTAATATTTTCCACCCATACCTGCTCAGTTGCATAGGGGCCCCGGGCCCCTAGAGATCCCAGTGTTCAGAGCATCATTCCTCATTGCGATTGATCCCATCATGTGTGGCTCATCTTCACTGCGGTCCCTGACCTTATATCTCACGCTGTGGATCTGTTGAGTGCTTGTTTGAATGAGTGTATTGTCTTGTGGCGTTTCATTGATCAGACTGTGAAGTTCCAGGCAGGCCATGCCGAGATCACGCACGCAGACAGGAGATCGCGTGGAGCACTGTCTGTGTTTTTTTTTTTTTAAAGGACATTGAGGCATTGTTTAAACCATCTTATGAATCTTTTTCAATGCAACAAGATTCTTAAATGTAGCATGCCAAAAATCGAATGCAGTGTTACAACAAGGGTTATTTTAGGTGGTAGTCTTTACGTATGCTATGAAATAGTATTGTTTAATTAGGAAACCGAGGTAAGTAAAACATATTCACATTTTATAAATGTTCTAGTAAATTGTCTCAAGACGTTGATGGAAAAAAAAAATTTAATCCAAAAGCAAGCTAAATTCATCAAAGTTAGGATGACTTCTGTTTGGCGTTTTAATGCTGCAACCCCATAATTGCTTCTTGTGGCTAAATTTTCTTTCATTTTTTGTAACAGTTGCACAGAGATTAAGTGGCTAATATGCGAGCTGTTCGCTTGGATTGATTTTCCTGTGAAAGTGATTTTTTTTTAATCATAAACTATTTGGTGGCAGACCTGCTAACAGTTGGAGGATTTCTTGTAATCCGAGCCCAAAAACCCTTTGCATAATTACTGTCAGCATTCTTAGGCCTAAGCCATCTCTTGGCAGGAAAACTTGGTTGTCTTATCCAAAGCAATATAGTTGTCCCCATTCTTGTAGCCAATTAAATAAAACTTTTGAAAGCTTTTGTTGATTTCTGTGTAACTTTGCATCAGTGTGCGTTTGTTTACGGCCTGTTTCCCATGGGTTGTTTCCATGCATGTCTGCATAAGAATGTGAGCTTGTTGCTTTTCATGGATAATTAGTTCCCTGATTCTTCCCATAATTGCACAGGATGAGCCAGCGATATGAGATGATGCGGTTTAAGACAAGTACTCGGTACATGTTAGATTGAAACGGATCCTTTCAATGAAATGCCCTTTTTTTAATGTTTATTTGCTTTTATAAGTGTTGATGAGGTCAGAATATGGGTCACGTATGTAGAATAGGAAACTGAATATGTCCTCAGCCTCCACATAAGACGGTGTTGTATAAGTGCTGATTAGTTTCTGAATGCAGACGAGGTTGCAGTCAAGCTTTCAACAGTTGCGTTGACAAACTCCTCTGTTGTGAATTACATGACATCTCATCCAATTGGTTCAGCATTTTAAAGACTATTCTGTCTTCCCAGCTTTGCAGAGCATTGGGAATTGTACAAGGATCTGCCTTTTAATTTATTCCACTGGTGAAATCCTTTACTCTGGTGACATTCATTTGACTTTTTTATTTTTATTTATTTTTTTAGGTTTGACACCTAGCATATAGATTTATTTCCACATTAGATGTAGTGAGAGGATTGAGAAATCCAGGAACATCCCCAACGATTATATAATAATTCAACCTTGGCTCTTAAAATCCAAATTTTCTAGACCTCACTTTCAGGAGAGCTAAAGCTGCATACTGTACTTCTTTGATGTAGCCCGTGCAAACATTAGGCTTGCTCTAAAGTCACCACTTATTTGTCCCCAGTAGTACACAGAAGGAAAAGTTCAAAGAGTAGCGTGATATTTCACCTCTCTTCCTCAGTTCATTCATGTTTGCGCTCTGTTCTGTGTCGTTTCCCCCCAATATGTTGCATCGCACTGCTGCTTTGAGTTTCTCCCCAGAGTTCTTTCTCTCCCCAGAGTTCTTTCTCTCTTTAATTTTGCTCCTCACTTTTTTTCTCTTCCACATCTCTTTCTTGATTTCACCCTTCTGGTCACCTCCACCACTCTGCTCACTCTCTCTCTCTCTCTCTGCTATCTCTCTCTCTCACATTTCTATCCTGTGTTGTGGAAGTTGAACCCTATGTCGGGACCCCTCGTCGAAGAGCCCTGTACCTCTGCCCCTGCTGTGCCCCTAAAGGTAATGTAAACCCCGTCATGTTTGCTGCCGGCCAGCAATGTTACTATAACAACATGGCCAGCGGCATCACTTTGACAATCCACTGGACCTGTGGAGTATTGCTTTTGCCCTTACAACTACAAAGTCTACTCCTCTCCCCTGCCCATGTGTGTCCAGGCTTAGTGGGTTTCCCCCAGCAGATTGCGTCAGTGCTTCTGATGTACAAACACAAATTTGTAGCAGCAGTAGGGCTGGATGATATTTTAAGGCCTCTTGCCTAAAATTAATGTATTTTCTGTAAAATGTTATAAGACTGATATTTGGTTTTATTTATTATTTAAAGCTGCAGTAGGTAACTTTTGTAAATATATCTTTTTTACATATTTGTGAAACCTGTCATTATGTCCTGACAGTAGAATATGAGACAGATAATCTGTGAAAAAAAATCAAGCTCCTCTGGATCCTCCCAGTGGTCCTACTGCCATTTGCAGTTACGTACCGCTCCCGGTAAGAAACAACCAATCAGAGCTGATGTCTGTAACTTTGTTTGTGTTCAAAATGTAGAAAAAGTTATATAATAAGCGAGTACACCATGAATCCATTTTCCAAACCGTGTTTTTAGCCTGTCCTGAATCACTAGGTTGCACCTATAATCAGTGTTTATATTCGGACTATTTTAGATTGCTTCGGGGGTACCGCGGCGGAGTAACCCAGTACCTTTGTGATTCTTCATAGACATAAACAGAGAGAAGTAGTTCCGGCTACGATGTTCTTCCGCAAGACGCAAGCAATTCTGTTTATTAACCGCTAGAGCGCCAAAAGTTCCCTACTGCAGCTTTAATGTGTTTTAATATACGTTAATATTTTATGTAATAATTTATTATTTGCATTTGATTGGCATTTTTTATTTAGTGGTGGTATTAATTAGAATTATACCTAAAGAAAAAAAATCATTTTTTTTTTTTTAGCAAAATTCTTGCCTAAACGCTTGTTTGCATTTGCCTTTGGCATTACATTTACTTTCGGTTTTAATGAAATGAAACAAAACAATAAAATGTAGCAGCACATATCCAAAATGCTTCAATAGTCAAAAGTAGCTAGGTGTAATAGATGCAGCATATTTTATTTTATGTAGTTGCCAACAGATTAAATATGCTTTAAGCAAGAAGCAACATTTGAATTTTTTATGCACAAAAATAATAATTAATTAATTAATTAATTATTATTAATTGTATAATTAATTAATTGTAACAAACAAGAATACTATGCATTTCATTTTGAAACTTGTGTATGTGCCATTCAAGGATTTTCATGAACCGTTAAATCCCAAATAAAGTGTTAAATCAGTATTTGAGTCAGGAAATTTTAAAGAACTGATTCAGGAGTGTTGATCAAATTTGCCCTCACTGTCAGAATGGTATGCTATTAAAATTCTATATAGTCAACAAAAGCCACACACGTGGTAAATGTTTAGTATATCACCCAGCCCTCAGCAGTAGCAGCATAGCTTTTGGTTTCACATATCAAGGATTTACTTTTATTTTCTCTACACTTATTCTAGACTTCCTAAAGAGGATAAGCATTACATGAAATGCGTTTTTAATTAGTACATTAGAGCAGACATGATACAATGACAGACTGTGTTTTTTGGGGGAAACTGCTCTGCTGACTATAAGTGTGAAGTTAACAGCATGATTGTCATTTGCTCTTCCCGAGTTCTAAAACTGTCAGCGTTTTACCTGTCCCAACCTCACAGCTCCTTTACAGAGCTGTATCATAGACTATATTCACTGTGTTCATATGTTTCCATAACACTGATTTGTTATGAAGGATAGCATGTTTAAGAGGAACACAATAGGAAAGTGAGGTCTCCAAACTTGGCAGTCCTTTTTATGTCTTTGTCATACCATACATTCAAATTTAAAGTCAACATGAGATCAAATTAAATTTTAGACTCTTGGACTTTATGCGAATATTATTCCAAGGATTTATTTTTTTCTGCTTATCGGAATAATGACTTTATCTTTCCTTTTCTGATAAAACAATCAAGGCCAGTAGGTTGGGGAAAAATAATGTTGTACAAATTATTTATAAAGCTGTTGTTTTGTAAGTAATGCATTATTAAAAGACCTTCCAGCAATGCTTTAATTTGATTAAAATGTTTGCTTTAAATAGTGCTTATTTTTATTCCTGTTTGATTTAATAATAATAATGATGATGTGTTATTTTACATTATTATGCATTATATAGAATGCATAAAAATATATAAAATAGTACTAATAATTTTATAAAATAATTACTATTACTGTTATATCAGGTTTCTGATTTATTTCATATTTAATATATTTGATATTATGTTCAATGAGTTATAGGATTTAATGAATTTTAAATTGAGTTTTCTCTATATGTTGGGTTAAATTAACATTATAAAAGTAAAATGGTAGCATAGGACATTTCATGTTGACTTTAAATGCAGCAGCACAAAGTACAGAAGTTTGGCAACATTGTGTTTTTGTCAGTTTGTAATCTGGTGTGTGTAACTATGCCTGTGTATAACGGTGCCCTTTTGGCACAACGTTAGCATGGCTGTTCTACGACTGTTCTAACTGTGGTTCTTCTTTCTCTGTTCCTCTTGGGAAAAGCATGGGGCTGAGTGTGGGTGAGGCCACTCACAGTGCGTCCCTCTGGATAAGTTTAGCCTCCCTGTCCTCTTGTCTCTGTCTCTCTCTGTTTTTATGTCTGAGGACCTCTACTTTGCCTCTGTGTGTTAAAACAGTCAAGGCCAGCAACCGCGAGCACAGCCTTTCGATTTATGTGTGTACTGTCTTTTTCCCTTTTTTGTTGCAAGAGCCGCCTCTCTGTCAGCTAAGTACGTCATGCTCCATCCAGGTTTGCCATGCGATGGCTCATCTCAGCGCTTGGCTTCACTTGTGTGTTTATGTATGTGTGTGTAAGGATGGGAGATGGGGTTTTCATAGATGTCTGGGACTGTAATAGCATGGGCTGACATGTAGTTGGTCCCACATGCAGCCGGTTGACAGTATTCTGCTTTGATCATGGACTTCAGCACATGCCATGAGGCTTTTTACCTCATGCAAACATTAGAAGAACGTGTAACTGCACTGCAGGTAAAGAATATCGAGTCATGAGCTCAGCCCAGAGCGCTTTTTAAAGGAATGTTCTAGGTTCAGTGCAAGTTTTATCTGCAAGCTTTTGCCGCATAATGTTGATTACCAAAGAAAGTTATTTTGACTGGTCCTTTTTGTTTTTATAATAAGCAAAAATTGTAGCTGTGTTAAGGTACTTACAGAGGGACACTAAAATTAACAATAAAGATCAAAGATATTTTAAAGCCGTTAAAAAGCTAGTGTGATATTAGTCATTTCTGTGTTGAATGTATCCAGAAATATAATAAATGACTTTTATCGAGAGAAAATACTTTAATAAAAAATATTTAAATTATTTGTGTACACGCGTCTCTCTCTGTGTGTGTGTATACAAAACAAACTAGATTTGTATTTATAATCTTATAGATTTTATGTATTTTTTATATATATATATATATATATATATATATATAAGCAAAATACAGATTTAAGTTTTAATAAATTCAAAAATAGTATTATTTGAAATAGAAATAATGTATTAATTTCTTTATGGTCGATTAATTTAATGTATGCTAATTGAATAAAAGTAAAAAAAGAAAAAGAAAAAAACGCACCAACAACATCAAAAACTTTCGAACTGTCACATCATG
The DNA here is from genome assembly GCF_003368295.1 of Carassius auratus. Lineage (NCBI taxonomy): Eukaryota > Metazoa > Chordata > Actinopteri > Cypriniformes > Cyprinidae > Carassius > Carassius auratus. The sequence goes on from NC_039260.1 coordinate 5,237,895, forward strand.
TTATCTATACTTATTTATATGTATATATTATTTGTAAGAAATAATAATTACCAGTTAAAGTAGCTAAAGTTCTTGAGCAAAGATACAATGCTTTCTGAGAGGAGTCAAAATTAATTTGTCAATCAACAATTTGCCAACCTTGCTGTCAGTAGAGCTGAACTTGTAATGAAACTGGAACATTTCTTTATGATGTGCCATTATTATCGCCATGGCATTGGGCTAAAATGGTATACAGTTGGGTAACTTGCATCATTTTTTGGAGGAAACCTCCTTGGAGCAAGCTGTGGAACCCACAAAGGTAAAACCAAGTTTAGATGTTCACCTACGACATTCCCTTGGATTATTGGGTAACTCTCATAATTAATAAATGTAGTCTTGCAAAAGAAGATTTTAAAGTTTGAAGCAATATCCACTGCCTTGAAAAAGACCAAATGCCTCAGAAGTCCAGTCCGATCAGCATTGATCATGATATGCTGTCCAATCAGAAGCCATACCTCCACGCCATCCTCTGTGAACCCGGCTGGCTCGACCTCATCACGGTCTTCCACATTTCCACCCTACTCTTGCCCTGACAAAGACATCCTGGCTTGGCTGTCATCGCATTTGCTGTGTGGGTGTCTGTGTCAGGTCTGTGTGTCAGCGAGTGGTTAACTGCCAGGTTCCTCATGCTTCTCCAATGTGTTTCTTGCAGGAATGGGTAAAAAGGACGATCCAAAGCTGATGCAGGAATGGTTTAAATTGGTCCAGGAAAAGAATGCCTTGGTGCGCTATGAATCGGAGCTGATGATATTGTGAGTAGACGTCCAATTTAAGCTTCAATGCCCATTTCTCATTTCATAATGCTCTTTAATTTTTACTTCATATGTTTAGTCTATCTACATTAAGAACTTTTTCATACTATACAAAAAATGAATAAACCAGAGCAAATTTGATTTAGCTTAAAAAAAAAAAAAACTTCTCAGTGTCCAAAAATCTATTACAATCATCTCATTAGGGCTGCACGATTAATTGAACGCGATAAATTTGGAACGCACATTTAGTCAGTAAAGCTGGTTCTGTGATTAGCAGTAAATCTCCATCACCTGCTTTCAGGTGGAGCAGCATTTACTACACAGAGCCGTAGATCTCTGACATCTATGTAAAATCGCATTCATAATCGCAGACAATATAATTGTAGGATCATGAAACCTACTAATTCGTTCGTGATTGACAGCTGTTTTTGTATCTTAGTGAACCATGGCTCTGTGTAGTAAATGCTGCTCCGTCTGAGAGCACGTGAAAATACCACATTTAATAACGTTTAATAACTCCAAATTCACTTCATAACATCAGTCGAGTCGAGTGTTTAAAATAATTCCTTCTGTGAGATATGGCTTCTTAAACAGAATACTTAAGGCACACAATATTTCATTGTATTCTAAGCAGTGATAAAGGCGATGTCAATTAGCATTTCATCATAGATATACTTATGATGAAAATTATAAGAATTATAATAAGATAAACCATATAATGCCATTGTCGTGTGTTTATTAGTCACGTTGAATCAATGAAAGCGGTTAACTTTTTTTTTCTAATATTAACGAACTTCAGTTTATTGTCTGGAGTCTGGACGATTTTATTTCATTGTACAAAAGGAACAAATGTCTTTTTAAACTAGAACGGATGGTCTCTAACAGGCAAAATTGCTGTAGGCAACGACATGGCACTGAAAGATTATACCAGATGCATTTATTTGATTCTGTTTGTTCTGTTTACATTGTGTGGATATGAGATGCAATTACATAGTGACTGCCTCAAATGCAATCAACTGTGCATCTTTGTTTGCAAAGATGAGCACCAAATGGCCCATACATTCAGACAAAAGACAGTTTCATCAACAAAATGCAAATTACAAAGAGACAATTTAATCAAGAAAAGAAGAACTGCTTGTGGGCTCTCCATATGGACATTTTTCAGTTATAGGCTGTATCATATTTTCATCAGCTCTGAAGTTCAGTCGGTCAGTATTGGATATGTAATCGTGTGTGTGCTTGTTTCTAATATTTTCACATTTAGATTTTTTCCCAAATGTAGAATCTTTAATACACATATTATTTAATAAGACTTTAGAATGTAATCTTTAGCTTATCTCAAAATTAATAATGTTCATTTTAAGGTTGTGATGCCTGAATTCACCTGTATCATTTAAATTGTAGGAGTTGAAACTTTATTATTTGAATTTAGACAAAATAATTTTAGAATTGTCCATTTAGCAGATGGTTCCTTGATATCCATTTTACATTATCTTTGATCATCAAAGATTTTTCAAAATACTTCATACAATAGCAATAGTTTAACAGTCATTTGTTCTCTTCCATTTAATTCTACTCCCCCCTTCCTCTCTGCAGTGCTCGGGAGCTGGAGTTGGAGGACAGACAGAGTCGACTGCAACAGGAACTGCGAGAGCGCATGGCAGTAGATGGTACTTTGTATTCCAGTATACGTCTGATCATGTTTTAACACCAAAAAAAGTGAAACACATTCTTCTTAAATCAATGTTTTACTCTCTGCAGACCATCTGAAGACCGAGGAGGAACTTGCGGATGAGAAACAGATTCTGAATGAGATGTTGGAAGTAGTCGAGCAAAGAGATTCTCTGGTGGCTTTGTTGGAGGAGCAGAGACTCAGGGAAAAAGAAGAGGATAAAGACCTGGAGGCGGTGATGCTCTCTAAGGGTTTCAACCTCAACTGGGTTTAACATAACAACGGCGAAACGCTTCTGACCTCCAGCGATTCCCAGTTTCACTGCAGGGAATGTAAAAAATTGCAGAAAGAATCGGTCTGTCTCCCACTTCGGTTTTACTGGGCATGTCAACAACGTTTACAAATCCACTCATGAGCACGATGATGATGTTTACGAGTTCTCCTGGCATGACTCAGCCAAGGCATTGGCTCTGTGCAAGATGTTCTCTCGTTCAGAATGGGAGAAAACTTCAATTAGCAGATATATTTAGATCTTTTTTTTTGGCCTTGAAAAGGGACATATCAATCCTGCTGACGTTGAGGAAGTCTGAGACTAATGATCCTACAGTACAAAAAGCCAGTCTTGTTTTTCAGAGAACGTCTGGTCAAACAACTCTTTAACGTTTTCATGGGCAAAAGACGTTTGGATTTCCTATAATGCGTTTTCTACCTTTGACTACTGACTGAAAAAGTTCAGCTGTTTTCTCTCCCTTCGCACACTACTCTCCTGTTTAATATAACGCACTATTAGCATCAGACCTCCATGCAACAAATGAATGAAGTCTTCAGGTGTTGTTCACAGATAAGCATTTGATGGACTTCTGTAATCGTCACAGACACCTTTTAGTGACCGACACGTGTTGTGTTTGTAGCATCGACAATTGTACAATTTTAAAAGCTGTAAGTAGCCACCATATTAGAGATATTGTCTCGATGTTACGTACTTCACTGATGTTGGTTTCCATTTGTCTTGAATGGTGTTACCATACTTATATCCTAAAATCAGTTTACAATCATTTAGAATCTAGGAATATCTGATACTTGCACTATAGTTTACATAAAGCAGTGAGGTGTGTGTATATGTATAAGTATATAAACTTCCTCAGTGCAGATAGTTCATTAGAATATACATATACACCCAATATGCATTGATATACAATCAAATGCATTATGCATTTTGTTGGTTGGTCAGTGGTTTCAAGAACAGTTAAGGCACCCACAGCTTTTCGGACTTTTAGTATCAATGTGATGGAGAAATAGTGCCCAATTTCACATTTAATTGAAATTCACAGATTTGGAGCAACATGGCTTTTTTAACTTCTCATGCAACAGCTCTTCTCATCCATAGTTTTCTTATCTGTGCAGAGTGTGTTATTTATAATTGTCTTTGTAAAGTTTTATATCACACAAAATTGTTCCAGCACTGTCGACCGACACCAGTGCTGATTAACAGCGGGAGCTCGTGGTTATGCTCGAAACATCAATATTGCATATGAACATGCCTTTTTCCTAAGTGTATATTTAATTTTAGTCACAATTATGCTGTATAGATGGGCACAGATTTTCTTTCTTTCTTGTGAGTACAGATAACTGTGAATGAATACATACATATGGTCAACCATAGTTATTTAGACTGTAAAATGTTTGACAGATTTTATGGTGTATTTATTAACGTGTGAAAACTGTATTATATGTAAAGTAAATGAATCCTAATTTTTAAAAATATGTTGGCTCTTGAAAATGCTTCATGTTGCTAATTTGCATATAGGGTATTGGATGTATGCAGAGGCAATAAAACAATGCAGTTGTTACAAATGAAGACTACTGTGCTCCAAAGGGTTTTTTTTCTACAGACATTTGCACTGCTTAATCTGCAGGCTTTATTCACATTGACGTTTCAAGTTTTTTTTTTTTTTTTTTTTTTTTACATGTTGGTGGGCTTTCAAAAGCTGAACCATTAAGACTGTAATATTTGCATATGAATGTTGAAGTCTTAATTTGAAAAAAAAAAAAAAAAACACGTATATTTGTCTGTCTTGCATCATTTGCATAGTTCATTTTATTTGTTAATTTTGCATACATTTACCCATTAAGCATTTCAGTGTTGGTCTGTATAGTTTTTACCTAGAACTTTACCACCATTGATTTGCAGCTTTGATTTACTGGTGTTTGCTTCAGGAAATGGAAATATTTTCAAATTCATTAAGATAATCCTTTCAGAATTAAAAACACAATAAAATACATATAAAAGGCAAACTGTAGCAAATATTTACCTTTGGAAGTAGGGAACGTGCAAAAGTTATTTTGTTTTATAAAGCAAAGTAGCCCACCTCCGATTTTCACTTTGGCGCTGTGTAGCGTTCACTGTCAGGAGAAGACCATGGCGATGGGAAGTCCGATTCATTTAAGCGAAGAATCGGTTCCTTTGGACAGTTTACTAACAGCATAATGTACTGGTTCAGAAAACTAATCGCTGCAATCTTATCACGTTTCCTGACATCTTGGCATATTATTCTCTAAAACGGTGAAGTACCACATTTTCGATTTACGTACGTTTTATTATTTAAATGTGTTTGTTATAATGTGTGCCCCAGTTCATTTTACTACAGCCATATTTCGATTCATAGGGCCATGTAGAACCTATAAAACTATTCAGTGTGCAGCTTGGCTGAAAATATTGTTAACCATGCGAGTCGACGTGTTCGAAAAAGACAGCTGTTGATTCAATTATACCGTTCAGTCCGATTCGTGAACGAAACATTTACAGCGGTGTAAACCCAAATGATTCATCGGAAAGATCCGAGTTCAAAAGGCTGAAGTTCAAGTTTTGCATGTTGTCCTGCACAATATACATTAACGTTAGATATTGTATTGGGGGCACAAAGCTACTTCAAGCAATCTTTCTAAGCCAACAAATTTCAGTTACACTTCATACAGACAGCGTAACATTTCTGTTGTGCATGTGTAAGTTTGTCAGGAATGGAAATCTTAAGGTCTGCCTCTGTCCACCTTCAGTAATGAGGCCTGTAAAATATACGATGCTATACTGTCTCAGGTACATATGCATATGCTGATACTTATAACTGTGTGTATTTGTATAACTAACCTCAATATTTCTGTCTCTGGTGATCAGTATGTGTCCTGGCGTAATAATGAGACACTGGGAGGAATAGAAGGCCGTCAAAGCTGCAGACCCGGACTTTGGTATGTGATTGCAACACTGAACATTGTAGTCTGTTAAAAGCCAAAAAAAAAGTTGTAAATAATAAATGGTTTCGAGATTTCAACTGTGGTATTCTGCTATCACATTGTTTTTATATCCCTCCACAGGGATTTCTCAGGTATTATTTAAGTATTTTTGTGTCTATTTGGCAAGTAGCCATGTAATAAGTGTGATAATGTGCATTCAGCTGGTCATTATCGTACTATAAATGTCTTCATGCTGATAGAAGCCAGCCAAGGCTTTCCTAAGTCCTCATTAGTGTCTTCTCTCTGTGCTGCAGTGATGGGTCATGTGATCTCCACTGGGCTGGAGCTGGTGGGAACAGGAAGTTCAGTTCTGTGGGATGAGAGATTGGCCAGCGCAGTGAGGAGGGCTGTGGAGTTAGCCAACACTCAGGAGTTCACGTCTAGAGAGAGGAACCGCGTGAAAGCTGTGGAGCTCTTCTCTAAAGGGTGAGTGTATGAGAACATTCACCAGGTGACGACATGAACGTTACACATCCGGCCACTCAGTAAAATAATTTTCTGTATTTTTTTTGTATGCTGATTTTGCAGCTAGTGTTGTAAATGGAGGTCTTTTTCTGATTCATTTTAAGCAAAGTTGCCTTCGGTGAGCAGTTATGAATTGGTTCTTGAAAGAGTCATGCTCACTTGTATCCTTGAGCAGAGAAGAGTGTGACTGTCATATGAAAGCTTAAGCCGGATTAAAACTCTTTAATAAAGAAATCTTATCTTCGTCTTTTAAGTTGAAGTACTCAAATTACATTTAAAAAAGGTACATAGAAATGTATAAATAAAAAAAAACAGTTAAAACTTCAAAAAATTAAAATGACAATATTAAAAAAAAAGCTAATTAAACATGAAAAATACTATAATAGTATATACATGGTTCATACATACTATGAAAATTGTAGAGTCACACTGAAGGCATCAAGGGCTATTTGAGCAAGAAGGAGAGTGATGGGGTGCTGCGCCAGATGACCTGGCCTCCACAGTCACCGGACCTGAACCCAATCCAGATGGTTTAGGGGTGAGCTGGACCGCAGACAGAAGGCAAAAGGGCCAACAAGTGCTAAGCATCTCTCTGGGAACTCCTTCAAGACTGTTGAAGACCATTTCAGGTGACTACCTCTTGAAGCTCATCAAGAGAATGCCAAGAGTGTGCAAAGCAGTAATCAAAGCAAAAGGTGGCTACTTTGAAGAACCTAGAATATGACATATTTTCAGTTGTTTCACACTTTTTTGTTATGTATATAATTCCATATATAATTCCACATGTGTTAATTCATAGTTTTGATGCCTTCAGTGTGAATCTACAATTTTCATAGACATGAAAATAAAGAAAACTCTTTAAATGAGAAGTTGTGTCCAAACTTTTGGTCTGTACTATATATATATATATATATATATATATATATATATATATATATATATATATATATATATATATAGAGAGAGATTTTTTTTCTTTTCTTTTTTCTTTTTTTTTTTCTAAATACTTTTAAAAAAAAATCTTTTTTTTTTTTCCTCACAGGGTATATATGAAGCAGCTTTGAAGATTTTTGATGAGCATTATATTTGCTAACCGCGAAGTGGCATGGTACTTCAGTGGTTTCCAGTATAATTCCAATATAATGTTTTTTTCTACATATCATGATATAGCATGGTATTCTTTGACTTGTCAATACCAAGGCACAGCGTTCAGTGTATATCAAAGGTAGATAGTGACATATGATACCACCTGTAGTACCACCACACTACTTTTTTTTAAAGTGTAGAATACATTTTGCAGACATGTGGTGAATGTAATTAGTCACACAAGGGGAGAAGTGTGAATCCTGTCATGTGTTCCATATGGATTGTGACGGATTCAGGCTGGTGAAAGTTGAACTGACGTAGACAGGACTCAGGAGCATATGGGTGCAGCAGGTGCATTTAGTCAGACAAGTGAAGACAAGGCACTCTTAAAAAGAGCACTTTATATTTAGAAAGTTGTTAAATGAGATAACACGCCTTAACACATTTCATAAGCCATTAACAAAACTTACATAACTTAAGTTCAGTTATATAAATCCCACTAGTATTGGGATTTTACATGGCCAGAAGTGTGTGACCACAAGAACATCTCTGTAATTGTTGAAAGTGTGAAGGTGTACTGTTGTACGTTGTATCTTGGATTTGGAGATTTACTTCCATTAAGAACGCACTCATCAAGGATTTTAGGTAGAGATGTTGGCTGACATTCTGTGTGTAAACTCATTCCAGCGGTGTTCAGGTCTGGGCTTCGTGCAAGCCAGTCAAGTTCTTTCATGAAATCATTCTAGTTTGGACTTATGTGTTTGCCAACTATGCTTAAAGATAATACTTATATAATGTCTGCATTATATTTAAAATGATGGCCTTTACATACTCCATATGCTTGATTTATGCGCCTGTTCGCAATTATAGCTGCAATTGTCAAATCTGTTGATAATAAAGAGTAGGGATGCACGATAATATCGGCACAATATCGGTATCGGCCGATAAAAGCTTAAAATGACCATTATCGGTATCGGCCGATATGAATATTTCTGCCGATGAGCCAAACCGATATTCTCCAAGTGAAATAATTGACCTGTTTTTCAGATGTGAATGTCTGTCTACATTTGTAAAATAATAAATTTATGGTAGAATCAGTACAGAAGAGATACATGGATTTCTCTTTAAATTAAAGTTTAAAATTAAAGTTTAAATATATCAGTATATATTTGTATATATATCGATATCGGTATCGGCATCGGTCAAAATTATTTTGAAAATATCGGCATATCGAATATCGGCCAAAATCCAATATCGTGCATCCCTAATAAAGAGGCATCCATATATATGGAATTAGTTAAGATTATTTATCTGATTATCTTATTATTCAGTATATGACCCGTCAAAGTCATATAATGTAATATTTTGAATGAAAATTGAGATGAATTCAGTTAAAGTTACTGGAAATGTGACATTTGAAACATTTCTCCAGGTTTCTCGGTGCAGTGTGCAGTCTGGAGCGATGCTGGACACCGTAGACTCGTGTTCATTGCTCGACTAGACTAGACTAGAGCTGGAGGGTGAGACATCATCCAGTCTCAAAATAGAGATTGAAAACCGTACAACTCACTGTTTCTGAGCAGGAGCAGAGAAATGTGTCGGTTGAGTCTATTTCTGGTTGGAGTCCATCAACAGCCAGCGCATGCTGAACACATTTGCATTTGAGCGTTTAATCAAGGCAGGTTGTGTCTGAAGTCTGCGCTGGAATATAACATGTGAATCTGCTGTGTTGAAAAGCCCTGATGTGATGTGAAAAGCACTTGAATGTTCTTAGGCATGCTTCTGTACCTTGAAAACAAGTGTATTTTAGTAAAGAACTAGACTGGTGAAAACAGCAGATGGCTGGGGTTTAAAATGTGGGCATTGCTTGTACTGTAAACAACAGGACCGGGCTATTGCTAAACAGAAACAGACACCTGAATCTGTTATAAAATAATAAAATAGCTAATCCGCATTAGCACAAAGAAAAAAAATATCTCAAACAAATTAGCATCTCTCTCAAGTGTAGACATAGCAAAAGTACTAATCAAAATATTTTTTGCAGTCAAGTTCCTTGGAAAGGCTTGAAAAAAAACATGGTTCCTTGTGGGAAATGTATTTGCAGGGAGAGACATTTACAGTGCAATCTGTGAAGTCTCGCCGGTCATCTAGAAGATATTTTATGAGATATTGTGACATTCCACAGAGAAGATAAATAGAAGATAAAGGGGAGTTCAACCTTTCTGCTCTTGATCTTAGGGTGATCTGGTTTGAGAAATGGCTAACGTTACTTAAAACTGTTCCAGCTCTTTTTTATTATTATTATTATTATTTAGCTTATTTATGGGCACAGCTGAAGTACCGAATGTCATGATCTATTTTCAAGGATGCGTTTAAGGTCTCTGCTGAAAAGTATAGTCAGTTTTTATAAAGCTTTTCACAAAACAAAACACATTTTCAAGCAGTTTTACAAAAGCACTAACCAGTATGTACTGTAGTCATTTTTATTTAGAAAAAAAGGTTATTAATAAAGTAGCCTTTGAAGTTCATTCTAAAGCATCTGAAATTACAAACCAAGCAGATTTAAAGTTTTTTCTTCTGTAAATAACTCTAAAGAGTTCAGAAGTTTTTATACCATGCTAATTCGTAGGACAGAGTTCACTTTAACTTTGGTTCGCCAACATGAATTTCCCGCTCTCACGTATTCACATCCGTATGAATGAAAATGGATGGAGTGTGAAGTCTATCGTGACTGCACCTTGAGACATCTGGAGGGAAGCTGGTAGCAGCCAGTGAAGCGTCCCTCTCTGTCTGGCTGGTTTTGCTGCCTGTAGGCATGGTTCAGAAACGCTGATGAGCTGGGATGGGAAACTGGACGTGTTGCATTATGGTTGAATAAGAGGCAGGTTTTTGTGCTGAAATGCACCCAAAGTGGTACAGCTGTTTGTTTGTGAGTATAAAATGTTTTTCATTGCAGGTGTGAGTGTGAAGGACCGCTACAGAGAGCTGCTGCAGGTGACCCAGCCACATACAGAAGACCACACTTTACTTTTCAATGACCTTCACTTCCTCATGGTTTCCCTGGGTAGCAAGGAGACCGCCACCACTCAGCACCTGCTGGAGAGTCTTCAGGAACTAGCTAAGTGAGCCGCAAACATTACATAACCCACTCGAGAGATTACATTACAGCCAGGTTCTGCTCACGGGTGGGAGTTTGTGGAGGCCGAGTTGTGGATGAATGTACTGTGTCTTCAGGCTCCGTGTAAGATTTCTTAGAAATGTCCCTACTCTGTGGAAGACTAGTGTTTTCAAGGCTGATGCACTGCATGCATATTCATTCCAATTTGTCATAGCAGCCAAAACAAACGTCCAGGAAAGGACGTTTGAACACCGAGTGTATCGAAAGTATCACAGAGCACAAAAATACATTTCTTGTTAGCATGCAGTGTTTTATAAGATAACATGATGGAGAAGAGTCCTCTGGGAGCTGTATTTTCAGCACAGCATCTGTTCAAAGAAAGGAGTGTTTTCACAAAGTGCAAAATTTTTTCTTTAGGCTTTTGGTAAAAAAAGACCATACCACCTAAAAAATAATAATAATAATAATATAAAAGGCAGTTATTTATTTTTTTGTACTGCACAAATGTATGCTGTGAAAAATCTAAACATTATAAATGTGTAAAATCTTTTTTTATATCAAGGTGACACTATTTCTACTCAACATTAGGGTAATGTAACAAAACTATGGCTTAATATATAAATAGAATAAAATCGTTTTGATTTCAAACGATTTTATAAAGCAGAATGAAGCCGTATTAGGGGATGTTCACACAGAATCCTACTTTTCCATTATTTTTCTATGTAAACACGTGGTAGACATATGTGTTTGACCATTGCATGAACAGCAAACAACATTCTCTTCTTTAATAAACAAATACAGGAGTCAGAAACATCATTGAGAAGACACAAACCTGGATTAAACACGCGATCAGTTTGCAGTAAAAAATGATAAAACAGAATTCACATGAGTCCATTGGTTGACAACAATTGGACATTCCCAAAACATGTGGAGAAAAGTACCTGATGATACATTATTACAGATATGGCAGTTATAGTTCGATTGCAGTTTCATTTTGAACCTCTTGTAAGGAGTTATGTATGCTCTATGGATGAATTTGAAATGGCAAAGTTTTTAGAAGTTAAGATTAGATTAGACCACACATTCTCCTGTCGATCGATAAATCAAAATCTGTTAATTCACAATTCCACATATGTTAAATAGAAAGAGGCTTTGCAGTGTGATCATTAAGTTTACTATATATTAAAGAAACAGATGGCCGACCAGAGGGTGGTGCGATCCAGTTTCACATATGATGAGGAAATGGGGGATGCCCAGGGAACTCCATAGGCCTTGAGAGCATAGCAAGAACATAAAGAGAAAATATGATGATGCTGGTAAACAAAACTTAGTTCTTAATTCTAGAAGCGAGCAGAGTCCTTGGTAATCATAAGTCACCACAAGTGTTTATGCACAATGTAGACCAAGAGGGCTGGACAAATGGCTGATTTCCACACAAAAAATGTAAGTTGTGCCATAAGGGTGTGATGTTACAAAATTTGAAAGTTCCTCCCATCAGGCTTTGCACTCTTTTCCAGATCCTAATAGAATTGGCCACCACAGTTTAAATTTATATTTATCATTTTTATTTCCTGTGCCAACAAATCAAATATCTTGGAGCCTATGTGGTTTAACCTTGTCAGCTTCGATTACTCTCCATGAAACTTTAAATTGAGGATTGACCCAAGTATGAAGAGCCTTCAGTTGGAGTGACCAAAAATATAATTCAAAATTTGGCACAGCCAATCCTCTTGAAAGTATAGGACGCTGCAATGTGACCAGTTTTATTCTGGGTTGTTTACCATTCCAGATAAACTGGGAAATTATGGTATTGATCTCCTGAAAGTACCCTGTAGGAGGGGAAAGAGGCAACATAGAAAAAAGAAAATTAAGCCTAGGAAACAAAAGATTTTGACGGTGGAGATTTTGCCTTGGAGAGAAACTTTAAGATTATTCCATCTTTGAGTATCACTTCTGATCTTTTACTAAAATGTTCTTAAACTTGTTTCTGGCAATTTTATGAATGTCTTTATATATGGTAATACCCAAATAGATTAAAGAATCTATATGAATAAAATGTTTTGAATTAAAAATCAGTTCACATTCATGCTTCGGTTAACATACATTGACCAGGGTCTCGCAAACTCCCAAAAAGTTGTAATTGTTGTACAAGGAATGACTAAATGATGGCAGAAATGTCTATTTTAACACTTCTCCTCCTTCAGAGACCCAGCTGAGAACCATCAGCTCCAGATAGCCGAGCGTGTGGAGCTGCCCATGTGTCAGGCTCTGCTGGAGTATGAGCAGGGAAACTACAGTCAGGCCGGGGAGCTGCTTGAACCCATCAAAGACCGCTTTGTAGAGATAGGGGGCAGTGACGCACAGGTCTTTCACCACAGTACTACAGTACGCATAAGATAAGCAGGGTTTCCATTCTAAACAACTTCTTTATTTGTTCTTCTGCAGAGAGATGTTTTCAGTCAGCTCCTTATTCATGCTGCCATGAAGTCTGGAGACAAAGAACACCAACAATCTGCCAGGTAAACATTGTGTTATACCCTTCTAAGTGAAAAAGAAAATGTTTTCAAATAGCTCATTTGTTGTCTTTTTTTCAGCTTTAATGCTGCACTTTAAAGTAAAAAATTTGAAAAGATGAGATCAAATCTTTAATAATAATAATAATAATAATAATAATAATAATAAATTATGTTATTTGAACAGGTGTGTTCATATGTCTGACAAAGTTACAATAAATAAATAAAAAATATCACTTAATATTTTATTGTTTCCAAGCTGATAAAAGTTGTTAACTGAAGAGAATAATAGATCAAAAGCCATCGCCTTTTAAAAAAGAAAATGGGTGAAAATCCTTTTCGTTGTTTGAACTGGTGGTGAACAAAGGCACACAACAGAAGTGCACAGTTATTTGCATGTAGAATTTAATAAAACTGCCATACAAGACCACAGGTTTCCCATTAAAGATGAATTGTGTTGTCAGTTGATGTGCTAATTATAACCGAACGGTCTGTGGATTCCAGGTATTTCTGTGTAATTCAGATTTAAAGAAATGTACATGTTGCATTTCATTAGTATGCAGTGCTCATGAATCCAAACTCTTCCAAATCAGAAACTCCCAAATGTTCTGCACAGGTTGTGCATAAAATGAAGTGCATGTGACTATTTTAAAATGCTTCTTTCTGACAGAAATGTTCTCCTGCGGGGATTTTCTTGGACTCTTTCTAAGGAAGCAGGTGTTGTGTGTTTTTGTCCCTAGATGCATGCTGATCGAGAGAGACGCAGTGCGGCCAAACTCCCCGCTCACAGACCGGCTGATCCAGAGAGCCCACTCCTTACATGTTTAAATTCAGACCCAATTCCCTACACAGTTAATAGCCTGTTCTCTGTTGGTTTAATTACGGGCTGCTTTCCTAACACATTTATCTGTAGACACCAGATCAGAGAGCCTGAGTACAGCCCAAGAGTTTGCACTGAACAAAGTCTTGTGTTTAATGGGATCACTCCTCCAGCAATGTTAAACTGTTAGTCGGTCTCTTCCTCCTACATCGCAAGACATATATAAAAAAAAATTGAAAGTCTTTGAAAAGATTTTCCTTTGCATTACGTGTTAATCAAGTCTGAACAGTAGGCATGCAACAAATGACCATGATTATTCAATGCTGTGTGCCTCCAGCCTTTTGAATTTGTAATGAAAAACTTGTTTTTTTATCAAATAACAGAAAAATTTAAACCAAAATAGCAAATAAATAAGAACTGGCTCCAAGGCATAGTGAAATGAAACTGATAGGAAATTGTGCTGTGAGAACAGTCAGTGCAGGATGAAAGCATGAGTTTGGCGGCAGGTGATTGTCTGCTGCTTCTACATGACGGATCCGATCTCTTTATGGATCTCAGAAATGAGGACCTGAGACAGAATGATGCCTGCGATCTGTAGATCAAACAGAAAAACTGTGTCAGGACAGCACTGTGCATGGAGAGAGGATAGCGATTTCAGTTTCAGCCCAACACCCACTGAAAAATTCATGAATGGAAATGCAGTTCATTGCATTCAGTGATACGGGATACGAATGCATAACATTCATTTCAAAAGGATCACGATCTTAAAAGACGTTATATATATATTGGAGGTGCGTGGATTAAATTTGACTGTCTTGGGAATGTGTGTATAATTCAGGTTGTCTGTATTTATATCCTTAATTATATGAATTATTAAAAAAGGTCACACACAGAGAGATAACATGCTTCACTGATTTATAATGAACAGACACTATATTGACAATTACTTTGTTTCTGCTCCACCAATGAAAATGGTTTCTAACAAAGCCACAGCAGAATGGACCATTGTGAGTATCTGATCAAAGTTTTTTTTTTTTTTTTTTTATGAAATCTGAATGGTTGATCGAACAAACAAGCAGTTGTTGTTTTATTCTGAAAGGTAAGTTTAATGAAACACAATGTATGAAACGTAAAACGTCATCTTTGCGGATGAACATAGTGCCAGTCACTTGATTTGTGCTTCGGCTCCGTTGTTTTGCGCGGATGAACCTGATGAAGTGAGGTTTTTACATGTTGAAAACAAGGTTACTAAAGTTTGACAATGCTGACACTACTCATAACGATTTTGTTTATATCAAATGCGGCAAAACAGTAATAACGAAATACTTGGCTATTTAGAACTTGACATTGTTGCCATTATTAACAGTTTTCAAACCTAGTCGGTGAACTGTAAACGTGATGCTATGCTAACTCTGATACTTAATGTTGATTCATAGTTTATTACAGGCACTCTAGCTTTCCCTTTTTGCTTACAAATGCTTTTCTTGGAACCTTTTTTTTTTCATGCTATAACTTTCCACTGAATATTTAAACCTGACCTTTTTATTTACATATAAGTTTGAGGTTTCCAGAGATCCATCATGACAGCTCTAAAACACAAATAATTGTTATAGGCTAAACTAGTGATTTAGGTAAAAACAGTTTGGCAGATGGGTTTGCTGTTACAGTATGTACTTATTATTATTTTAGTGTTGTATATCCTACATTAATATAAAGGTTAACGGGACAGTTCACCTAGTTAAACATCTACTAACCCATAAACTGTTACAAACCTGTATGAGTTTCTTTCTTCTGATGAAACATGAAGGAACATATTTTGAAAAATGTGGGTAGTTGATGGTCCACAGTGATTAGAGTGTTTTTCCTCCATACTGTGGGAGTCAATGGGATTGTATAGTTACCCATATGTTTCTTCATGTAAAAAATAAATAAAAAATAAACTCATACAGGTTGTGAACAACTGTTATATATATATATATATATATATATATATATATATATATATATATATATATATATATATATATAATTTTTTTTTTTTTTTTTGGTGGATCCATTAAATATTTATTGCTAAAGAAGTAATATTACATTAATATTCAGTACAATGTTTTTTTGTCTGTGCAATAATAATAATAACAATAATAACAATCCTGCTATACTGACCAATCAGCTCCCATGATCTCTCTCTGAAACCGAAATCAAGTTAAATGTTACCTGTGGTAAAGCAAGACCCAGCGTGAGTGCCCCAACTAACAGCAGGTGAGATTCAATCCATATTACAGCTCTGTCTGCACAGCCCACCGGATAGATCGATTTAGTGGTGTCCAGGTGGTCTTGTGTTTGAACCCCAAAGCCACACATGGTGTTGATCACAGTCTGAAATAGTACCAGATGTTTTTAGTCTATAAGCAGCAGGGGGCAGTAATGTTATAGCCTCATTCTAGACGTTTGCTTAATGTACTTCATTTTAAATACAAACATGATTAATTATTAGCATTGCTAAAACAAGCAGCACTATTACTACTATGCATATTTTTGCCATATCTGGGTCCAGAATATCATCTGAGGTGGTTTAGGGAGAGTAAGCAAACATCTAACAACCACAAAAAACACCTTAGCTTCTTAATAACAAGGTAAAAAAAAGAATAATAATACTAAATCTGCGCACATTAGCAGCTGTCCTGATAAGCAAACGTATTGAGAGATTAGTGCTTTTGATTCTGTCGTTGATGATTATTCTCATCTGGCATGCACATTTTTAACACCTACCAAAGCCTGCTAGATTTTCTGACTTGACTGCATCCTACGTTATCTAATGGGTCAGGGCCGGTCACTTCCCCTTAAGCTTTTTACATCTCTTTTACCACGCAATCTGAGGATGTTGAATTCCCTTTTGTTTAGTGGGCTGCAGATGTAGAATGCAGGTCAAGTTCACATCTGCAGACGTATGCAGTTTTCAATTCAATGTTTGCAGCAGGAATTTCCTTAATGTGTGGTTTAATCATTCATCACCCCATTTCTACAGAGATTTCACACAGCTTGCAGTATCCATGACTGATAACTGACAAGAAACCTATGTTTGCATCTGAAAGATCATTTTAATGTCCAAAACGGGATAAAATATAACTTTTAACAGCATTTATAAATATATTTTGTTGATGGTTAAACGAACGCATGTGATCCCTCCAGGTCTCCCTGAAATAATGTTATGATTCATTTTCATATCACTTGCGCAGATGTTATTGTCTACATGTGAACATCTGTTTGGATGAATCACCGCATTTTCTGCCATTCTTTTCGCTTCAACAGTACGTTTGAGTACTGGAAAACAATTAAACCTGTAAACCACACAGCTTTTCACTCTCCGCGTCTTTAAATGTGACACGGCTCCTTGTTTTTCTTCTGTTTTTGTTTGAAAGAATTGCATTTCGTCCGCTCTGTCCTGTTTAGAGTGTGTTTATCCAGCAATCACCGTAGACATTTGCCAAGGAAACAGAGATCATAATATTTAGGTCTGCCAAGGAGTGGCTCTAAACCTGTGATCTATGTTCTGTTTGGGTATCTTATCAGCATTTACACACGTCTCACGGATTGAATTGGAGCACACATTTAGCATCTCAGCCAAGCAGCTGCTTTGGACGTCATGCCAAAATGGCACCGCTCGGTCATCCGCTGTCTTGAGAGGCAAGAAAGCAATTCAGAACTCATAAATTCTCCTCAAGCTGCCGCTGTGACAACGGTGTCGGAATTGAAACTTTGCATTACTGATACGTTTGGTAAACCCAATCTGTTTAACTTCACAAAGCTCTTACTGATGTGATTATGACTGGGCTAATTAGCGGCACAGGCCATCATCATTAAAGATGAAGGCGTAGAGGAAGGGCAAAGGCTGTCTCGACACTTTCAATCCGTCTTTCATGGCACTTAGTGCAATAAACCAATGACCACATACAGTTTTGTTGAGCTGATGAGATGAAAAATAACACAACTTTGCCTTTGCACTAATGTTAGACTACAAAGACCGAAACAAAATGGGAGGGATTGTGTTCAAATAAAGGATCAAAATGAAGGATCACTGTATAACTGAACTCAAATTTGACATTTTCTGTAATTGTGAGTGCATGGTGTTTGCCTTTGTTACATTTACTGGATTTGCAGCGGCTAAAGCGTTCTGAGTGGTTGTTAGCATGTCGCTATGTGGTTGCTAGGTTCTGGTTGGTTCCTTGAACAAGGACCAGCAAGTCTTTGATGTACATGGCTCCAGTCCTTTTCACACTCAATCTGTCCACTAGTTCAAAATTGATTCTAATCTAATCTCTCTTTCGATAACATTAAAAATCTTACTGCTATTTTTAGGTCATTATGCAGAGATGATTATAGATAATACAGTTACTGTACCAAGAACATTTGAGGGAATGTTTTAAATTTGAAGGGGGGAAACTGGGGAAATATAAAACAATATTGTAAAGTTAAATTTAATTATAATGATTTAGAGCTTCAGTCGCACGAAAGTTATTTCAACTCATAAAGTGCCATATGAATCCTCGCTTCACAGACAGACCTCATATCTGCTTCTATTTCTATGTCCGTTTTCATTTTGGATATTCATAAGTGCAGATTAAAAATCAGGCGCTTGACTCTCACCTCTCCTGGTAGAGGAGTGCAGCATGAGAAGGGAACCGCACATCTCTCATTGCTGGGGTTTGACGGGGTGCAGTTGAAGTAGAGGTTCCAGGACCAGTCGGTGTAGTTGTTCCAACCACAGCATTTGAACTGGAAGGAGAAGCAAATGGAGTGAAAGTATTTTTAGACACATATTCACCTTGTGTCTGATAGACCCATAAGAATTTTCCGTAGCACTTTATTTTACAGTCCTGTATGTAATAACTAGGTACTAACCCTGAACCTACCCCTAAACCTAACCCTACCCCATGTAGTTACCTTGTATTAACAAAACTTTCTTAGATAAATACACTGTAAGTATACTATAAGTACATGTTAGTACACGTACTGTAAAATAAAGTGCAATCGAATGTTCACTATGAGAAAGACAAAGAGGCAGGAGAACATACTGTGCTGTATCAGAGAGTAGAACATTTTCTTATTTAGAGAGAAATGCATGTGTTCAAATTACCATTACCAAACAAAAGGTAGGTATAGAATATAGTATATACAATAGTGCACCAAACAGTGAAAATTCTGTCATCTTTTACTAACCTTCATATTTTTAATAAAAAAAAACAAAAAAAAACGTTTACAGTATGTCCAGATGACCACTTAAAAATAGACAAAAAGGACAATATATATTTTATGCAAAGATGCATTAAATTGAACAAAGATGAAAAAAATAAAGTAAATTTTGGTTGTAAAATGCAAGACTGCTTATGGTGTCTTGCATGTTTTCCAGTTGGCCTGATGCAGAAAGAATGTACAGAGTTTGCGCGAAATAACACCCATACCTCTTTTTGGATGTAGTCCATTAGGTTTTGAAGGTCCAGGTCATCTCGATAGTGCACAATAGCCTTTTTCACGAATTTCCCCAGAGCATCGCGTGTCTGTGAACATGACACTTCATACAGTCTAGCCACCAAGTACATTTCCATACATACCTAAAAATCAAACACTTCCATCTGGGTTGTATATGCATGTGTAATTGTGCTACGGGAGACAGGTCTACGGTGCTAATTCACCATGGCGGCTCTAATAGCATATGCTTTAGTGTGGTAATTAACTCTTGGGGCCCTCCTGAGCTCTGCCTCTGCCCTGTCAGTTCCTCTAATGCTGGCATGTTCAAGCACCTCTGAATGTCATTAACAGGAAGCCTCCATCGAAACAGAACATTTGGTTCCACTTTGATGTGGCAAAGCTCTTTAATAATTAAGCAGCGACGATGCTTGAAGCGACGTCGTTAAACTGCCCTGTTTTACTGTGTGCGCTGTGTTCTGACGGTGAAGTATACTCGATGGGACCTTCTCCTGGACTGTAGAACTTTAGAACTTAGGATGAGGTAATGTTAGAACGATAGGAAACTATAGTGGGAATTGGCTTTAAGGATAAGATGAACAATGGAACTGAATGTTGGATTGCTTTTAAATCGACTGGCTATCCCGCGAGATGGACTTAGAGACTGACAGATGAGTGCTAAAAGAGGTTAACCAAGCCAAAGCCTAATGTTTCAATTAATCTTTAACAACCTGCAGTGTGTGAAAGTCATAACAATGAAATATGTTTCATATGATAGCCCGTATCCTGTATCAGTGCTGCAGAAATCCTGTCTAGTTTATACACTGAAGTTTCAAGTGAAAGCCCACCTGGTCAGAGTAGAAGAAGCCCAGGATTGCAATGACCATTTGGGTTAGAAAGACCAGGGTAAGACTAAAAGAGAACTGGAAAGGAGCAGGAAAGAAAACAGAGAAAACATGCTATTTAAATAAGTGATCAAATTAACTGATGATAACAGATGTGTTGGGAAGACCAGGACTAGTTGTCAAAGTTTGTACACCAGTGAATTTTTCTCTTTGTAGTTTCCTCTTTAAAGACATGGCTTCTGATATTTAATTAATATTTAGCTTTTATTTTTATAATTTAGATTTATAATTTGTAGTAGTATTTTTTGGGGTGTTGCTATTTTATTAGGGTTTTTCATAATTTTCTTTTATTTATTCCCAGTCTAATTTTAGTGCATAAAGTGAAATTTTTTTTTAGTTAATTGCATTTCAAGATTTTTTTATTTTCATCTAATATTTGTTAATGTTTTTCAAATTTATTTGAATTACCAACTTGTTTTAAATAGCTTTAGTTTACAGCTTTAATAGCCCTGATGTGTCAACTAGTGCTAGTCTTCCCTATATATGTAAAGTGTAATTTCAACCTGTAAGTCACTTTGGATAAAAATGTGAAGTATGTGCATTATTGCTCACAATTTTGAGGAGCCGTATGTTTTCTCGCAGAGCTCCGATGCATCCGCAGAAGGTGATGAAGAACATGACCACCCCAACCACAATGAGAATCACAGCAGGATCAATGAAGAACGTGTCACGCACTGCGTCTGGGGAAAAAACCCAGAAACACTGCTAACCTCTCGACTGATCCACACACTTCGGCAGTTTAATCAGAGGTGAGGAACACACGACATTTACATACCTGTAGCTTTCTGAACTTTGGCATATACTCCAATAGCTACAATAAGAAGAGAAAACACCTAAAAATGGATAAATAAACATAAATAAACAATTGACATGAAATAATCAAATGCTCATTGATCGTTCAAAATAGGATGGTGTGTGTGTGTGTGTGTGTGTGTATATATATATATATATATATATATATATATATATATATGCAAACACAAACATTCTTGCACCAGTTGCTTATAAGATATTGAAACCATAGCTCAGAAATATGAAGTTTGTATGGGAAAAGCTCTAGAGTGTTTTGACACTTGACTTGATATTGTTTTATATAATGAAATCACATTCAGACATTTAAAGTGGTTTTATATTGGATTGTTGGAATTTATTTTTTGGATTACATTGGTTTCTTCATATAAATATATTATTACTGGTTATTATAATTATTTTAATCAAAGGCTGCATTCTCAGAGCTAAAGGGTAAGAGTCTCTGAGCAACAGCCTGGTCCTGAGACCCTGTTGGCAGTGCTGGTAATATTGCTGCAGTCATCATGTGGTACAGTAGAAGGTTTTTGTGTGTCTGAGTGCCACTGCAGTTCCATTATGCAGCTGAAGAGTCTTCCGCCTGAGTTTATAAAAGCAGCTGAATCTTATCATCTCACTCCTTATGAGTCAATGACAATACTTTGAGAGCATCTCTGTACTTAGCTTGCATATGAAATATAAGGAATCCGGTTAAAGAGCCATTCAGAGGCTTTTTTTGGTGCAGTGGAGGAACAGCCACTCCATATATGTGGTTTTGTGCTTTTCTGAAAAACCCAGCAAGCCAGTGCGGCTGGAACAAAAGACTAATGGATTATGCCGTCACATTCGGTCCAGAGGGCCATCTGTTGTGCACAAACATCGCTTTAGCGTGAAAGGGTGTGATTTGGCAGTGCTGTTCATGTGAACACAAAAGAAAAAGTTTCCAGCTCACAAAAGACAATTAATGGCAATCACATTCCGCAGATCATGTATTTTCAACGAGTGTTGGCGATTTGAGTGACGGCAACTGCTTGTAATGTGACAAAATTCAGCAGTGTTAAAAATGATTTGAATGCACAGTGTGTGGCTTTTATTCCATTTCCATTTATTTTAATGTTGAATTATTTGTCAGAAAGGTTTAGTTTTTGGTTTGTTCAATAATGTCACCAAATTATTTAGACGGCTAACAGAAAATGTTTTGCTCAAACGGTTATACTCATGGAGGTATATATATATATATATATATATATATATATATATATATATATATATATATATATATATTTTTTTTTTTTTTTTTTTTTTCAATGGGAAGTTTACTGGAAGCTTGAGTCTTGAAGAAAAGCATAATCCAAGGCAAATTCTGCAGCGTGAGCAATTCACTTGATTCTTAATGGCAGATCTGTGCAGGCTCAATAACAATCAATGCACTGATAAAACAAAACACAAACTCTACAAACAGAAGAACAAGAGAACAGATGCTTTTGTTTTGATTGCATGTTTCTTTGGGGGATTCAAGCCTTCAACTGAATCATATTCTGCGATTACAGGCTGAAGAGTGGTATTTTTACTCTTTTCATAGCAATACAATTCCTTGCAATTGTATGCAAATAGAGTGCTCCGAATTGAGTCGTGTTGTGTTGAAAATATCAAGGTTGCAGAACAGTTGTAACAGCGAGTCTGTTGAAAAGACCAAATTACACCCCCTGATGTTTTATTCATTTCAAAGCTGGCCAAAGAGCTTAAGCTCTGCGGCCTGGAAATGCAAAACAACATTTGGAGCTGGTGTCAGAGGCCTCACTCACCCAGAATAGTAAGCTGAAGAAGAACAGGAAGTATCGAATCCAAGGGTTGACGAAAGAGAACATTTCCGTCCTCGTAAGGCTCACCTGCCTATCCATTATAACAGATTTGTAGAGGCTGAGGATTTAAAAAAATCTGCAATGGCAGAGCAGGCCTGGCCAAACAGATATACCATTTCGGTCCGCAGCTATAGCTTGAAATGGACTGCAACAGCTTCTGTGCATGTGAACTGATTCACCACGTACATTGGTGTTTGTGGAAATGGCCAGAGCACACAGTTACACAAAAGCCCCCTTTGGATGCTTTGAAAGCTCCGTTCCATTGTTTTCTAACACCAGGACCGCTGGGGCAAGAATTTGCAGCTAGGCAAAACAGACAAGGCTTTTCGATGTTCTAGTTTCGGCAGTATTCTCAATATGAGAAGATATAATGGTGGGTGACAATAGACAGAATAAAAAGAGACCCTGAGACTTCAGTGAATCAGACTGTCACCTTCCTGCTTCTCAGTTCAGAGCGATGATTTTATTAGTAGGGCTGCGGCAGGACTCTTGGTAGATCAAGGATTGGGAAACCAGGGCAGGAAGTGCAAGCACACCTCTACTGCTGGAAAGCCGTTCTAAATATAAATGGCCCATCGTGAAACTGCAGTTTCAGGAGTGCTTTGGGCTCTGCTGGTTGTCTGACTGTCTTTTCCCACTGGGAGCTCTGCTGTTTTTCTGGACAGCATCTGTAAAGCTCATTGAATCCTTTATTCACGAGAGCCAAAGGACAATCAGTCGTGTTGTTGAGAATCTTTCTCACAGGTTTATTGCTACAGGCCCTGAAAGGATTTTCTTTGAAAGTTTGGAGACAGACCAGTGTACTTCATGAGACCCAAGACATCGGTTTGTTTGTTTCCGCCCTCATCCACAAATACACTGGGTGTATCCTCTCTGTGCCATATGGATCCAGTATAGTCTATCATAATACTCCTATTACCACATTCAGATGCTACACAGTAGCTTTAAAAATGTACTGTAGCTATAAGAGTATTGATCCTACCAAGAACAGTGTTGCGCTGCAATATCTAATGACTCCACTTAATGGGACTGATATATAAAGCTTTCTATATTAAAGCAGTGCTTTGCATAGTTGCATAGTTTTAGAAAGGCACATATTATTTTGATCTTCAAAGAAAGCTAATTATTTGTAATATGACAAATAATCAACAGTAAGATGACAAATTTTGGGGGGGCCATTTATGATAGTTGTCATCAGTCTTATACCATCTTGGCAACATGAAACTGAAATTTGTCATTGCTTTTACTGGTTCCTGTATTATTTGGAAGTCAATTTGAAATGGCTCAACAATTTCATAGTTAGCAGCTGCACAAAAGTTTCCTCTGGAACATAAATGTAATATATATTTGTTCAATCATATTTTTGATTATTATTTCATTTCAAAAAAAAAAAAAATTCAATCAATTATTCCTGCAATATAATACAGGAACCAGTAAAACCACTGACAAATTTAATTTGCAACATAAAAATCGAACCCAGAATTCAAACATAAATACAATCATATAGTGTGATCTTAATTTAAATAAGATGAAATGGAAATGCTGTCTCCATTGTAAAATGACCCATATTCTACAATTTTTCAGTCATCTAAAAAGAGTACACATAAAGGGTGTATAAAAAATAAATAAAAACAAAGCAATAAATAACATTCTCACGGGGTTTGGTAACACACTTTCCTTTATTTAAAAAATAGTAGGATTTAAAGAATGCAATTTAGTGCACCACCTAATATATTTATAGTGCTTTGCAAAATACTCCACAGGACAAATCTGGGTTCACAAGATATCTGATAACTGCCACTCACCGGGACACTACATTAAACACGTCACTCGAGAGCATATGTTTCTACAGCTTGTATATGCAGCTTACTGGTGGTGGTTAGGATGGCAGTACAAAAATACAGATATGATGGCGATTATGGAACTCAGTTACTTTTTAGATCCCTTTTTTATCCAAAGGATACCAAATTAAAAGAACATTTCATGGCAGTGTCTGTTAATAGGAGAACAAATTCAATAATCCAATTAGTTGGTCATTTAGATCACCAATAAGAAATTCTCGTCCCTGCAATGCTGTCTATTAAAATATCAGAATTCAGTACCAACAAATGGCAACATTTCATTCAGATCTAATACTTATTGAATCAATAGGTACAAAAACAAAAGAAAAATGAAACATTAAAATGCAATAAATGGGTACAAAATTAGTTTCAATGACTCTTGAAAAAAATATCCCAAAATATACAATCAGGTGGCATGGGTGTGCAAGCTTTTCGATGTTCTGGAGATGATGTTTCTGGGCCTTAGAGAACTTAACTTTCTGAAAAATTCATTAGTATTTGGCCAATTAATAATTAACTTTTACTTTACAATTGCTAAAAACTATAATGTGACTTTGCATGTTTCATGATAGTATCCACAGATAAAAATGCAACATAAATGAATTCTAATCTGAGATTAGAAAATTAAAGAAAAAAAAAAGTTTAATGCAAAATCTTTTCTTTGCTTAGCACACCCTTAAAAACAATATGTGACACAATATGTGATAAAACGCATACAACAATAAACAATGTACAAAAAATAACAACTAAAAAAAGGACATTACAGCACTTGGAGTATCAAGCACTGAGATTCTCTCGCACCTTTAGATACTTGACAGACATATTAGACATTTAACAAAAACCAACATCGTCGTTGCATATTAAACAGATATGCCCCAGATATCACAGACATTTGCAACGGTATATGAGATGATCCATAGTGAAATGTTTATGTACATTAAGCTTGACACAAATGCTTTGCAAAAAAGAAAAGCCGTAAAAATTATAATTGCTGATGCCAAACTGTTGTTGGTTGTTCAACATGATATTGTGTCCTTCAACACGAACAACTCGACATTTAACTATTACAGATTTAAATACACAATGTAGCCTATAACAGTGGAAAAAATATAAAGGAAAAATGGGTATTGAATACACTAAAAAGAAAAAGAAAAAGAAGAAGAATAACAGTGAGAGATGGATTTATGGACATCTTTCAAAAATTAAAAACATTGGAACAAGGACCAAAAAAAAAAAAAAAACTTTCCAAACTCAAACAATTCCTAACCTTGGAAAGCTTACACACGGGATTAGTTCACAGGATGCAATTTTGCAGCTAAAGTTTGTAAATCAGTCAGATAAGAGGGTTGGGACACGTCATTGAAGTTTAGTGCGGCGGGGTTAAAGACAGTACACTGAGCAGATGGAGCGCATCAGTGCAAACCTAATCAGAGCTAGTATTGACTAACTCCATGGTGTTCATGAAGCAAAAATGGGTTTGAAGCCAGACCACCAGGCGGAACACAAAAAAACATTTTCATTTATGATGGTAATAATGTTGATTGTGGCCTACTGGAGACAGGCTTGCATATTAGAACATTTTCTTGCATTGTTTCTGTTTGCTAGTGGTGATGAACATGCGGAATTGATAGAAAAATTCTGTAGATTCCAGTCCTCATGATACAAAGGCCTCATAACACAAATCCCTTAAAGTCAACATGAAACACCCTTGACAACCCATTTTACATCTATAATGTGACACATTTATTAGTAGAACAATATGTTCTTTCATTAAATTAAATGTAGGTTGGGACAGGATTACCAACAGTAATGCAACTTTTTCAAATTCCTAATAACTGTAACATTTAGAAGCTAACCAACATTTAATGAATGCTTTTTCTATTGGTAAAATATAAGAATGGCATTACAAAATCTTAACCTAAACTGGGGTTCTCTCTCTCTCTCTCTCTATATATATATATATACATAGTACATGTTGTCAATTTTGGCTTCATGTTGACTTTAAATGCTTGCAGGCGGAGTATGAGTGAATTGGGTCTTGTAGTTTTTCCACTATCGTAATAAACACAGGTAGCTCTTATAGCAGCAGTTCAGTGACAGAGTTCCTACACTCATCCAGAGCAGAAGCTCTCATTCCCCTCCATTTCAACATGGGATGAACGTTAGAAGTAACTGTCGCTTCTGGTCCCAACTGTTTCTTAATGTAAAGCAATTTTTTTCTAAAATACAGTAAACAATGTTTGTGTGTCAGTGAGTGTTTGATGGGATGAGAGGTGTTATTATTTCTCTCTCCATCTCGAGTGCTCTATTACGTTCCCCTCGGTCACACATTAACAATGTAACGCCGAGCTCTTAAGGGACGGCACGTAGTCTCAGTGACAGTTTGGATAGGAGACCATCAGATGACCCCACTCTGGTTCTCTCAGCCATCATCACGCCCCATCTTTTGCTATCCTAAAAACCGTCTGCTGGTGAACACTTTCACTTCAAAACTTTCTTGTCAAGATGCATTTGCTTTGAAGCAAGTCCCTTTAGGCTGTGATACAGAAGCATTATCATCCCATTCAGCAGGAATGTAACTGTTCTAGCTTGATGCTTGAAACTAAAAGGCAGATGGAGACAGAAAAGAGCCGAGAGAGACAGAAAAACAGCACAGGCGATAAAGCTGATGTGAGCGGAAACACTCTTTCTCTAGATAAATTATGGCTGGTGGATTACAGTCTACTATTATAACTAACACCGTGCTTGTATTTGGTTCTGCTCTGCTGTATTGTACGTGGTTTAACTTTAATACTTGACTTCTATCTTGCAATGAAGCAGTATTGGCAATTTTCAGTTCTTTTGAGTTGGTATCAGTGCTAGATTTCCTGCTAGGGATACTTAAAAGAAATAGTTGAAGGAAATTTCTGTCCCCTCATGTCACTCTGTTCCCTGTGATTTTCTTCCGAAGGACACAAAAGGACAACAGACCACCAATTTAAGTCATTATCTGGCCCAGATGTAGTACGTGCTCACAGCACTTGTCAGAAAGGTCAGAACATTTCTGCAGAATTAGAACGCCCATCAATCATAAAGTTCTATAAAATTACCATGTTTAAACAGTCTTGCAGCTCAGCACATTTACATATTAAAAGTAAGAGACTCAAGGATGTAACAATATGCACAAAAGAAAGTACGTTTTGAAGTGAAGAAAACTGTAGAGCACCAGTCTAAGTTATATGCCATATTACTGCAGTATTTTCTCGCTCCTTTTTACAGTTTTTAAGCAGTTTTGTTGTATAACAGAGCAGGGATAGAGAATTAAGTATTAAGAGAATTAAGTTGTGCTAGTCTACAGATGCGTGTGCGGCCGCTGCACATACTAGGCACTTCAGATCAAAGCCTCAGTGGTCAATGCCAAAATGACTGAGATGGCCAATAAAATCAAAGTACCCTATATTTCGGACTATAAGTTGCACCTGAGCATAAGTTGCATCAGTCCAAAAATACGTCATGATGAGGAAAAAAACATATAAGTCGCATTTATTTAGAACCAAGAACCAAGAGAAAACATTACCATCTACAGCCGCAAGAGGGCGCTCTATGTCTTCAGTGATAGACTGAAGAGCGCCCTCTGGCAGTTGTAGACGGTAATGTTTTCTATTGGTTCATTTGTCTTAGGTCATTTCTCTTTGTTCATGTCATATACTCAGGTGCGACTTATTTATCAAAATTAATAAGTCGCAGGACCAGCCAAACTATGAAAAAAGTGCGACTTATAGTCCGGAAAATACGGTAGGCAAGGTTTACGGTTCACAGAAGCAAAACGTCAGTTTAATGTTAAAGAGAGTGAGGTAAGATGAAGCTGCAAACCATTTAATATTAGTCAACTTTTAACAATACGTTTTACGATAGAAAATTGAGTTGAGCTGAGTTAAGTTCCTTTAGAACAGCAATTTTACCCCCCTCATAGATGAGTAATATAATGTAGTGATTCAGTATTGATTAATAAAAGTCACGTGGCAGCACTGAACAACAAGTTTATGAGCTTCTGAATGTTACTTTTTGCACAGCGCGATCTCAGATCTCTTGTTTGCGAGGGGTGTGTGTGTGTGTGTGCGTGCGCATCAATTAAAGAATAGTGAGTAAACTGAACCATTTTAATGCATTGGCCTTGTCACAGACACACACACACATTGGTGTTCTGTACGGTCACACTGTATATCTTTTTATTCTTTTACTCAACTTTTGAAAAGTAAAAAAAAAAAAAAAAATGTAGAAAAAAATCATCAGAAACTATTTGCATTAAAATATTGTTTTTTTTTTTATCGTATCATTTAAAAAAATTATGTTCTGTACAGAATGCATTAAAAAGGGGGGTCGGGGGTGTTGGCACAATGGTTAACCAGAAAAATTTAAAATGGCACATCATGCCGAAAGGTTGCTGACCCCCTGGCATAGAGCTACATTCTTCAAACGATTTCCTTTTGTGTCCATGGAAGAAAGCAAGTACTACAGATTTGACATGAAAGTGAGTAAATTCATTTGACTCTAAGTCTTCTGAAAACAAATGTTACTGTCTCAGAAGAAATGTGGGTAACACTTTAGAATAAGGTTCCATTAGTTAATGTTAGTTAATGTATTAATTAACATGAACTAAGCAAGAACAATCCTTCTACAGCATTTATAAGTCTTAGTTCATGTTAATTTCAACATTTACTAATGCATTATTTAAATCAAAAGTTGTGCTTGTTAACATTGGCTAATGCACTGTGAATTACCATGAACTAACAATGAATAACTGTATTTTCATTAACTAACATTAACGAAGATGAATAAATACAGTAATAAATGTATTATTCATTGTTTGTACATGTTAATTAATACATTAACTAACATTAACTAATGGAACCTTATTCTAAAGTGTTACCGAAATGTGCAAAATTGAACTACAGTAGGTGGAATCTGTATCATTGGGCTCTTTCTAAAAAATGTTTTGTAGGGTACAGACTTGGATTCAGTGAACAAAACATTGGGAAACAGTCCAACTCACAAAGCTCTGCCTTTTATCCATGTCTCGTTTACCAACTTATGAAACCTAACACCATTTTTTTTCTTCTATTAAAACTTTGCTTCATTGTCTATGCTACATTGTTTCAGTAGAAGTTTGGTCAAAATGACCTTTTAGTGGTTAGCAAAGAGGATGTTTTTGCATGAACACGGATAGCTTTCTGATCAGACAGTCTGTAGATGGAAAAACATTCCCTGTTTGATGTATTATACTGACATTAGATTGTGATGGTTCTCATCAGAGGGACACGTTTCGATGCGTCCTCAAACCACAAACCTTTAAAATATAAGAAAAGACTTATTTCCAACACACACAGACAAACTCAAGTTCCTGGTCATGCCTCGCTAAACTCTTTGTACCGGTTTCTTCCAATCCTTAGGTGCACAAAAATGACAATTATGGGGTAGGGGCAGTGTCACTTATAAAAAGGAAATGACAAGTTTACTGTCTTGTACAAAACCGCATCATGCTAAAATGAAGCTGTTTGTTATTTACACTGCAGATGGAGGTGATGATGAGCGATGCTTTTCAAATTCATCCACCCTGAAGGTTTCCAGTCTGATGTCTTCTAGCCTCATCTGTATGTTGGGTGGAAGGTTTTACGTATTAGTAAAGCCACACAGTTTTTTGTCATTATTCTCCTTCCTGCAAACATTAGTTAGTTCAAGCATAAAATAAAGGTTCTAGAGGAGATGAAGAAAGTCAGAGGCCTCATGGGGAGGATTCTGGCCAAGAGTCGGTCCTCTCGTTCCTCTCTGTCCCCGGGTCTCTTTGGCAGATGAGCAGATGGGGAAGAAAGAGTGGAAAAGAGACAGACCATGGCTGAAGTCTATACAGGATGGTAAGGTATAAGCTGGAGAATTAATGGGAAGAGGGATTGGCCAGTGGTGAAAGTTAGATACAAGAGGAGGAGCTGTCCTCCAGAGTCTGTCCCATAATGCACCAGGGCTCCTCCCTTGAGAAACGGCCTCGTTAAGCGTCATACTTCTTCCCGCTTCTGTGAATCTGATGGAACAGTGTCATGGAAAAGGCCATTCCCATGAGCTGGAATGACAAAATACAAATGTAAAGGTTAGTGTCAAACACACAAGCTATATGTCAGCAAACACAGATGGCTTGGGTCAATCGAGAAAAAACACTGGATATATTCCTAATTAAACACTAGGAAATTCAAAGGGTCACTGGTTGGTTGGTTGGTTGGCATACGCAGTCATCCCCTGCTGGTAGATGGGACTAGACCATAATGTGACCGGCTGGCAAAAAGTGGCTTTTTTTTTTTTTTTTTTTTCTATAGAAAAAGCTAATATTTATAGTGTATTTATATTTAATGCATAAGATATTGTATTTATGTAACAATAAACATTATTTGCATTGATGCAAACTATATTTCTAACAGCATTTATTAAGAGTTAATGTTGTTTTATAAATACGGAAGTCTCACAGTGAATTCATGTTTGTTCATAATATATTAGCATTAATTTATGCTACTTGATATTATTAAATTCTGTGAAACATTGTACTTTACGATACCTAATGCATTTATTAATAACAAATTTAAACAGTTTTTTAATCCGTTATTTCCTTTTTAAAACATTTTATTAAAATGTTTTTCCCTTTGGCAGTTTTTATCGATTACATTTTTTTTTCTTTGTCCTTTTTTATTTCATTATATTATAATACATTTGATAGCCATTGGCCTGTAAGTTAAGGTGGCAGCAAACAGGTCACACTTCCAGGGCTGCGTGCATCATCTGAGCAGCTGCCGGTGGATAGCTTTCTCCAGGTATTACAGACCCTCTTTGGAAAATTGACCTCATTTTTTTTAGAAAAACAGGTTTGGTGATTTGGAGCATAGTGTCACAGAGGTAAACGGAAGTGTGTTGCAAATATACTGACTCTTTGAAGTTCATTTTTAGATCCATCCTGATACATCAAACACACAGCGGTGGTCGACATTCCACAGTCATTATCTTAATGCTGCAGAACCTGCCGTTTTTATCACATGAACAGGAAGCACTATCAGACTATGTGAGGATTGCATCTGATTCTCTCACATCTTTGAGCTTTAAAGGCATCACATTGCTGTTTCTTTACACTGTCAATTCCCAAAGAAACTGAACTGTAAATCTTGGCAGACTCTCACACAGACATCAGTGTGAGTCTGCTAGTGGCCTAGACTTCACCAGTAATGTCTGACAACTAGAGATGCGCTGAGGTCGAAACCCACAGGGAAAAGATCCCTTCAGAATCTATGTGTTCTTAAGAGAAAGAATTACAGAACACTAACAAAGTACCATAGTCTTATAAAGCTTCCTGGACACTGTAACACGGTTCTACCATCGTATACTTTATTTACTTTATATTATAAAATAATATACTTTATATTATAAAAGTCTCTTATAATAACCAATGCAGCCTTTATTTGATCAAATTGCAACAAGAACAACTGTGAAATATTACAACCTATAGTAACTGTCTCCATTTCATATATATTAAAAATGCAATTTATTCCTCTGATGGCAAAGCTGAACTTTGATTAGCTGTTACTCCAGTTTTTAGTTTTCATTTAATTAAAAATAAAAAAATAAAAACGTCTGAATCGTATTTTCATTCATGGAACATGAATGCTTATCTAAAATTACAATGGAATATATCAAAGTACCAATGTGCTTTGAGGTTTGTTAAAATCCCTAAGTATTGCATTAACAAGCCCCACTAATAATTTAAAATGACAAAATGCTTACAGAGCACACAGTTTAGCAACTAAGAACCAGATTATGGCTGGCTTTTACTGGATGAGATCTAAGTAAATCACTTGTGATTTTACCCCAGCTCAGTCCATGAGGAGGATTATGTGGCAAGTGTTTGCTTACAAGCCTGCGCTCACCTCTTGCTCCATACTGAGAAAAGTACTTCATAAAGACCCTGTGCACTTTTATCCTCAATAAACTGCAGGTGATTACCGAAAACAGGCTTACAAGAAACCATGGATTAATTGAGAGGCCATTTTGCCTTATCCAACATGGGCTTCTTTCAATATATCCCACATTTTGTATTTCTCTCTTGAGATAAATGACTGATAAGAACTTGGACTAGCTGTGAAACTGTTAGAAGACACTCTCAATTCAGTTTGCTAACTTATAAAAAAAAAAAGTGGCACACATGGCAATATATCTAAAACTACTGTTGATGCATGGACCATGTTTAACATGTCTCTGCCTGGTTTCTAGGAAAGAATCTGACATGAATGCAAAGCGCCGACGCAGAATGTACACACTAGACCAGGCTGAGCTGATAATCAAATACAGTGAATTCATGTGCTTTCTAGGGCTATAACGAATCGCTGCAAGACATTATGTGGGGCCGACAGGTTCACGTTCTATATATTCGAGTATCAGCAAGCCCTAATGAGCGGATCACCTTTTCTCTCCTGTGCTGACTGTGGCGGTCCACACATGCACTTCACTGTTTCAGCACAACCAGAAGAGACAGGCACGCTCATTATCACCACTGCATTTGACACGCTGAGTGATAGCAAAGCCCACCAGCACACACAATCTTACCTGAACTACCAAGATACACATGCCGATGGTTCCGAGTAGGTGCTTATTATCGTCAAGCCACTCTTCAACCTTCTCGTAGCAGCCCTGGAAGACAGGAAGAGTTATTTATTTATCATCTGAGCGAAAGTACTAATACAAACAGATTGTGCCCGTTTCACTTTCTAATTTGCTAGTTGTTAATTCTGATCCAGGGAAAATGAGCTGAAGTCCAGCAGCAGTGGAATTGGTTTTGAGCACATGCTTGAGCGAGTGAGCAACTGCTGCGGCTGCATTTTCAACACGCAGTGACTGAATAAGAGCACATTCAGCGATATACTGTATGTGGCTGTGCAGAAAAAAAAAAAAGACAAAACAGCTTTGAGTTGGCGGTGTTGTGGACTGCTTTTCACACTAAGGCATTGAAAAGGAAATCCATTTCCAGCAAAACCGAAAACTGGTGGTAATGCAACCTACCGTACCGAAACGGCAAAACTCTTCTGTGCACATAGCCTCTTCGTCAATATTTGTAACTATTTTCTCTCGTTCTTTAAATTTAAAGCCATTTCATATATTTTGTTAGCTAGCTCCTTAACTTTTAGGGGGGTGGGGGATAATTAAACAATTAAACGGCTTGTGGGTTCAGACTAACTCGACTACCAATATATCTTCCTGAGAAGGAAACACACAGGTTTCTGCATTGGAAATCATAAAATGTACTCAAACTTTTCTCTTGTGGCAGTTTTGCGAACTTCAAGTATGGCTTGTTCTGCTTTAATGAAAGGAGCTTTTGAAAAGAACATTGAGAATCCACTAAATGGAAATGTTTTATCTGCAAACACTCCATTAGTACCTCTGTGGTACCTAAAAGCTTCAGATGAAGACAGTGTGTCAGTTTGACGTGTAACATCATTTGCTGATGTACAGCTCTGTCACTTAAACACAAAAAATACTCCCTCAAGAGACCATCGCCCTCTCTACAATGTCATTTAAACATTCAGTACATCAAAATGAGTTTTCATAAGTTAAATCAGCTCCCAAAGGGAAGACATATGCATCCGATGTCCAAAGGTGAGCAGGAATTCATAAAGACACATGACTCTGGCACTTTACAGATGCACTTAGAGCTCCAACCAACAGAGATGTCTTAAATCTATGGCTTTTACTGCCTTTCTTTTATTAACAATAACTCTTTTCAAGGACAGGAAAGAGAAATAAAAGAAATCCTCTCGGTTATTACCTCCTGTCTTTTCTTTGATCCTGTCTAGAATCAGAAATGTTCTTTAATGAATATAAGAGTGGCAATTCAAACGTATTCGAATGGGGATGATTAAATTGAAAGCCGTGCATTTGAAACCTGTATAGTTCACTGCACGCATCAAGACAATTAAAGGTCTGGGGAAATATGGCAACATTATCATTGGTTTAAATGCAGGGGTCCGCTCACCCGTGTCCAGAACATGTTGGTCGAGTTGCGGCCACACTCCTGGTAATGTTCTTGACAGCAGCGGTCAGGCACCACCTTTTCTTTCAGAGCCTCGTGCCAATCTGTGTAACCAGTTACGCCACAACACTTCCACTGTCACACAGGGAGAAAATGGTACAGTTTAATAAGAACCAGGTATAAGTGTGTGACAACATGTTCAGGATTCTTAACACAGTCATAATTTCACAAAGAGTACCTCAGCTTGGATGATATTCCAGGCATTTCTCAGTCCAATGTTGTTGTCTGTGTTGTAGAGAGCAAGGCCGTCTTTCAGGTCCTGCTTTGCATTCTCACTGACCTGTGAACAGAAGGAGAAGTTTATTAATGGAAAATAACAAACAATCTTGAGATTTACAAAATTTCAACCAGGCCACCAGAAATATTTTGATCATTCTGACGAATAATAAAAAAAATGTGTGAGTCAACAATAACTTCATAACTATATAGAAATGTTTATACACAGTTTCATATATTTAATGGAATAACACACTCACAAAACTGCCACAATTCAATTAATTGTATAGTTTGAAAACGTACAAATGTTTTCATTCAGTTAGTATGAATAATATGTATACATATTAATATTGCATATAGTAAAAAAACTATACGCAAGTCCTAAGAGAAATTTACCCGCTTGTCTACCCTAATAAGCCATATTTGTTGAGTCAATACCTGCCATAGGGTTCTCAACTACTACGTCTAATTAATATAATTTGCATCATTCATTGGCTGCCTCTGTGAGTACAGTGTTAAAAAACATGCCATCGTTGACGCTGGAATCACTATCATTTCCCCCTCGGCTGGGGTAGGTAAATATTTAGCTGGCAGTTTTAATGAGGTGTACGATCTCACATTAGTGGTTTAGTGCACTCTGGCCCCAGAGCGACGGAAGTGCAAGGTGATTAGAGTTTGACAGAGCGGTGGTCCTGATACAGACGCACACTACATTAACATCTTTTCACCCTAGAGAAAAGACAAAACACCACATCCTGGAATTTCAGGCATATTTCAGTGAAAGATAGTCTCTCACACAGACCTATAAATAAGACATTTAGAGATAATATCCGCACTTACAACTTTAACGTTTTGATTTATTGTCACGCTTCATATTGCTGTTGTATTTATTGTATTATCACAACATTCACTGTTTTCCTCACATCAGAAAGACTCTGAACTTTTGAAGAAAATAAGACTCTTTCCTGTGCATGATACTAGGTTGTTGGGGATGTTGCCAGGACATTGGTGGCTACACACACACACACACACACACACACACACACACACACACACACACACACATATATATATATATTAAATGCACATTTTGGATAAAAGTGTCTTCTAAATGCATAAAAGTAAAAGTGCATGGTTCGGAACAAGTAAGAGTGATAGTACCGCTTGCCTTAGCAAACAGCACTAATAATATAACAAAATTGAAACATTCATGCTATGAAACTTCTTTTGAACACCGAGGGAAATTATTTAAATGAACAGTATGAAATTTTAATTCTTTAAAATATATGTTGAAATTGGCCTAAAATGTCCTCTGGAGACCTCCATCATGTGAAATGTTTTTTACATTCTTTCCAGTCATGCCATGCTGAAATAAATTCAGCCAATGATGCAGAGCAGCAGCAATAACACTTAAGTCCAGACAAGATATTAGAAAGCTGGTAGAAGGCATATGTCTCTATCACTGGAGTGTGCACTCATTAGTAGCAGATTTCTTTTTTTTCCAGGTGGGTACACTGTGCGAGTAGCTTCGTTTCAGAATGGAGAGAATAAAATGAAAGGTCAATAAGCATCATCATCCCTTCTTTTACGGAAAAGTCTCATTATACTGGAATACATCAAAGCACACTCTCAGCTCCATCATGGTACACGGTGACATCACTCCTTTCAGGTCCTGCTTGGAACACATGATGATCAGAACTGTTTGGTAATGGCTGTTCTTTCATACCAAAAGAAAAGTGTCCCAATTACCTAGCACACGAGACTCCCATATCCCACACGGTTTAATTACAATTAGGCTCAGACTTGCAATGAATTCTTAATCAGCTTGTGGCTGAAAAAGTCACACAATTCTGTTCATCCTGTTCAAACAGCAAAATAGCATGTCTAATGGAGGGATGTTACATGTCCAACTAAGCCTCCCTAATGCCATGAGCTGAGTGTGATTCCTAAAAAACAGCATTTTATTTTTTAGGCAAGAATGAATTTTCTGGTCTAAAATGCTAATTGAATACTTCAAAGGTTTGTGCGTAGTAGAGAAATGTATGCTTTTGTTAAGGAACAATGCATTATTTTAAAGGGGTCATATGATGTTGCTAAAAATGACATTATATTGTGTATTTGGTATAGTGTTTTTGGTGTATTTCTCCTTTATGCCTCGATTTTTACAAAGTTCAATAGTCTGAAAGGCTAGGTATGCTCTGATCGGCCAGCTATCCAGTGCGTTCTGACTGACTGAATACTTTAAGCTTGTGACGGAAATGTTATGCCCCTTAACATGTGATACCGTATCCTGGGCGGAGCGACAAGACAAAAACATTTAAACCCATTATAAACGAGGTATTTATTGCATCCAGTGAGGAGATATTTACAGATTGTAATGACTTATACTGTCTTTTTACATGTTGAGTTGCATCGTGGCATGCATACTGTACACAAAACCATGTCTGCATTTGTGATCGGAGAAAAGACAAACAACAAGAGCTGCTCTACACTGCTCAAAACTCACGTTTGAATCAACAGTGGCGAATCATTTATATATAAATTTTACATATAGTACTAAACGTACATACAGTCTCAAAGTCAGAACATCCGGTATTACTGTATAATGTTAAGTCTACTCTCCCAGGATCAGGAAACAGTTCCTCCATAAAATGCGCTGCACATATCTGAATATTTAGGTTGAACTTTTCTGGAACAGTGTTTTAAATACAACTTAACCACTGATTTCTTGTTGTGTCCTCTTTTGGAAGGCCAAACAAAGTATTTTTGCTTTTGCAATTTGCTTTTGCACCGTAGACATGTGGGGGAGTGTGAAGAAAAGTCTCGCTGCTTTTTCTTCTGTGTGGGCATATACAAGCTGCGCGTTAGTATGAAACATTCGAATCTGAGTAGAGCGTTCAGCGCGGGGGCGTGGTCTCATTAGAAGATAATGAAGAGAGACGTGAAAAACGGACATCGCAATGTTTTCATATGGATTACTTTATCACCGAATATTTGTTTTCGGTGGCACTTGTTTAGTTTAAACTAGACTTAGAGTAGACTGAAGTAGATGTCAAGCTTTCTATAGATATATCTGTCATGTCTCTTCGTTGAGTATTCACGGAGTTACAGTTAATTTTAATGACGTGTTTGTAAATGAAGATCACCGCAGACCGAGGCTGCAGACAGCACACCTTGTTTGTTATCTTAATTTTATAAGTGCACAAAGTTTTGTTGTTAGTATGTCTGTATCCAAAAAAGTAGACCCTTTACAGATTCAATTGATGTATTGCTCTTATCTGTACGATCAAAACTGAAAGTGTAATTTAAGTTATTTTCGGGGTTATCAGGAGAAAATGACTCCTGCGTATACACGTTAATCGACTTCAGAGGGTTAAACAAGGCGTTTAGGAGGGCATGGACCAGTCTTGACTTTTATAAAGAATATCTATTTGGGTTTGAAACTTTAGTCTTTGCAACTTTAGTGATCTTATCTATTCACAAACAGCTAGTAACACTCCAAAGAGAAAGGAAAGCTCAAAATTGCATCAGATTTTTAGAAGTGACAGTTAAATCTACCTCAAATATGGCTTATCATCTGGAATATGTAAGTATTAGCAACTTTACATGGCCACTCAACCTAGTGTTAACTTAGAGAAATGTGCACTGTTGAAGTTCCTGTGCGGAGTGTGGAAGCTGAACAGTAGCCCTCAATGCAGGACAGATGGAAGCGTCAGTGCACTCACTTGCTCTTAAAATAGGCTACTCTGTCATTTTTGGTCATACAGATAAGAGCAATACATCTTTTAAATCTGTAAAGACTCTACGTTTATTTGTGTGCACTCACAATAACAACAAAACGTGCTTTTGTAAAATAATGAAAGCAAACAGGATGCACATTCAGCCATTTCAGTCTGTCAACTTGAGCACGGAACTCCATGTATATCATTGCCTTACATTAAAAATACATATAGAGAGGGAAATGTCTACTTTCAAATGAACCAAGTTTAAATGGAAAACAAATATTTATAGATTATGTAATCATGTAATATGTAATATGAAACATGCATACAGGCGCATCCACTACAGCAGAGACGAGGCAGTGTCTCTGTCTTTATCTTTTAAACTGAGAACAAAGCAGCACTAATTTATCAAATTATTCAAATGTTAATAGCAGTCTCCTTACTGTTCTTCCCTGACACATCCATAATCATTAAGCTACTTCTGCCAATGCACTGTACTAAACTTTATGAAAGTGAAAGTCGTGACATTTGCCAAGTGTGGTAACCCATTCTCAGAATTGGTGCTCTGCATTTAACCCATCCAAATGCACACACTCAGCAGTGAGAAGTAAACACACACACGGAGCAGTGGGCAGCTATATCTCCAGTACCCAGGGAGCAACTGGGGGTTCAGTGACTTGCTCAAGGGCCCTTCAGCCATGGGTACAACCACCTACAACTCACTGAGCACAGAGACTCGAACCGGCAACCTTCAGGTAACTAGTCTATGTCTCTAACCATTAGACCACAGTTGCCCCAATGCTTGTGCTTGAGTGATTATTAGGCTATGTAAGCATTTAAAGACTTATTATAATGATTTGAATAGTTTATTAATAAACTTGCGATTAGTTGACTAATGCTTAAAATGAACGACCAGAAAAATCCTTAAACGAGAGCAGCCCTAGTAATCACAAACCTCTGGAAAAGTTATTGACAGTCATGTCAAATAATCTAGTCATCTTTCTTCTCATCCAAAAACCCACAAACAGGGCAGACTCTGTGGAGGACTCCAAAACAACTCTGTTTTCCGACAACAGAAGGGAAGCTGTCCTATCCTCCGAGGCAAGCGCAATCTGCAATGATAAATATCCTGTCACTGAAACGAAAAGTATTGGTAAGGTGGTGCTCTGCTCATATTCTGCTCCAGTCGCCATCTTGCAAGCCCTAAGGTACGAGCTATGCTAATGAAACGTACTGTTAGAAGCATCATATTATGCAGAAAGTTAATTAGTTCTTCTTCCAGACAATGAGTTCATGGGAAGAGTGCCAGTGTGAATGAAAGGTTACTATAAAGAAGTCCAGACAGGACTGTCAATCTAAATCAAGATGGATGTACTGCAGCCCAATTGTTTAGCAGTATTGTACCATTTTTGGGATATGAACAGAATCCGCCACACATCTTGGGCCAAATAAATCATTCAATGGTTTGAAATGTACAACTGGTAATAACATAGAAACAATTTTCAATCAGAAATGGTTAAATTTCAAATGTTAAAAGTAACTGAAATTCTGCAGTTGAAAGACTGAAATAGTATTTTCTTGTATAACAATCAGTGGATCATTCCCTGTCAATCC
Source organism: Carassius auratus (assembly GCF_003368295.1). NCBI lineage: Eukaryota > Metazoa > Chordata > Actinopteri > Cypriniformes > Cyprinidae > Carassius > Carassius auratus. Next base: position 5,278,150 of record NC_039260.1, read on the forward strand.
ACTATTACATACTACACTATTTCTCAAAAAGCAAAAGGAGCATATGTTTCCCATGGCCTGTGGCTGCTTGTTGCTAATGCATAGCTCATTAGGAGTTTGTAAACCTGGCCTTTGGTTGTGTTTAAATAATATCTGTCCAGTTGGATCCAGTCTCATGACTGCATGGTCCAAAGTCATTTCAGCCGGCGTAAGCATCTGGATCGTGTGAATGACCTAGTGGCTCTTGGTGTTTGATTTGTAATCATTTCTCTCATCAGTTTCCTATGTTCTCAGGCAACATGTGAATGTAAAGATGTTAGTGTTTGTTTGGGAATTTGGAGGGTTTGACCTTAGGATCAGATGTAGCAAACAGATGACATCATTATCTATACCAACAATTCTTGGGGTGAACTGGGAGCGGAAACAGAGTGAATGGTGATATATAGAGGAAACTGATTTTCTTCAAGTCTTATGTGTGTTTGAGTCTCCAGAGTGTGGACAGGTTTGTCATATTGCTGCCCTGGGGGCTAGGGTTTGTGGAGATGTGTCAGCACAATGTGTGTGTTGAGGAAAGCCTGCTGTTTACTAAAGAGAGTAGAGGAAGATGAGGTCAGACAGAAGATTCGTAAATCACCTCCACTATGCCAACAAAAAAAGTTTTGAGCAATTTACAGTCCGTAAACACCCTTAAATCCTAACTTAAAAGGGATAATTCAATTTTGTTTATTTGCTCAAAGCATTTTTTTTCGACTAAATGGTTTTCATTGGAACTCAAAAGAACAAATCTGGCCAATCTTTTCAACATCAAAGAACAGACCACAATTAAGTAATTCATTCATTCATACTTGTAGGAGATTGTTGGCCACACTTTTCAATTCTATTTAAAAGTATACAAAGACGGTCAAGCTTCAAAATGTCAGAAAACAAAACTGTTCGACATGACAATAGATTGCAAGTTTTCTGAAAATCTTGATGTGATGAACAAACCAAAATTAAGCCGTTTTTCATTGCTTAGCTGTCCTAATAGGAATTCATAAGTTCATGAGAATAGGGAGTTGGATCATTTCAATGAATCATTCAATCCAGTTCACAAAACAGATTTGACTGATTTGTTTTTTAATGAAACTCAAGTTAAACTCACTGACTCAATGATTTTCTTGTAGTAACAGTTAATAGCCATACAATGGGAAGATTATCAGCTAATAGCTTAAACTGACTTCAGAAGACTTGATATAAAATGTGCATATAGACAACTTGTGCTATTTTCATCTCCCTTTGTATGCTCGTTTATATGAATTTTACATGAAAATAAAGACCAATACACAATTTAAAATGAATATATGCTGGAAGAAAAAAATTGTAATATGGGTTTGAGACAACATGAGGCTTGTGCATTTCCATTACAGATTCAAGCAAATCTTTTCAGATATATTATAAATGTTGATTAAAAAAAGAACTTGCAAAATGATGGCGTTTTCATTCACCCATGTTACGTGATTAAAATGTAATTTTTTCTTCTCGTGATAAGTCATGATGATATTTGGTAAGTTTACTTATATCACAGCCACCACACTAGCCATTCATTTTTAATTGAAGGAGATGTAGGATGATGAGCGTAGAGAGCCACTTCTGAAACATGCCGCAGCATGGCTGGTATAAACGCAAGCATTGACTAGAGTGGCTGCAAATGTGCTGCAAACATGTACAGTGTAAATAAGGGGTTATCCAAGCAACAATGGCAAGGAAAGCCCTTTATGCTTGAGAGCGGAATGATCATGTGACTTTTACTTACGCCAAGTGATCTGTAAATACGAAAAAAGTTCTCATTGCAGTGTTGTGAAATATTCCGTTTTCGAATTGCCTAAAAAAACCACCTCATGCAAGCGTAAAAAAATATTTTTGCCATAAATGAGTTTTTGCAAAGTTGATGGGTTTCCATTGGGCATATTTTCAATTTGCGCAATTTGAAGGGTAATGGAAACGCAGCTAGTGGCTGAATTTTCATTTTAAGATGAAATATCCCTTTAACAACAATTTCCACATTGAAAATAATGTTCCATTAGCGCATGTACGTAAGAGCTGCCTGACATAAGTGCCTGTCATGGGATGGTAATTTCCAGCCCAGATGATGGGCCAGACTCTTGATCAGCAAGGGAAAGTCTGGCCATGCTGTGAGCTGGCAAGATACGTGCAGTGTGGATCCTACTGTCACACCGTCAGGTGCTTTGAAACCTGGCCCGAAGTCCTCAAAACCCTGGCTGACCGCTTCACCTGTTCAGGCAGTTTACAAGACACTTTTGCTGCTTTAAGCTCATGAAGTGGAAAATGGCTATTTTTATTTATATAGTCAAGCATGATGTAAATCATTTTAACACTGGCACATTCGTTGTTGATTTGTTTAGTGCGAGTAAATTGGTTTAATTCTGAGCTAAAATCAGCAAGCACACAAGCAACCGCGATAATGCTGCCACATGAGATCACAAGCCTTACTCTCTCAGAATCACCTTGTAAATTGAAAATAACAGGAAATACAATGGAGACCAATGTTTTTTTAACTAAATAAGGATACGAGTTTGGGGACCTTTAAAATGGACTTGGAGTTTTACATAGTATCAAAGACACTCAATCCATTCCCTGCAAATGTGTGTCACTACTCATTTTTAGAGCATCCCTAATTGTGTGCTTTTACCCATGTAATGGCACAACATTAGAGGCTAAAAACTGTGAGTCATCTACGGATTAAACCATAGTCACAGATGAGGGGGCGAAAGTGCTCTGTAATGCTCTTCATCTGTCTCTGTAAGCCTATCTGAAAAATCACGCTACTGTGCTTTCCCCCTTTTCAAACCAGCTAATATGGCTTCATTTGGCCGCCATCCTGCGGCACACGCGCAGGAATGAGGTCATGAGCCTGAAGACGGATGCTCTAATCTGGTGCCTAGCCTTTGCCATCTGCTGCAGTCAGATGGTGGGTCACTGCAGGCCCCACGTGTGTGCTTTAATCCACAGCGTTCACGTACGCTCAGTGAGGTGGAGACCTACTATACCTTTGTTTCGCCAGCATATCTGCAGGAGGGAAGCATCTTGCGGAGTTAAAGATTGAGGAAGGCACAAAACATTAAAACTGAAACTACAGATCTCACATTATGAAGCTATAAAAAAGATTCGAATTTAACAAATTCTTTTTTCTTTTGTGGCATATTGATATTAAATCAATAATAGTATTACTCCAGTATTACTCCAGTAGTCAGTGTCACATAACCCAGGAATCATTCTAATATGCTGATTTTGTGCTCAAGAAACATTTCTTAACATCACCACAGTTTAAAATGCTTGTGCGGATTAAAATGTTAGTTTTTTTTTTTTGGTGAATTTATTTCATTTAAAATAAAATTTCTTCTATAAAATGTAAAAGTCTTGCTGTCATTTGTATCAATGCACCATCACTTGTCAGTCACAGTAAATAAAAAATTCAGCATTAATTATTATTATTATTATTATTCATATGATTTTTTTAACAGAAAATGTTAATTATTAAAGGGGTCATATGATGCAATTTAAAGTTTTTTTCTTTCGTTTGTTATGGATCTTTATTGTTTTTGTCTCATCTCAACGTAAGGGGCAAAACATTTCTGTTACACGCTTGAGGTATTCAGCCAATCACAACACACTGGACAGCTGGCCAATCAGCGTACTCCTCGCTTTTAAGAATGATGAACTTTGTAAAAATCGACATGTTTCAGAAAGGCGGGGCATGGAGGCGCAACAATAATGTACATTATGTGGAAAATAATATGTTTTTTTAATCTTAAACTGCGTAAACACATTGCATTACACTAAATACACAACACGACACATTTAAGCAACATCATATTTTAAATGTTACGTCAAAAATTGAAATGTACAGAATTCTAATTCACAATCTCTCTAGCTCTTATAATATCCTGCCCATTACTATCTTAGCAAAATGCTTGGCTTTAACTGTTTTTTTTGTACAGAAAATGTGTGCTTTCATACACTGCCAGTGTGACTTTTTTTCCTTAGATGTGATAATTAATGCCTTGTGATTTGGAGATCAAATAATAGAGTCAATTAAACATTCCTCTGATGGCTCACGCCATTCTGGGCAGATGAAGCAGCAGGTTTTGAGTGACGGCTGTACCCCTGCTGGCCAGTTTATGCGGTAGAGAAATGAAAGAGACATGCTCACAGACTTGTGCAGTTGATACAAATCTCTAGATCTCATCTTCCCTCGCTTCCCTCTGAAGTATCTCCCTCATCACGTTGTGTTAAAGGTCACATAGGTATCTTATATCTGTAGTACGAACAACATCAATACATGGCAGGAGGTCTCAGAGTGGTCTTTAAAGACTAATACATGATAGGTACACTGCTTGCAGCCCAGCTTTCATTATATGAAGATAAAACCTTGAGTCTGCACACAATATAGCACACAATTGGAAAAAAGTTTGTGTCTGGAAAAAACAAACTTATACAGACAAGAGCAAGCTAGTCTTGCCACCAAAACACAGCTTCACGCTTGAGTGTGAGTTACACGCTCTGATAAGACAGCTAGGCAGTTCTCGTACCTTGGAGATCCTAATCTCTAAATGGATTGTGGGTAAGTGAATTACTTAAGCTTCCAAAGAGAGCTTGGCAAACGGAGTGAATAATGAACCACCCAGAAATCCTTGAAGGGATTTAACACCTCCTAGCATCCTGCCGTACATATGGGAAGCGCCCTTGAAAAGGAGACGGTGCAGTGTACACTCTGAAGCATCTGTTTGTTGACATTCATGACTTCATCAAAGAGGAACCAGGACCTCTGCCTGCTCAGGGTTGGTAGTAATCCACCAGGATCTGCATGGTGTCAAAAGGTCAGACTGCCCAGTTTTAGACATTCCAGTTGGCACAGTATCACTTCCAGTTATGTGTGTGTGCACTGCCCTGAAGGTCATGAGAAAGAGCCTGAACACTGAGGCAGGTGGAAGGATTGACAGAGAGAGAGCTCAGCGCCAATTACTTGGTGACAACTGGCTGGGATTGGGCCTTGTTGTGCGTGGTGACCTCTGACCTTTGAGTGCTCGCCTGGTGATGAAAACTTTTAACCTGTGCTGCTCAAGACGAGAGGTGGCTGTTCTGTAAAGAACTCGATGACCTGATTAAACTTGGGAAATGGGATGAGAATTTGACAGTTTCCATCGAAATAGTTTTTGCTGCAAATTTTATGGGGATATTACAAAAAAATGGTTGAGAGAAACAACTAAATGTGCATAAAAAATTTATATGTTTGCTCAAGGTGGATCTTTTTTGTTATGTAAGAATACATGTGAATAAACTACAATGAAAATGCATTACAGAATCAATAATTTATGTTTAAATACACAGCTATGAGGATTCTTGACTAATGAGATTTCATGTGGGCGTGGCTATGCAGCACTATCCAAAACTCAATTGCTTACAGATTTGAATCGTTTGTTGATTTAAGTCATGCCTGGTTAGGATAAGGTGCAATTTCATGGGATTTTCCCATCCACCAGGCAAAATCAAAGCTGAAGAATCTACCACTAATTTGTATGGAAATACAGTTAAATCATTTGCATAGTATAAACCTGGTGAAAAGGCTTACCTTATCAGAGTAGACGAAGAAAAGAATGAGCAAAATCAGCTCAGCCAGCAGAATAATCAGCAAGACAATGAAGAACTGCAAGAAAAATATACACAAAAAAAGGAAGTGAGTGATACGCTTGAGAGTGAGAAAGACACAGGGAAAGACCTGTTTGAATGAATCATCTCAGCTTTCTACACTCACCCTCTCCTTCTCATTCTATTTCACTTCTTCAGCTAAATATTTACACAGCCTTCCACACAGCATGCGCCTTTCAGCCAGTAAACATTATTTCACTGAGTGCTCAGTACATTTTCCAGTCATCTCCTGACGACCGGTTCTGTCAAAGTCAGATTCGAGCCATCTGAAAGCCTTTAAGACACTTGTTTATTGAACCCTCGACATTGACAGGTCCACAAAATAAGTTCCCTTCCGCCATTAGAGGAGGGCGAGTACGATTGTGTTGACTATGTGCGGCCTCGCCAACCGCTGAAGGACAACGTGTGTACATATCTGGTCTGCCTTGACTCTACTCGCTGGTCTGGACCATATGGGGTACGTAAATAGAGCAAAGTTGAAGAAATGGATGTGAAGACTGCAAAAGCTTTGAAGGTTCTTCCTTCCTAGACCTCTGGGGGAAGAGAGCGCTAAAACACATCCAGAAACATAGGGCTGGCTGCTTAGATCTCAAACCCAGTGACGCGAAAACCCTTCTCTGATGTCTCACTCTCCCTCAGAGCCACAGACACGTCTTATATACAGCATAGATAGCGAAATCTAAAGGTCAGGCCATTCGAATTTACACCACTCCTATCTAATGGGCATTTAGGGAACCATAGGAACTGGAGATTGACATTAAAAATTAATATGGAGGGATGGTGGTGATGATGATTCTGGGTTTGATTGGATTTGTGAATTCTCCAAACATCTCTTCCTTCACTTTAATTTAATCTAACATGTCTTTTTTTTTTTTAATAAAGTAAACAAACTAAAATATGCTTTTTTGGAATCACATATTTGCAATATTTAATACTCATTTACCAGAGCAAAACAATGTGATGTCAGATGCATTATTCACTTCTGTAAATAACAGAAAAGCATGCAAGTGACAACCTTTTTCAATCAGACTGTGTTTAACACCATTAGCCGAATGAATGAGAAAGTGAAAATGAATGAAAAATCAGAGAGAGACTGGCAGACAAAGGGAGGAAATACAGAGGCATGAACTCTAGTTCCAAACCGAAACCCCTTGAGTGCAATGAAGAGGCATATTTTGCAATGCAGATAATTAGCAAACCTCTCTGGTAACAGTTTACTTTAAGCCTGAATGTTTAATGCATTATAAAAAGTTATTCATAAGGCCACTTTGCATCCTGACAGCGCTTGTTTTTGGATAATGACTGATCAGCTGTACATTATTCCACTTTTTACACAGCTACTCACTGAATAAATAAATGAAATGACATGAAAAGTTAATTTGGTTGAAATAATTTTTTTATGTGAGAAGAAAGAGACTGGAGACCAACACAGAGCCATGAAACTAGCACATTGACTGGGAAAACAGTCAATTATACATTTAGTAAAAAAAAAGCAGGTCCATAATGTATAAAGTGCTGCGACTGACCAATCAGAATCAAGTATTCCATAGAGTTGTGTAAATAGTACCTTATATTTTTCATATTTAATTTATAATCTTATATCTTTTTATAAATACGTGAAAAGTAATAAAGACTTCTCCTTTAAATAGTATAATGAAATTTAGTGATATTTAATGTGCTTCAATCCATTTTTAATGCATTACACAATTTATATAATATATATATATATAATAAGACATGAAAATTACTCAGAAAAAAACATAAAAGACCAGACATCACAAGGTAATAAGGTAAGTGGGAACATTTTCTTCTCACAACAGACAAAGTGTGTGGGTGTGGTATAACTTACGCTCAGAAGCAGGCACTTGTTTTCCTTGATGGCACCCAGGCATCCGAGGAAGCCCGTCACCATGACAATGGCGCCTATGGTGATGACCATGTTGGCAGCGGAGAGAGAGGGGAAGGAGGGGGAGAAGGTGGCGAAACTGCCTTGAGACACAGACAGCCAGATTCCAACTCCCAGCAGCCCACAGCCGCACAACTGCAGAGAGAAGCAACAGATTATGAGATGCTGATGCATTCTGGGACATCGGTTCAGAGCGAAAGCTGTTGTTCAAAAAAACAACATTCATTATGCACCACAAATACTGACTGAAATATAGCTTTCCATCATGAGTAGACATAAGAAAGCATGATGTGCTTCTGCCTCAAACTCACTGTGAGACTGCAGAGGCCCACTGGAAAAAATTGAAGAGAATCAGCAAAATAGTAGGGCCCTATGATCTCCGCGATGTGGAAAACACAGAGGGAATTGTGGAATCCAGTCATAAAAAGAAAATTATGGTATGACACGTAGGTTATTACACTTAAATCTCAAAATGCACTAGTGTCATTGAATATTAAGCCACAAAAATATGCATGTTAACTACACACATACTGAAGCGTACGTAATGCTCATTGATTTGCTCAGATGCTCAGTGTCTGCCGTCAAACTAAATGAGGACATGAACACATGAACAACATCTCCAGAATTACACATTTTAGTGTTTCATTTGAGAAAAAAAACCTATCGTCATTTCATATACACACACAAATGTAAAGTTCTTTGTGGCAACCTGTCAAAATAAAAGCTCGGTTTAACTTTAAGACATTGTGCCAGAAATATATTACTTCAGTTCAGTAGAATGTATGTAATGCTACTACTACTACTGCTATAATTATTCAAACTTTATTTTTTAAGGAATCACACAATATTTCTTCCATGTTTTAATTTTAATAGTTAATCCCCTTTGTTTACCAAAAAAGTTAGTTTAATTTTCATTAATTAAAAGAAAAGGCAACTAATGTTTAAAATACACAAAATAGAATTTCTGAGGGGAAATAAAATTTAATTTATTACATTTTAATAAATGAAATTGTTTTTACACATTCAAATAATTATACATGCTAAAACAGAAAAAAATAAGAGAAGGTTAGAATTTTTGACCCTAAACGTTGTTTTTTTAAGACTTATAAACTGATATGAAATGAGATGATGAATTTCATGATTTTAATTTAATTAGACATGCTTTTTGATTAATAACATTTCATTTAAACATAAAATGGAGTCCAGAAAAATGAAAATGGTGAAAGACAGAAAAATTCAAAGAAATTTAGAAAAAATAAAAATTTCATAGGGCCCTATAGTAAAGAATATTTTGATAGGGCAACAATTGGTCATACCAACAGGTTCCTCTGTAGGGCACAAACAACCTGCCATCTTGGCCTCTTGAGGGCCACACTATGATTCTGATAAAACACAGACATTTGTGTGCAGACACAGTCCAGCTGTGTGACTGTGGTGATGAATCTGTAATGAGCTTATGATTGACAACATTTAGAGGAGAGGCTGTTTGCCCATCAATCTGCAATAAGGGCACAAAGTGATGCCTGCAGAGAAGACGAGGAAGAAGCGGGTGACATTTCCTTCACTGTTATTGGAATATCCAAAGCAATCTCCTCATGAATACGGAATCACACCCGGCACTGATAAACTGGTGGGTGCCACATGGCAAATCAAAAAGCATCACGAGTGAATGCTGTTGGCGCTGAAGTGCAAGCATGTTCAACAACCGACCAATGGCGCAGCAGTGATAAAAGAAATTTCGACAGTCGCATCCTCGAGTTTTCTGATGTTGTAAATTATTAATCGCTTTTACATGCGCTCTCATTCACTTACAAGCATAAACGAGGTGGTTAACTGAACCGCCTGACAATGCCTTCGAGATTGAAGCAGCAAACTTGAGGACAGGAACTCAGTGAAACAAATTCCTTCAATCATGGTGGTTGAAATTATCAGCACGCTCTTCTGCCGAGTACCTTTCCCACCATGGGAGAGATGAAGAATGCTGTGAGAGACACGGAGGCTGTGTGTATCTCACACTTGGCAGGTTAAAAGTGGACGCTGGAGTTCTGTTTAGTGAGGGAGCACTTTAGCCTGAAGGTGCGGGCCGTTTTTAATGCCCTGGGAGTAGAGAAATGGCTCTGCGCTAATGTAACATGGAGAACCCGATGCATCAACATCCACATTATGAAGCAGCGAGTTGTCAAATAACCTGAGAAGCAGCAGTCTCTATGAACCTTAGTCAGAGTAGATTTTCTTGTTTAATTTGACGTTAATGAAAACAAGGATGTCAGAGATATCTGTACCCGTAATGATTTGTTACGATTCAATTTAATAAGCTGCGATGCATCATTATGCAATAATTGGCCTCCTTAGTTACTGTTGCTATCCCTGACAAACAATGCTTCTCTCACACTTCATGTTCTCACGAAGCGAAAAATACAACGCAGAGCAGAGGAAACTGACAAAGTGCTGACAGACAGAGCAGGTTACTTCTGAGGTGAAACAAGGTCTCAGGACTCTCAGCTTTCAAAATTGTGTCATTAAAAAAAAAAAGAAAAAAAATCTAACAAATAAAAAATCGTGGCTCTTTATTATGTCATGACAGATCACTATTGCATCAGTTCAAACATGTAAATCGGTCATCTTTTCATATTTAAATGAATATGAATAAACATCATAAAGTATTTTATTTAAACCGTGGAAGATCGCCTGTCAATCAAGTTCTTTGTGAACGATAAACTGGGCCACGATTAAAACTGCAGCAAAACAAGAGAGCAACCCTGCATTGTCTGTTGCGGTTTACATGTACATTTATTCATTTAGCAGATGCTTTTGTCCAAAGTGATTTACAAATGAGAACAATAGAAGCAATCAAAACTAACAAAAGAGCAATGATATGCAAGTGCTATAACAAGTCTCAGTTAGCTTAACACATTGCAGTACACAATGTTTTTTTTTGTATTATATATTAAATAAAAAGAAAACAAAGAATAGTCAAAGAATAAAGCAAGCTAGTGTAAGATGCCTTTTTTGCTTTTGTTAATTGTGATAAATGCAATATATAAATATCTTTGTTCTGCTAAAAAATAAATAAAACTACAAATGTGACTCGTTTATGTAGTACCTTTTAAAGCCCAGTGTCATTTTTAGGATCATTATCAAATCATTCTAATATGATGATTCATTATCAAAGTTGGAAACAGTTCTGCTGCTTAATATTTTTTCAGAACATGTGATACTTTTTTAGGATACTTTTTTGATGAATAAAAAAAAAAAAAAAAAGTAAAAAAAAAAGCTATGTTTTTAAAATATAAATATTTTGTAATAACAGTATACACTACTGGTCAGTATTTTGGGGTCAGTAATTTTTTCTATCTTTTTTAAAATAAAATCAATACTTTTATTCAGCAAGGATGTGTTAAATTGATAAAAAGTGATAGTAAAGAAAATGTATTATAAGAATATATATTATAATTTTATTTATTTTGAATAAATGCAGTTATTTTTAACCTTTCATTCATCAAATATATTAGACAGCAGAACTGTTTCCAACACTCATAATAAATCAGAATATTAGAATGATTTCTAAATGATCATGTGATCGACTGATGTTACATGTGACACTGAAGGCTGGAGTAATGATGCTGAAAATTCAGCTTTGCATCACAGGAATAAATTATTGTTTCTTAAGTATATTCAAATAGAAAACTATTATTTTAAGTTGTAATAATATTTCACGATATTACTGTTTTTTTTCTGTATTTTTGATCAAATAAATGCAGGCTTGATGAGCAGAAGAAACTTTTCAAAAACATTAAAAATAGTTATTTTTCCAAACTTTTGGTCTGTACTGTATACATATATATACAATATTATATTTCTATTTTTAATGTTCAAATAAATAAATAAATATACATACATGCACATATTTATTTATTTATTTATTTGAACATTAAAAATAGAAATATAATAAAGAGAACACTTCCAAATGGATACAACACTGTCCTACATTTTTCCCCACATTGAATATTCTGTTTTACTTGTTATATTATGTTCCAACAATATACCACAAAGCTCATTTGCATTTGAAATATGAACAAATTTATCACTGGAAGTTTGCTGGTGCACTATATTTCTTTATGGGAATGCACAATTGAGGGTTAAGCTAACAGACTAATCTACATTTAACAACACTGTTTCTCAAATCACTAAGCCATTTCGTGTCCATCCATCATGTAGCATTTATATGTGTAACAGTGACTGAAGGTCATTAGCATTAGCATGGATGCACTGCCTCAGCACCGCTTAAAACATCATCGAACACTTATAAAGTCAGAGCACGCCTGGAAACATCGACCATACTTCTAACCGGCCCCGCTGACCATCCTTCAGGCTGTGTGCAATTTCAACTCATTTACCTTATTTGTAAAACCTCTCCTGTGGCTCAAATGGCAACCTGTGCAGTCACATCAAAAACTCCAGGAAGAACCAGAGGTGAGAGGCATATTGAGAACACATTAGCAGGAGAAAAAAAAAGACAAGGGTCGGGGTGCAACATTCAGGGAAAAAAGTGTCCTCGGAGCTACAGCAAAGTCCTGAAAGCCCAGGAAAAGGACATGAGTGGGGTGAGGCGAGTGCTTCATAATGGTGCATTAGCAGTGTGTGCCTCAGCGGGGGACATAAATGGAGGCTTTGTTCTTATCTGATGAGTCTAAGATGAAAAAAAATGGATGAGAAAGAGAGAGACAGGGAAATTCTGCCCTCTTGCTTAAGTTCTCACTTGTTTTGGACCAACTCACTGGACAGATTTAATAATTTAACACCCAACTGAGCTCAGCACTTCAAGAATCCTTTCTTGACTGTTCTGTTTGTAGTATTTTTAAGCTCTCTTAAAAAAAAAAAAAACTGAAGCAAATCAATGACGTAAGCTCATATTAATATTGTCAAATCTTTATGATGAACTGAAGTGGAATTAAAGTCGCTGCTGATGTGTCTGGGAGCACAGAGAGTTTAAGGAGCAAGAATACAGAGAGAATGTCTACAGCCATACATTTCACCTCAGAACTGTTGGAAGAAATATTTCAAACACAGATTTTTGGGCTACTGTACCAGAGCAGTACTCATGATCACATGACTTTTAGATTCATGATCTATCAAAAATAAAAAGAAGTTCCAAAATATGCTTAACATAGATAGCATGTGGTATATAGTATACGGAAACTGTAATTTCCATAAGAATGAGTGATGCTTGCATGGCTCTGCTGGAGATGGAGCTGTCAGTCACAATTCCAGCTAGAGCTGGAGGCTTAGACGTCTCTTTGGCACTGCTCTTGTGCTGGTATTCCACTGCATCTTTAACACCACTGAATATATGTGGGAGAAGCCTGGCATCTCACTCTCAAAGCGAAATTTTCAACAGATGCGCTTCACTGGATTAGTCTATGAGTGTCTTTCATGGTTGGAGGGGACGTTCATATTTGATGCTCTATAGGGTGAGTGTTTGTTTTGAAAAGCACTGTGCTATATTTAAAGGAAATTTATCATGGGAGGCCTGTCTCAAAACACTGCACCCAGCTTGGTGCATCTTAAGCAGCGTTCCTGAGGAATAAACACTGGACTGGTAAAGACACTGTCTCTCACCTCCGATTCCTCACAGGACAAAGAGGACACCAAGCGTGTCATTTTAAAAAGGTGAGGAAGATGGTCCTGAAAAAAAAAAGTAAGGTTTGATGAACTGCATTAAAATGGACAAAAAAAAGCATATTATATTAATATATTAAATTATATAATTTTGAAAAAAAAAAAAACCTAGAAAAGTTTTAAAATAAAGTATTTTTGTACCCTTTATAAAACACTGACAAACAATAAAGACAAAGGTGGTGAAAAAGACAGGCTTTCTGCTAGCTTTATGGAGGAACATCAAAGAACAGGAAGTTTCGAGTTCTACGAGACAACTCAATTTAAATGGATGAAAGGGGTTTGCAGAAAGACATGTGGTTTTAGTTCAAGGTCGCTGTAATTGAAACTGTGGAACAGGTTCTCCAGGAGTTGAGCAAGAAACTTATCCATCACTCTGACTACTATATCAACTGCATCAGAAACCTGCTCACTCACAAGCAGTCATGCAACTTCAATCTTATTTCAGGCCAATGATGGTCTTTGTGTGTACGGGTCTGCAGAGAGAGTGATTAACCTTTTCATGCTCTGCCTCAGAAGAGTGTCCAGCAAACCAGCCTTAATGAGAGTTTACATCACCCTGACCCACACGTCTTTACAATTTATTAGGACACACAAGCCCTGGAGTATCTTAAAACCGTGTGCATGTGTGCTTTTGAAGGACATTAAAGGAATGTTCCAGGTTTAAAACAAGTTGAGCTTTATCAATAAATGCTGTGACATGCAGGTATGTTATTACATCATTTAATGTTGAATCATAATAATTTGTTTTAAATCAACATTTAAATTTAGCATTTTTCACTTTCCCCCCTTCATTTCAAAACTTTTTTTTGTATTATTTTTAAATCGAATTTAAATGTCTTGGGTGTGAAATTGTTTCACATATAATATATAATATGTGGTAGTCAATAAATTATATATATCTTGATTATCCCCAAGACATTTGGGCAAATATGCGGTGGACTGATAAGACAAAAGCTATACTTTTTGGAAGCTGTGTGTCCCGTTACATCTTGGATAAAACTAACACAGCATTTCATAAAAAGAACATAACAGTCAAATATGGTGGTGGTAGAGTGATAGTATGGGGCTGCTTTGCAGCTTCAGGACCTGGACGACTTGTCATAATCGATGAAACAATGAATTCTGCACTCTATCAGAAAATCCTGAAGGAGAATGTCCGGCCATCAGTTTGTGACCTCAAGCTCAAGCGCACTTGACTTACGCAGAAGGACAATGATCCCAAACACACCAGCAAGTCTGCCTCTGAATTACTCAAGAAAAACAAAATTGAGGTTTTGGAGTGGCCAAGTCAAAGTCTGGATTTAAATCCGACTGGGATGCTGTGGCATGACCTCCAATATGCCAGAATTAAACAATTCTGCAAAGAAGAGTTGGCCAAATTTCCTCCACAGCAATGTGAAAGACTTATCGCCTGACTGCAGTTGTTGCTACAAATGTTGGCACAACCAATTATTAGATTTAGGGGGAAATTACCTTGTCACATAGGGCCAGGCAGGTTTGGGCAATTTTTTTTTTTTTAATAAATTAAATCATTATTTCAAAACTGCATTTCATATTTACTTGGTTATCTTTGTGTAATATAAAATTAGTTTGATGATCTGAATCATTCAAATGTGACAAATATACAAAAAAAAAAAAAAAAAAAAAAAAAAAACACGGAGGGGGCAAAAACCTTCACACCATTAAATCAACAACAAAATTCATTTAAAATGTGTGGATTTATAGTATTTTTCGCTCTTTTCCTAGACTTCTTTTTCCCCCCATCATCTTTTCCCTTCACTGGTTGATCAAATGGTCTGTTGCGTGATATTTCATGTGATATGAGGTCATTTATAATAAATAATTTTTAAATAATTAGCAAAACGTAGTTTGAAATAGGAGAATATCACACCACAGGAGAAGTCAACTTGCATTACTCACAGCAGCTCTTGATAAAGCTTAACTTGAAGTGAACCTGGAATAACTGGTGGTCAGAAGATGGTTAACCACTTAAGATTAGAGAAACCAAGAGAATCTGTAGACTTAAAAGCAAGCAATCTATTGCTCAAAAAAATGATCTAATTTTCTCCAGTGTGCAGCATTTATAACCTTCATACAAGGGTGATAAAAAGAAATAAATAGAGAGAGATTGAGAAAACAAAGAGAGAGCTGCGCCGCCCCGGGGGTTGTGGGTCTCTCTTTAAGAAGCCAGTTTGATGTCATTGATTTTATACTAAAATAAAACAGTCAATTGTAATGAAGACATAAAGGCTGCTATGTGCTCCGCACCAAGAGGGAAAAGATACCCCATTACTGAGCAGCCTCATCCTGCTCAAATGACCGCTGGCCCTTTATTGCTCAAATAGACTGTAGAGATCCACTTGCATCAGGTAATGTAGTTTTAAATCACATTAATGGATGTAAGTAGTGTTTGTACAGAAATAAGTCCTGTAATGCCCCATTGATGATCGAGATATTGAATTAACTTGATGATATCAATTTAAAGTGCCCCTATTATGGATCTTTGAAATTGCCCTGTAACCCTGTAATATAGTTCTAAGTGAGTGAAAACATCCTGCAAAGTTTTAAATCTGAAAGTGCAATGTGTTTAAAGTTATTGCCTATCAAAAGATTGAAATGAGTCATTTTTAAAACGAATCCCAAGCCGTTGCATGTTGCATGACCATTTGTTGGTCTTTCCGCGTTGGTCTGAATGAAAATGCTAATTCATTCTTTGCCTTTGTTGAAGAGTTCACAGAAATGCTATCAATGATTTCCTCAGAGTTTGACTGCTTTGCTATTTCAGGGGATTTTAATATTCACAAGGATAATGCAGAAAACAAAACTACAAAAGAAATGATAACAGTTTTAAACACTTTTGACCTGATTCAGCATGTACATGAACCCACACACAAACGTGGACATACTCTAGATTTAAATCATCAGTAGGGGTCTAAACATTTCATCCATTGTTATTAAAGTCTATCTGATCACTTCTGTATTTTCTTTGATATATTGATCTCTGCTGCCACTGAATCTAGATCAGTGTCTGTCAGAAGGAGATGCATTAATGAGAAGACTAGTGTGCTATTTATGAAGGCTATAGCTTCAACACCAAGCATTTCTGCAGACTCTGCTGATCTTCTCCCTGACTCCTTTATCTCAAAAGTTACTAATGTTATTGATAACATTGCTCCTGGGAAAATCAGCAAGAAATCAGCTTGGAGAAAATCAACAGCAGTTCAGAGCATGAAAAGACAATGCAGAAAAGCTGAGCGGATGTGGTGGAAGATGAAACTTGAAATTCAATATATACGATATAAACAGCTAGACATACTTTATTCTCAAACCTCATAAACAGTAACTTAAACATCACTCACCCTATTTTTGCTTCTGTTGAGAGATTTTTTTTCAGAAGGGTGCAAAACTGTTTAGAAGAAGATCTCTTATTTGTATTTGTTAAGCACTGACAAACACAACAGCAGTTGACTACAGTGCTGTACAAATCAAATAAAAAGCAGTAAAAAGAATAACATCATTCAACTCAAAAGATAATTTCACAAAGTTTACAAATGTTTTCCATAGCTTCGACCCAACTATTGCAAACAGTAAAAGGTAGACAGTGTTTTCTAGCTGGATGTTGTGCTTACGATCAATAATCACGTTTTTGCATTCAACCAAACTGATTTGCAGAAATCAAAACATGTTGCTGTGAAGCGGGAGCGACTATGCGGCAGAGGATTCCTCTTGGTCTTAAAGCCTTCCTTGAATGGCTAAATTCGCATTTCAAACTATGCTTATGAAAAAGAATCATTATTTGTTAATTGTATGTCTAGGTGGTCATACGGTGTATGCCTGCAAATATGGGACGATTCCGTATTATACGGAACGGCTAAAAGAGTAATGACTCAGGGCGCCCCTAGTGTTCTGGGCCCTGAGCTGCAGCCCCTGTTGCCCATTAGGATAACGCAGCCCTTATAGGGGCACTTTAAAAGATCTGGGAGATTCAAACATCTCTTCGACACCATGAGCAGATCAGATGGAGCAGATGATCTGATGCGACCTTCCTCGGAGACCAATCGATCTCTGCCTTTCATTCGTTAAGCCAGTGACATCCATCTTAGAGAATAAATCATGCATGGATACTAGGAAGAGGCCAAGTCTAAATAATCGCTCATCTGAGCAGATAGACAAAACATATTTAGCTTGAGAGGAAGAGATATAAACAACTCTGAGCCATTTATCTTCTATAATAGCGAAGCTTTCTATAAAATGTATAAACAATCACAATCATGCACTTAGAAAATAAAACTGTTCATCATATGAACATACAAATAAAATATCAAATAAATGATAGATAGATAGATAGATAGATAGATAGATAGATAGATAGATAGATAATAAATTATTAGTGCTTACCCAAATTCTAAAAAGTTTGGCTGATTTACAAAAAAAAAAAAAGGCTGTTAATAGTTGATAATAGTTTGTGTCATATTAGAAAGAAAATAAATTATTTTTCTTTGTAGAGTATTACATTAAAATAATATGAACAGATTGTAAATAAAATATAATTATTGCACACAATTAAGTTGACTGATTGCTGAATTAGCTTATTAGTGTATTCTTTCCCCAAAAAAAGGTGTTATATTTTATATTGCAAACATGATGCCAGCAATGCTAAGTTCATGGGTTTTACTAATTAGATTTTAAGTCACTTTGTATAAAATTGTGTGCCAAGTCCATAAATGTAAACACAAATAGTTCTCAAAATAACAGATCATATCTGAATAGGTCAGAATTTGCTGTTATCTAAATTAAGAACTAGTTGAAATCTTTCAAGAAGGTTCCCAGGAGGTTAATCAGAATGGAATCATAACTTCAAACTTTCTATTTTAAAAAAAAATGGACAGGAGCTCTCCAAATCTGCCTGAACCTACATATAACAAAGCCAAGAATGATGGGTCCAAATTGCTGCTCATCAGAGGGTTGAACTGTGACTGTTCTTCACTTTCCAGCACAGACATCTCGATCTGTCTACTTGGCTCCTCACAAGAGTGGTTATAGTAAACGAATAAAAAAAAAAATCAGCTGTAAACAGTTATGACAAATTCACATTGTCTTTGCTTTCGACTAAACCCCCCCACATTGCTTCCACAAAGCACAGTTTTTCCCCCCACAGTGAAGAGGAGATTCGGGTCTGCCGTAGATGTGTCTCAATAAGAAGCCCGATAGTGAATAATGCAGCAGAACTGTGGGAAAAAAGGTACTGTTGAAGAAAATCAGTAGCAAGCCTTAAAAGCCGACAGATGCACTGTAGAGAGATTAAACATCAATACTTACACTTTAAAGTTTCATATGGGATCAATTGGGAAGATGGAACGCAGTGAAATTGCATGTCACGAAGACAGAAAAATGCTTTGTGCTGATTTTAACAGTTTGAGAGCTTCTGTGTATATATTCATTGAGGGGGAAAAAAAACATTGCCTATTGTCAACATATAAAAAGACACAGGCAATACATCTAACCTGGGCAATGCCACATTTTTTTCTGACAACAACATACTAAATGAGAAATAACAAAAATTGCAAGTTTCATTGAAGCAGAAGTTGTGTGCTGGGTGCTTTCAGCTTTTATCTTGAATCTCGCATCTGGCATTAAATGGGCTCAACGACTCAAAATCAATTCAACATTTCTGCCAATCGGCAGCCGGCTCTCTCAGCTGCCACCTGCCACCACAGTGGAGCATGAGAAGGAACAGGAATTGGAGCAGGAAAGGGAAAACTATTAGATACCTTTGGCTAATTTGTGTAGATGTCTGGCAGCTCAACAGAATATTTATGAGGACTATAGGCTCTTTAATTATGCACTGAAATTAGGATAGAGAAGATGAATCTAGAAGATGAGCGCTAGAATATGTGATAAAGGAAGAAATACACACCCACTGACATGACAATGAAAATGTGACATTTTAAAAATAATTTACAATACTTCTTTAACTGTATTTTTTACTAATAAATTCAGCATTGTTGTGCTTAAGAGACTTTTGAAGGTTAGTGTACATCACATGATTAAATGATGATTAAAAAAATTTATACATAAATGAACCAATAAACAATAAATAATCTTTATTATGCCCTCATTGTCTTGTAAAATAAATATTGGGACCACAGGTGTCTGTATGTGTGCTAGACTTTAAAAAGCTTTGAACACATCATCAAAATGACTCTATAGGGCTATAAACCCAAAGTCCAAATGGTGCCAGAGTTATAGTGCATTCAGTTCCCCAAGACAAACAGATGTTGCTGCTCTGGGCAAATAAACAGCAAACACTAGTTTGTTCAGCCTTGAAAAAGCAGCACTCTTATCTCAGGAAGAGTCACAGGCCTGGGCAACTAGAGGGGATGCTGGAACAGAGCCAGGACTGAGGAGCATCGGATACGGGTCTAAAGAGCCCAAGAACATGTGCAGTATTGGACTCAGAGGACCGAAGATGACGGAGGACAAGTCCAGCACAGTTGCAGAGCTGACAATAACAACATTAACTTTACAAGACCTCAAATCTCTAGCTGTGGCTGAAAGAACATTTTTCATCCAAAACTTTGTCATCACCCTCATGCTGATCCAAACCAGTATGATGTTTTATCTTCAACAATAGGACTACACATGTTGGTCATTAATACTTAGTGTTAACTATTTCACAATAATTCAAACCTAAAAAAAAAAAATCTATCTTTCACTGTCAACAACAACCAAAATCCTAAATCTTTAGATAAATAAAGGGTTTTATCATGGCAGAGGCTGTTATGTTTGAGGAACAGCTCTTGTTGTTTTTTTTTTTTTCATTATTTAACAATGTGCACATCCGTCTCCTAATCTGAGACCTGCTGCCAACCTCACTCTTAAGAACGGTGTGTTATCTGGCTGTGTGCAAACATAGACCTGAGCTTCACAGAAACTTAAGATGTGGAATGGGATTTGGAGAAGCTTGGATGTCAATGCATATTTTCTATTCTTTTTCTAGCATTTCGCTCGTCTCACTGACAGTCACGAACAGGAAACGTTCTTTTTCCATTGATTCATTTGAAGGACGTTGAGCTCTTGGCGAACACATCTTCCATCTATCCACAAAAGCCGCCATTTTTAATTCAGAAACATCGTCTGAACTATCAGGTCACAGAGAAAATAAAACTATATTGGAAAAAGTTGATTCGCAGACAGACTGGCACCTGTCAACTCTGTCTGAAGCCAACGTGCTGATGAAATTTCATCAGAAGGTGGTACAGAGGTGAGCTGGACTCGCTCACCTTGGCTTTATAGCGCAACGAAGCCGGGGTGATGAAATATTCCACTCACGTATTCATTTGAAGTACTTCAATTTCCCACCCAAGTTCCATCTTGACACTCATCTGGAGAGTACTCTACACTCATGTAACTCCAGTTTTGAAATGCAAACATACTTCAAGCCTAAGTGGCCGAAATCCAAACCAGAATCATTGCGAAAATAGCTATTCTATTAATCTTCTCAGCAGCACGATGTACATGCAGGATTTCCCTGTGTTAGAAGTGCAATAACGATCCACGAATGATTCAAAGCTGGGATGAATGTGTTTGGTATGTCTTGCCTGCTTTACGTGTACACCAACAGGATGTAATTAAATTTACGGGCTTTTATCATGCAACACAGTAGACCCTGCAGCTACAACAACTGAGCAATGCACATCATAGCATTACACAGCCCCTCAGTACTAGAGCTGCTAAATATGCACATCCTCTTAAGTGCTAAAGGATGATCTCTCTTTCCCTTGTACAGAGAGGAAATCCGCTATCAAAGACATACAGCATAATCAATAGTCACTTTGCATGACGGTGGAAAGTAGACAACATCCTTCCATTCTGGAGAGCCTGGGACTCTTAGTGAGGTCAATTAAATCTTTAAATGGAGAATGTATTTTGCCTTTGCTAGTTACAACATCACAGGGAGAAAGTGAGAGAGATTATGTTAAAAAATAAGTGACATGCTCACTTGTTCAGACGAATTCTTGCCAATGTCAACGTGACAATCTTCAGCTTCACCGCTGACTGCTCTTCAGTTTTTCAACATTACACAGCATGTTTTTCAGACTAATTGTCTCTCTCCTGCATTGCACACGCCACCAAGCAAACGTTGTCCTGGCAGACACTATGTCATGCATGCAGAATACAAAAAACATCTTTCTCTCTCATGCTCAGTCTATTTTTTCTCGTTTTTTGGTGTGTTAAACAGGAAACAGGGATTTCAGTCTGTCAACGGAATGGTAAATGCATCATCCTTTTTTTCTTAACTTAAGTACTTGTTTTCTGAATTTTGAATGTATTTCTTAAGACGTACAGTACTACAGACCAATGTTTGGTGTGATTATTTTTAATTAATACTTTTATTTAGCAAGGACACATTAAATTGATCAAAAGTAAAAGCTACTAGCTGATGTACTGTAATAAAAACCCACATTACTAAACGCGACGAGAATTGCCTATTGCTCTGAAACACGTAAGCATGCGTGATGGTGGTGCCAACACAAACATACAAAGTCAACCATCATTTCTTACCCTATGTGAACACAAAACTAGCTTTAGTTTACAGGTAATCAGTTCTGAGCGTAAACAGGCCATGAGAAAGCAGCTCCATCTGTATGCATGAGGCACTAATGCCGCTGTGGCTGCTAAGGGAATGCTTAGCATGCTGATACAGCAACAATCTGAACTCCACAAGCAGACTTTCCCAATGAAAACCAGCCTCAAGGTCCTAAGTATGCAACCCCCGAAATCACACATATTTAGGAAAATAACTTAACTAGTCATTTTGTGGAAAGATAGGATATGGGATATAGAAGTTTTTAATGTTTCGTAGGGCTGTGCAAAAAATCTAATGCGATTTTCATGCACATCTCATCAGTAAAGACGCTCCTTTAATTAGAAATATTATCTCCAGCACGTGTGTTCAGATCAGGGTTGCCAGGTTTTCACAACAAATCCTGCCCTGTTGCTTCTCAAAACTAGTCCAAAACTAATCGCGATTCCAGGAGGTTCCCAGATTAAAAAAAAAAAAAAAAACGCTTCCCGGGGTTAAAATATACGGTTTATTTTGGCATGGTTGTCTTGGTAAAATTTGCATTTTAAGGGCTAAATATCACGTTATTGGTATTGGGGCTGCTTCAAACCGCGGACATAGAAAACAACTGCAAACTTGGCAACACTGGTTCAAGTGGAGCTGCAGTTACTACACAGAGCCGTAGTCTACCGACAACTAACACAAAATCGCTTTCAAAATCGACAAAGAATCGCCTGCGATTTTAAAATCGATTTTGTGTAGATTGTCAGTGAATTACGGCTCTGTGTAGTAAATACCAACCAGTGTTGCCAAGTCTGTGGTTGTTTTTCATGTCCGCAGGTCGAAGCGACAATACCAATAATGTGATATTTAGCCCCTAAAATGCGATTTTACCAAGGCAACCATGCCATAAAACTTAAATTTTAACCCCGGAAAGCAATTTTTCATCGGGGAACCTCCTGGGAACGCGATTGGGCTAGTTTGGACTAGTTTTGTGAAGCAACTGGGCAGGATTTGTTGTGAAAACATGATCTTGAACGCACGTGCTGGAGATATACTTCTAATTACAGCAGCGTCTTTACTGATGAGATGTGCATGAAAATCGCATTTGATTTTTTTGCACATCCTTAATGTTTTGATTTTATCTTTAGAACATCGCCTATACACTGCTCTATGTGATAAGGAGAACAGGAAGTCCTTGAGCGGATCCTGCATCCAAATATGTTACCTGAATTTCTGCAAGCATCCCACTCTCTCCATCTCGGTCAAGCTCTCTATTTCAGCCTGAACTCTATATTAATTCCCATAAGGCCTAGCTTGGATAAGCAAAAGGGTATATAGTATTGTGCATGTGTATGCACAAGAGTGTTTGAAGATATTTGCCTCCACATACAGTTTTCCCACTAGGCCTGGCCTGAGAGTCAATTCATGCATCCGTCTCTTCTCTTACCATCAGCGGACACACATAGCTCACCTTTGACCGAAAAAGATGGTGGAATTAACAATGGACGAAATCCCTCTTCTATTTTATGCACCTTCTCAAAACACATTCCTGTCAGATTACTGGTAACATGCTAATAACTCTGGTGCTCCGGTGAAGATACAAGGCCTGTCTATCATGATGAATAACTGCCATTCAATTCTCACGCCTCAGAGACTCCTCCGTATCTGGATGGTGTTCATAAAGAGGAGGTATTGTATGAATCACAGAGACTATTCATGAAGTGTAATAGTGCCATCAGAGAAGTAGAGGTAGAAAAGCGAATGAGCTCATGCGTGTCCTCCCTGGCAGTTATGTCCATGCTGAAGCCCATCCAGTAATGTGATATGGAGGTTGACCTCTACCACGAAGTAACATGGAAACCAAGTCACATAAGAGGACAAAGATGAAGTGGCTATCAAACACCCTTTTATGGCCCTATAGGTCATATCTCACAGATACAGACCACATGGGTGGGGGTGCGAGAAATTGGTCATAAATAGAGAAGCCATGTGTATATCTTACTGCAGTTTTCTGGTCAAGTCGATAACGCCAACCTCTGTCATGCAACAATGCAAGGTTTTGATTGCCTTGTTGTAATAATACAATTCGGTTTTATTGCGGAGAGGTTAAGATAAGGGTCAGGGAGTTAGGAGAAATTTATGAGTTTCCTTTTCTCCCGAATGACTGGTCTAGAATTAATCAATGCTCATTATATTCTCTTCTATTTCAAGGCTGGGCAGAATAACAGCATTTTAAAATATGCCACATCTGAAGCTTCATTTGATATCTCAGTTGATCAGTCCACTCTTGTCTGCTTCAAGGTCATCTGTATCTTTTTTATTAACATTTTATAAGGCAAGCTTATGAATCTCAATTGGATGTGTCTAGAGCTGAAATTGTTCAACGCTAAATAAACAAGCGTTCCTCTAGCTGCAACACCACATGCATTTAACAGACTCAACAACCGCCTGTGATCAGCAATAGCAAAGAGACATCTAATATACCAGTGCAGCAAACCTGCAATTGCCCAAAGATCCCATCCTGAGACAATTTGGGTTGAGGCATCACACTTTAATACACACCAGCACTGCACAGATTTTGTCTCAAAGAGGCAATGAAAGCATGAGAGATTAATTCAGTGTGGCATTGTGGCAGTGCGTATATAAGGACTGACCCTCATACTGTAGCAGATGTTGGGTGTTTGCCAAGGCTTAGACCACTGGCAAATATATGGCATTCCTGTTGGCGGTCCCATATGAACAATAAATTATGCAAATCCCGCAGAAGATGGCTTCAGATGAAATGTTAACCTATTTTCTATACATCAAGCAAGGATATTTGATATGGTGAAAATGTTTCAACTGTTACAGAACATACAGTGATATATACCTATTAGTAGCATATATTACCCATTTTACAACAATTTCTAAAATTAATCACTCGAAATGACGCGCTGAAAAATTTGAGGCTGTGTTTGCAAGACTTTTACAAATGATCAAAGACATTCATTAGCAATGAATATTATTTAAGTTGGCACCCATACAGTTCCAAATAAAAAAAACATTCATGCCGTACCGCTCAGTTGTAAATTATTTTATTTATTTTGGGCTAAAATAGGCAAAAAGAGGTAATATAATATGATAAAAGGATTATCCCAGTTAAACCATGTAATGCAAGTAGGTGGTGATAAGATCTTTATCATTGATTTTTATATAAATTTTGCTTTATTGATTAAACAACTGACAGTATTTATGAGTCTCTGAATTGTTCACTTAACTGACCTGGATTCATTCAAGAACAAAACAACTAAAATTTACAATTCATTCAATATTAATGGTTCAGTATTCCCTACCTCCCCATGGGTCTCGGTCACATTTGCTGTCAAAAAAAGGTTTTACAGCATTCATTTATTTCATAAACTAAAATCTGAAATGGCTTTTGAACCGATATTTGCAATTTCTTGGAGTCAAACATGGGTACTTTTCACCAGAAGCGGCCATCATCAAATATGTAAGACATTCTGACAGCTTCTAAGACTTACTCTGCCTAATTAAGATTTCTGAGAAGGCAAACATCCAAATGAAGGGACATAACTTCAGGGGTTTATTTGTCCAGAAGAGGGTTAATTATAAAATTTGGGTGACTTTCAGAGAGAAGGAGTTTGTAGATTTGTTTACCACTGCAGAAAAGCTAGCATATGACGATTGACTAGACTCAGACAGACTCGTATCAGGACAGCCAGATAAGAGTGCAATATATACGACGGAAATTAAAATTCATTACATACAAACAGGAATAGGTGTGTGTGTGAGGAGTTATAATCAAAGCCTTCAGAGCTGGAAATATTTCAATAAACTCCGAAAGTGCAAAAATAAATGGCTCTGACCCCATTTCTCTAACATATACGGCCCGTGGACGGGTTTGAAAATCTGGTCGGAAAATACTTTCCCATTCAAACAACCTTGGTGTGACTAACAGAGGCCCACAGGGAAGTAACTGGCTGTAGGTAGCAGAGAGTCTGGAATGCCTGACCTCTATTCCATATCCGTCTGATACCACTGATCTATTCTAATGCCGTCCACACAGCCAGCATGTGTTTCCCTCGCAGCAGGCTGTGTGAGAAGCAGCCATGATACTGCACAGTAACTAGAAGTCCCACGTGAAGTGAATCTAATGCACGGACACAAGTAACCCTGACCCGACATACCTCTGTCGGCACTCTATTCTTCAAAGGCCTCCCGAGCTTGCGAGAGCACATGGTTGTCGGCGCCGGACATCCTTCAATGGGCTTTTCGAACATAGAAACTCTAGTCCCTGCTAACTTACTTCCTGGAAAGGGGAAATGTGTGCGACTGGGAGAAGAATCTTCAGAGGTCACATTGATTACACAGAACGTCACTGAAATCTTAGTCGAGCATGTGGCTGTGACAGGATCTGGCTTATCTGAAATGAAGGCAACTGTCATTTATATTTTTTTTTTTGCACAAAGCAAATTCCATTTGAAAAATGTGTCTAATTCTGCATATTTCAGAATCAAGGGTTTTCTACAGTACAGTCATTTGCCCAGTCATCAGTAAGACCGTTCTGAATCATATTTCCATAATATATAATATTTATCTATATTATACTATAATTGTAAAATTTTACATAAACAATTTTTTAAACAAATATTTAAATAAAAAGTATAATGAATAAAATATTTATACAAAATATTTTTACAATTTATATGAATATTAAATGTTCTGTACACTGTAGAGAAAAATATAAATCATGAAAATAAAATACATATTTTATATTTCTGAAAAAAATAATTATACATTTTATAAATTGCAAATGTTTTGTTTAATGAATTATAAATGTTATGTTTAAATATATATTGTACTGTATACTGTAGCGGAAAATAAAAATAAATTGATATAAACACATGAATATTTTACAAACTTATGTAATAATTTAAATAAAAAAAAAAAAAAAATCTTAGAAATAACAGTTACACAGCTCGAGTTCTCTGATGGGTACGTCAACGTGTTGCATACTTGTCAGTCACAAACTGGCCAAGTCATCATATCAGCATTTCTACCACAAGCCATATAACAGAAGCTTCCTCCCTCCAGACCTGAACTAAGTGGTGCTAAGATTTGGCATGTGCTACAAGAAAAGCGGGGTCAGCTGAGATCATATTCATGACAGGTTCATGTGTCAGAGGTTAGGGGCCAGTCACCTGGGCTTCCTCACACTGGGCCTCCAGGGAAAATTCCTGGAAGTATACAGTCACCGGCCTTTCCATCTATGGCCTTGTTTCTCTCAGCTGGGTGAATAATTGGTGGAATGTGACCTGGCAACCCACTGACGACTGGCCAGAATATCCATAAATCATCACTATTTGATTATCTGTATTGTCTCTTTTGCTTCCATCTTAAGTAAGGCTAGTGTTTTTTCTGTTGTAAAATGCTGCCTAAGACACAAAAAAGCACTCACTCTATCATAATCGAACTTTTCCTTCAGCAATTCTGCTGAGAGGGCTTGTTTTTAGAAAGTACTTCAATCACTGTTTAAGAGCAGCAGAAAGAATTTATCTCTACAGGACAGTGACCGAGTTTGTAAGCTACCTGTCGTGTAAAAATGGAAGGAATAAACAGCCGTTTCAGCAGAATCAGAAGCTGCAGCTATTTGAGAGGGAAGGTCTTGGTGACCGTATCTTTGACTGTAAAGCCATGCGGCCTCTTTAACCCAAATCACAGCGTTGGGTCATCTGAAGTCCAGCCAGACTTTCAGCTGATGGGAGTTAAATTTAGATCCTAGCTCTGAAGGGGGGTCACAAAGGGCTCACTTTATGGGCCAAACAATAAAGTCTCAGGCATGGCAAAGCAAAGTATTTTAATAGTAGCCAAGAGATGCCCCCTGTTCATTTAAATTGAACTCGGTTTAAAATGTTGAAAAGTATATTCAAATATGACTTTTAAAATCGAATCGCTTGCGTTAGCCAACAATCAATTTAAAATGCATCTAATCCCAATTAAACTTGATTCTTTTCTTGACTATGATACTTTAAGGGAAAACCGAAAGAAACCTACAAATGCATTAAATAAATTAAATATTGGCAGTCTAATCAAATAGTATCTTTCTAGGGATTTGACAAATACGATTAATAAGAGCGAAAGCAGTACACTGACTATTTCAGGAATGAGAAAATCCATATGCAGTATTATGAACTAAGTAGTAATTAGGAACAAATATGTCCTGGGCTTTGAAGGAAATATTAGCACTTACAATTGTACATTTCACTTCACATTGGATGTGATTTTCAGGTGGGAAATTATAACTTAAACCACTTGCTTGGAAAGCAGGAAATGCTGCAGTTTTAACCTCTTTTCATTTTCTTCCTGAGAGCATTCAAAGATCGAAAGGGTTCCAGTTAAATGAATCTAATAAACATTTTTATTAACTTGTTTCTACTGTGGGCTCAATTCTGGACTAGCAAAAACAAATATAAGCTGCCAAAAAAGCTGAAAAATAGAGCTCATCCACAGAAAAAGTAAAGTTTAAGCAAGAAACGGAAACCCCTAAGAGGAGCAGTTGACAACAGACAGGCTTTTGTTCTCTGATGGTTCCTGTGGCTCTGGATTAACAGTGTCTATCTGTGTAAAAAAGCATTTTATGTTTGTTCTCACTCCTGACCTTAAAGTCAGCATGTGAGTGCGAGAGAGAGAGAGATAAGGTGTCCATCAATGCTTGGCCAAATCTATAGCGCCGCACCTGTCAGGCAGACGTGTCCGTGTGGGGGGAGTGTTCTAATCGAGCTGCAGCTACTTCAGGAGGATTTCTGACACTCGTGTTTGACGCAGCTGGTGAGGCGATTAGGCCGGTCAGTCGAGTTTACCGTGTACGTACAATCCCGTAGGGCTACGGAATGTAGGCTGTGTATACGATTACAACAGCAACAAATCAAATCAGTGTAGATGCTTCTAAGTTTCCCACAGCAAGTGTTTTTATGATGTAACAACTAAAACAAAACCACTGATCCTGTCAGATTATATGCAGTAGAAATTAGGTGGAGGGTTTCTTCACCAGCCATGAAGTGATGACATTTCATTCCCTGTCAAATTGTCACCCTCTTCAGTAAAATCACATCTGAAGAAGTCACGCATACATTAGAGAGACGAGAGTACACAAACACTGGCTCCCAGGGCTGCACCAGGTCCCATGAATAAATGATGTTTAGAGAACAGATCTCAACTAGTCTTTACCTCACTCACCTTACTTTATAACACATAATGGGTGAAATTACAAGCAAAGACCTGAAATGCTAAGCAAAGCAAAAGCTTGATTAACTATCATAAATGCTGTTACAAATACATTGCCAGTGCTGCAAACAACCATTTTCCAGCAACTTAATGTGCAAAGCACGCTTTTGGAGAGAATCAACTAATAATAATTCATGCGATTAAGTGAAGAGAAGAGGAAGATTAGATTAATTTAATAAAAAAACTCCTTAGCAGACTCCTTGACAGATGATCTCTACCCCACTCATCTGAATATTTCCTTTATCTTCTTTCAAAGGTTAAGCACCAGCCCACTGGGCCAAATAGAAGCTGTTGCTTGCAGAGCAGCTTGGCACTTAATTCATGACTTGGTCCAGCCTAGCATGCATGGCATGCACAATCCGGAAAAGGCGATGTTGGCTAAACATTGGCAATTACATAAAGTCTGATGTGGTGCCACTGCCTGGAGAGAGGATCAGTATGTGCACATGGCCACTAGTGCCCTTCTTGACTGTGCCAGGATGCCGACCAGCAGTTTAAATTCAAGACGTAACCGAGGCAATCCAGCCCCATGCCCTAAAAAGCAAGCTTAGTTGTATGGCTGTCAATTAAAATGGAAGTTTATTTTTATTTTTTTTTGTAAATAAAGTATAATCAATTGTTAAATAGATAGACTGGACATTACAAACAGTTGATCATCTCTGTGAATCTAATCAATCTGTGCAAATGAGTTTATATGAACCACAGGAGTAGCGGGGGTAGTGTCTTTCTCTAACAAGACACTAAAGCCCCAGAGTCCACTTAAATTGACAGATATCTATGGCTTGCACTTCCCATAACGCCCCAAAATCTAATCACTGCATGATTATTGTAGAGAGCAATTGCAGTGCTCTGTAAAATCTGTACAGTCACCTTGTGCCCTGCCTACTGATAGAGAAAACCTTGAGCAAGTCTTTTAATTGGTACAAACTAAAAGACAATTCTTATTAAAAAAAACTGCATTAGAAAGAACAAAAGTTCTAAAAGGGGTGAGTGAAAGGTTGTGTTGTAATATTACCAGTCTTGTTAGGCTTTTCTTTATAAGTATTCCTAATTGACTTAAGTAGAACATGCTGAGGCACTTGTCTTAATTTAGCTCAAGATGAGGAGAACACGCTTTGGTGGCCTTCCCCTGACAAGCATATTAGAACAAGTGTTGTGAAGTGCTTCAACCAACACTAGCACTTTACAGAATGTTTTTACAGAAATTCCTACCACTTTTGGGTGTGTGATGTCATTTCCTGTGACAAGTTCTAAAGTTACACCGTCAAGTTGAAGTGTATAAGCCAAAATACTGATTGCGAGGAGTCAGGCCCAGGACATTGAGAGTGAGTGGACTGATACTAAATTGAGACATATGAAGAGCTAAAGAACATTGACTGAGCAGAAAGGCCATGCTGTTCATTCAGTTTGGCTTGGAGTACATATCATTCAACAAAAAGAAAAACTAAGTACAAAGTTTGTGAAGTCAACTGAATTAGAAGATTCACATAACTTGGATAAATCAATTTTGTTTCTAATACTACAGTAGAGATCTTAATTTATCCATTAAATTTTAATGTTTTGATTCAGTTCATTCCAAAAAAATATGAACAGAGTTAGAATCAGAACTGAATCACAAAATGTTAATTATTGGGATAAAAAAAAAAAAAAAAACCTTTACTACAACTACAAAAGGAACGTTGATTTGACTTGAATATTTCGATTTAGTTAATCTGAGAAAAAAATCAAATACCTGAATCAAAAGATTTGACAATCTGAATAATCCCAGAGTCAAGTCTAAAACTGAATCAGAATCAGAAATGAATCAAAAGATTCCGAAACTCCTACTTGGTGTAACAGTAGTAAAATTGATTCATCCCAAAGACATGATTGTTTTGATTCAGTTCACCCCCAAAATTGGTAAATCATTTAACGAAGCCTAAAGTAATCCAAAGGGTTTGGAAAACTGACGTTCCACAGAAAGAGTCCCCTCCACGTGTCAGCCTCCGAGGCTTGTTTCTTAAACTTATGGGTCGTTCTGAGAGACCCAGGCCTCTTGGGCTGAACTGTGATCTATTATGGGAAATGGGAGCTTTTGTGATCAACAGGGCTGACCGCCTCATCCATCAGAGCCGGTACATTCACTCTGCCATGGCTGTATCACTTCTAGGGGGCCGGGCAGACTTCAAGGCTATATTTGCAATTTGACATTACATGTCATCCTCCCCACTCCTCTTGCAATCCGTATGTTTCCACAAATTAACTAGTACAACTCAAGGCAGGAGTTCCTCAGAAATGTGTCAAGAACTCAAGACTATAAGGTTTCGACCCACCAGGAATCTGTGATAGTGAAACATTAAATTTGTTACGATGATCTCTAAAGTCCGTTAACATATTCCTGTGTTTGATGGTCTCCTCTGAGCTGTGATGAAAGTGTTTTTATTCTTGCATTAATATGAATTAATCTTGGCAGCCAATACAGCATTTCAAATCTCTCAAGATTCAAAATGGTGCTCAAATAGTCTAATTTAAATTTCAGGAATGTAACTTTTGGGACTTGACATCAGAAAGGTAATCAGATGTTAAAAAGCTAAAGATTTCCAGAAATAACCCCCAAAAACTCATGGAGGCATGAATGCTGATTAACAGAACCATGCTGTGCTTGAGCCCATTTAATAACCGTGCTCTCCACTGAGGGTACACTAATGTTTTTATGGGTCTCTGCCCAAGTATCACAGATTACATGGGGTGATTGTCTTTCAATCATACACACTCCATTAAACCATTCCAAACAAGATCTGACAAAAAAAAAAAAAAGAAAAAAAAGGCAGATCACATTTTAATCAGAACTACTAAACATTAAACTGTTTTTACATCTTAGACATTTTAAGTCAGTCATAAATGTGCAAGTGTTAAGAAGATTATGTTACACCAGATTTAAGCTTGCATTGCATAAAACACTACCATTTAAAAGTCAGTTTCATTTTTTAAATGAATACTTTTATTTAGTAAGAATGCAATGAACTGATCAAATGACAAATACATGTACATTGTTACTAATAATTATATTTTAAATCTATTGATCAAAGGATCCTGAAAAATCTAAAACTGAATGATTATGTGACACTGATGGCTTGAGTACTCAGTTTTGCATTCAGGAATAAATTCTGCTGAAAATGGTTTTTATAAAACTTGAAAAGGATATACAATTATAGAACACTGCAACTGTGACTATTTTACTAAAGGCATGGTTAATGGACCCAAGCAGAAAACACCACCAACCTGTGCATAAAACATCATTAGAAGCTCCAATGCATCATATGATCCTCAAATGCCCATGTGAATGTCTTCAGAGTGAATTATGATTCCATGTTTACTGTGAACCTCCGAAAGGATGATAACTTGTACGTACACATTATGAATTCCTGGATTTGAGCCTCAAGTCATTTATACACACAAGGGACATCTCTGCGTGGAGATAGACACATTCACCGACTCACTGTGTCATAGCTAGTGTTCAAAGACGTGAATATCCCTCTAGATCTGAACATGCTGTTTACAATCTTTTTCATTAGCATAGGCCTTCTGATCCGTGATGCAGTTTTAATTAAAAACCACAGAAAGAGAAGGAGAGAGAATTAAAAAAGGGGAAATGGAAACGAGAGATGGACTCCGATTTCCATACGACTTTCCAAACAATAATAAAGAATCAAATCAATAGTCTAATATGCATTCCTGTCAGTGAACTAAAGGCCGGGGACTTGCTAGTTCACTTCGATATTACTATAACTCATTATTGAACTTAATTAGAACATATTCGAGCGGTGTTTCTCTACACGTTGATTATCAGAATCAGAATCAGAATCAGAATTAGCTTTATTGCCAGGTATGTTTACACATACGAGGAATTTGTTTTCGTGACAGAAGCTCCGCAGTACAACAGAATGACAGCGACAGAACATAAAACACATAATAAAAGAATAAAAAATACAAATAAGTAGATAGTGAATGACAATATACAAATGACAATTGTAGGCAGGTATATTACAAAATGAAGTTATGTATGTACATATATATTGATTATATTATTTTCTCATCACAATGGACTTAATTACAATGCCTATTTCTAAACCCTCCTCCTACACCTGTTTGACTGCTAATTTTAATGCCATTGTCAGCTTTATTACATATCCAATTGTTTTCTTGGCTTTGACTTTTTGTGTACAGAATTGATTCATTACCCGATTGTTGTCATCACTTACTCAACCTCATGTTGTTCCACAAAAGATGTTTTGAAGTTTTATTGCTATTGTACATATAATGAAAGCCAATGGGGAACAATAGACCCCACTGAATTTCAAGTTGATTAAAATAAAATAAAAAAATAATTCAGTTTAACTTAATGTACTAAAATAAATAAAACTGCAATTAAATTTATGAAAACTATATAGACATTTAATAAATCTAAAAAAAATTGTCAAAACATGATAAAGAAAAAAACTACAGATTTACTCATTTAAAACATTGATACATCTCACTGAATATATGATGTCGTCCAAAGGCAAAAGATTGTAATTTCGATTTTGTGTAAAATGAGTTATTGGTATTTTTGAGACATTCAAGACATCCTTTATCGTGTGTATAAGTATCTTAAGTCAATTTCGTTGTTTTTCAGAGAAAATAATGGTTAGTCTCAAATGTAACTTTGAAAAGCCCCGGAGAAGCCAAGGCAGAGCACCGCAGAACACCAGTTATGGCTCTTTCACTTTGTTTGGAATGCTCGAGTTGAGTTATGGCATTCTGTCTTTGTTTAACTGCGCGTTATTAGATTATTCACCAGGCTGTCTCTTCTAGTTGGACACGTGTGGACTCGAACAGCGTAGCTAGCATGATCAATCATAAAATCAGTAGCCTACTAACAGGTTGCAATTAAATCCATATCCCACCTTTTCTTGTAACCCGATAAAATCAATCCTTGGAGATGACATCATTGGAGATGTTAAATCCTCATGCATTCTGAGCATTATTTGATCCTGCTTGCTGGCATTCACATCAATCCACAAGTCTCGTTCTTTAAGTCTAGGCTATTTCATACAAGTCAACATAAAGTCTAGCATTCTTTAACATTACTGAGCAAAACAAATAAATTTGTATCTACTCATATGTTAAACTTTAGTCTGCTTGTTACAGTTAAAAAACAACAACAACAAAACAACATTACTACTGTATATGCAATAGCCTATAAGAGACAACCCATGAAAACTAGATTTTATACAGGTGTTACTATAAAGATTTTGAAAATGGTGATCATTTTCAACTAAATATTGATAAAGTGGAAGTTACTGTATTTGCAGACAATGCAAAGGCAGAGTACATTCATTTCAAAATAGGGGGAAAAAAAATCAAGTTTGAGCTCACAATTTCTTTTAATGTAGATCATTTTAATTACTAAAACATCTAATTGTTGCAGTTCCAGTGTCTACCTAGAATTAATTTGGCTGTACAAACAAAAAACTTTAAGGTCATTTTTCTCAGTCGCACTCTAGCGATTTAAGGTCTGTTGCCTTTATAGGGCAGTATAACACTAGGCTATCTATCGCTTTCTTTTTTTTTAATGATAATTTTATTCATGTTCCAATAGCAATTAAAACAAAGTGCTTTTGGTCTCGCATGATGCAATGTAGCGTTACAATATGAAGATTAAGAGTCAATCTGCACAGAGGAAAATTCCCTCCACCCCTTTGTTGACAGAGACATCCAAGTTCCCGTATCTGCAGAGATATTTAGGTTTTATGCCCTCTTGGGTCATTAAGAACCAAGCCAGTGCTAAATCCCAGCTTAACTCCATCCATCCAGTCCACAATCACTGCAATCACCTGCCACATGGGGATTTCTGGAAGCCACCAAAGAAAAAACACTGTGGTATAATGGACCTCACGCTCCAGTGGAAACAAATGAACTATATTCATCCTCATAAAGTGGAATCGGCTCCCTATAGACGAATGAACCCCAACCTCATTATTGTATTAAATTATTTGGTCGCTCACACCTGGAGCATGTACCCTCCCCTAAAGCCTGGAGATAATCCTCCTCTGCTGTTCTGGAGGAGATAAACAATGGATTCTCCCTGGATTTAGCCAAATCCAATTTAGGACACAGTGCTGGGCTACCAGTCTCTCCTGTTAGTCACAACACTTTGATGCCCTCTCAGCAGCGGCTAGCCATTAATACTCTTTAACAGATGACACATTACAGAGAGAGTCATTTTTCTGTATGTGACACCGCTCACGAATGAGAGCAGCTTGGGCCTTTTAATAATTTTCTTGTATGCACCAAATGACAGTTCAGAGATTCTACAGGACTGGGGAAGATCATTTTAGCAAATGATTAATCTTGCAGGCAAACAAGTCATTATGCAACTTCATACCCATGAAAAAAGTGAAATATTAATAACTGCATGAAGGAATGAACATAGTTATTCAGATTTTTTTCAACATTTGAGTAGTCACTATAGATGTCCCCTGTGTCTTAGCAGTGATGGACTTAAGAGCACTGCCTAAATACTCAAATAAATAGTAGAAGTAAAGTACTGGCAAGCTAATATTTTACAGAAACAATAACCGTGAAAACAACAACAAAATGCTGGGTTTGCATTAAAGCTTAATAAAACAACAATTCTCAGATAAAACTAAATTAAAACTTGTTCCAGACCAGCCTCTGCAACAAAAACAATGAAGATATCAATTGGGGTGACAGAAATAAACCTAAAAAAAAATCAAACCACATATTTACACTAAACATGACTCAAACCCAAAATAAAGATATGAAAGCTACACCTCTGAGAATCACTGTTTACATGTGATAGATGTTAATTAACAGCAACCCGAGAATGTTCTGGCACACAGTACATTAAAGCCATGAATAAAAGATGAAGTGCACCTATCGAGGGTTGCCTAAGAGACACGGACAGGGATCTTTTATCCATTGTCAGTATCTCAGGCGATATCAAATCCAGGCTTCTTCGTTCTCTCTCACTTTCTATCTCTTTCTCAAACCAAGGAGGAGCTCAGATGGAGTCACAGGAGGTGCATTCATCGCCTGTTTATTCTTCCTCTAATGTTCAGGAAAATGACTGTGAAGGGAGGTTGCCTGGGATCAGCCCAAACTAAATAAACGGTGCCATGCACTGGCATCCTTGGGAATATTCTCAGCAGATTTATTCCTCCTTTTAATTCCCCTTTGTTCCTCTTTCAGTGAGTCTTGCAGGTGGTAACTCTAGCAGTGGTTCTTCAGGCATGTCGCTCACTTTAGTTGATGCCACTTGCAATAAACTGTGATTAGTAAACAGGAAGAGGACCAGCAGTGTTCCTGATACTTCTTATCTCTAGCTATCCCATTGGCCCTTTACCCCAAGCAAATGTACTTGGGGCTGCACTGGTGTGAGTAGACAGAGTCAGATTCAACAAATAAGAAGTGAGAAATTGGCTGAATTTCAGATTAGGATTCTAATGCATACTACTTACCAATGCTTACTACTTCATTGCCGCAAGTCGGCTTGGTGTGTCCTGGCCTTATTATGCAATTGTGTGCATACAATTACACTGAAAACACTGATTACAAACTGCTTGTAAATTTCAACAATTATTGCAAAGAAATGGCAGGTAACACATTGACTTATACTTGAAATTTTGGAATAACAAGTCGAAATAGTATTTTGTGTGTGCGAGTGTTTATAAAACATCCTCCAAATCATAATCCAATTTTTCTTTTTTTTTTTACAGTCTATACTGTGTTTCTGCAGTATACAGTATGAAACAGTTTATGTGTCCTATTTCTGCATGTAATATCCATCCAAATGAACTTTGTCCTTTGTCCAATGTAATCCCACAATGCAATGCACTCAATCTGACCTTCCATGTTCAGTGTTGAACAAAAAAAAAAAAAAAAAAAATTGACTTACTGGGCTAAACAATAAGCCATTTCTACTCATATTTTAATGAAAACACACACAAAAAAAACTGTTTATTTGCAAGAATTGGAAGGCATTAATGCTGCTTTGCACTGCTGGAGGTGATATTTCCTTCATATCAAAATGGCACCACTGCCATATACTTTGCAGGTGTCTGGTTCTGATTGTCAACAGTAAAGTCTCCAGGCAAACAAATTTGCAGAGGATGAACAAGGAAGATGTGAATTCATCAAGAGATGATCATTTAACACACCTGCCTCTGCAAACATTTGCTGAACAGGGTTTGTTGTTTTGTCACAAATGGAACTTTGACTCATTGATGCATTTCAAGAATTTATCATCAACTGAGTACACATCAGGATGCCACCAAGCTCATGCTTACACTAGCATCTTTCCAGGTTTGAAATCCAACTATAATGCTTTGCATATTTCTAAATAGGAAGTTATGACTTTACAGAATAAAAGCACTGTAAAGTTGCACAGCACAAACATGCACAATGACCAGCATGCTACTGTTTAAAACGTTTTTTTTTCCACTGCATATTGCCAACTGATTCAGTATAAACAGAATTCAGTAAGTAGTATCAGTATCATTTCAAACAAGTAATGGGAAAATAATGTCAGGCATCTATTTAAAAGTGTGAGTTACAGCCATTTGACACTTGGAAAACAGCTGAGCACAGCAGAGGGTGAGCGATTCTTCACTAATTAATTGAAAGGGAGATTTCCAGACTTATCAGTCAAAGATAATTACTGTTAACTACACAAACACCCCTAAGATACCCCCGCTGCTTATCTCAACTTCTCACTCAGCAACAAGGCTAAACTTACACAGTTATCATACTCTCTTTCTTATTTCCTGTGTCTATATTACACCCAGTCACACAATCAGCAGCTTGTCTTAACCGTTCTCCATTGGGACAGGCACATTGATTAGTGCCAAAGCACCTTCAATCCTGAGCATTGAAGCAGCTCTGTATGTGTGATTGTGTTGCTAGTTTGAGAGTACAATGTAATGTACGCAGTAACTATATCAGTTGTATCATAAAGTTCATGACAGATTTCGTCCTACAACTGTCTCAAAGCCTCATTTTCACTTCATTACTACACATCTCAACCAAGAAGCCATTAATAGCTTTTATGCAAATAGGTTTCTACAATTCATTTGAGCACTTCACACATATAACTGTCTATTTTAACTTCAGGTATAGAAAAAAAATAACACTTGCTTAAAAAAAAGAAGAAGAAAGAAATTCTGTCATCATCTACTCAGCTTCATGTTATTTCAAACCCATGTAGATTTTCAGTAAACTTTGGTCTGTTACTCACACACAGCTATCATATGTCGTCTGAAGACTTGAAATAGTTTTATGGTGCTTTTTGTGATTTTTGGAACATGACCGCACCAGTGCCCCTCAACTTTCATAGAGTCACCGTCACAGAGTCGTCAGGGAAAACGAGAGGCAGGGGATTATGTTTTTATATCAATGAAGGCTGCTTTACAGATGTGACAGTTTTAAAGAAGATGCGCTGCCCAAATGTGTAAGCTCTTTTTATTAACTCTAAGCCTTTTTATTCACAGCGGGAGTCCTCCTTATTTATTTTGGTGAGTGTGTACTGTACTCCCCTTCATTATCATTCTTGGTGATTATAATAAAGCTAATCTCACACGTGAACTGCCTAAATATATACAGCACATCACATGCCCCACCAGAGAGCAATATACTGGACCACTGCTAAACTGTTTTAAACATACTTAAACATTTTTTTTTCAATTATAAGACACTAGACAGAAACTTACACATCATATAAGTTATTTAAGCACTAGAAAAATACAATAAGAATAATTTGAGTAAGAAAAATAAGAAAAGTAAAAGTTTACAGAACATCCTGAGATTGCTAGAAATGCAGCATTGACAATGAATTACAATGAAAATATGTGCTGATGGCCAGTTATAGAGATGGTTATCATATAAAAGCGCCATAGTCAATAAATCGCACTCTATTCAAACAAATGGCATTCACATCGATAGCTGAGATTACGCAGTAATAGCGAGCTGAATTGCACTCAAACAGATGGTAATCATGCAGATACAGGCACATTCAACATAAAACACACTCACACATAAAATAATTAGAAAAATGAAAAAATAAAGAAAAAGGCGATAGCTAAGTTAAGCCCTCAGATGGCAGGTGCCTCAGAGCGCGCGTCACGAGCCATCACGAGAAAGCACCAGAATTCTAATAATCTTCGGCCTATCTTTTACTTTTTTTCCGGTGGATTGTCTCATTCTGTTTGTGACACTGTAGGCTACAAAACCATGCAGTTTTTTTACTTCCAAGACGCAGTTTCTGAGCGTGAGTAATTCCAAAATGGACACAAACAATTCTGTCCCTGATGAACTGAAATGTGAACAAAATAAATTATCATCCATATTACAACGTTATTGCTTCGTTGGACTGAACGTGCTCCATGAGATGTCATTCAGTGGACCCTTACCTTTCTAACTAAACTGGGATTTACAGCTGTGGATGTGTTTATGACTCATTATTATGACGAATCAGGTGTGTACTGCATTTTAATTTTTAATATTTTGATGTGTACTACTTACACTTATTTAGCATATACATTCTTTAAAAGCTGTCCATTGAAAAACAGCGATCTGCCGTCGATGCTTGAGGCTTAGATCTTTATAAGGATGTATAGTTTGTCAAGATTAAATTTGTCCCGTTTCATTTAATCTATTCATAAATATTGACATGTGCAAACAAGGGGGGTTGAGGACGCCCGTGTTGGGGTGCGGGTTAACAGATTAAAGGATGCATATCACTCTGGGACTCTCTGATCACTGTTTGGTTCATCTTCTACCAGCCTACAGGCAGAAACTCAAAATATGCTAAACCTGTAGTAAGAACTGTAAAGAGATGTACTGTTGAAGCAGGGCGGTATTTACCGTATTTTCCGGACTATAAGTCAAACTTTTTTTTCATAGTTTGGCTGGTCCTGCGACTTATCAAAATTAATTTGACATGAACCGAGAGAAATGAACCGAGAGAAAACATTACCGTCTACAGGCGCGAGAGGGCGCTCTATGCTGCTCAGTGCTCCTGTAGTCTACACTGAAGACATAGAGCGCCCTCTCGTGACTGGAGACGGTAATGTTTTATCCTGGTTCTTGGTTCTAAATAAATGCAACTTATAGTCCAGTGCGACTTATATATGTTTTTCCTCGTCATGACGTATTTTTGGACTGATGCGACTTATACTCAGGTGCGACTTATAGTCCGAAAAATACGCTACAAGCCCGCTTCCAGTGTTTTTGAGGCTGCAACTACTGATCCGGACGAGCTTATGGGCACCATAACATCCTACATCAGTTTCTGTGAGGACATGTGTGTTCCCATGTGTGTGTGACTTATTTAACAATTAACAATGACAAACAATGGTTCAGTGCAAAACTCAAACAGCTTCGCCAGGCTAAAGACGATGCCTACAGGAGTGGGGACAAAGCCTTGTACAAACAGGCCAAATACACTTACACACACACATAGTTTCTCAGCCTGCACTTAATATCTGTAAAGATGATGTTTAAATGTTTTTTTCTGTTCTCATGTCAGATATTTATGTAAGTAACGGGAGCACCTTAAAAAAAATCCTTGTATGTATGCGTATACCTGGTGAATAAATGTAATTCTGATTCATTGTACAGAAAAAAGCAGCTAAGTAAAAGTCAGAGTGATTACTGGGAAATATGAATAAGATGGTCACACTCATCTCTCTCCCAGGACCTAATGGCCAGAGATCACAATAGGGTATAAAAGGTGATCTGATTACAATTTTATCAATTAGCCTGCCACAGACTGTGTGTTTCCCTGAGAATAATAATTGCTCATTGACTCTTTGTGAATACCTTGTGTAGTTCCCGCCCCTCAGCAAGATTTCAAACGACAGACCCATTTGCAAGCCAAGCTCGGAGACAACGCATCCATCATCCATTTTTCATATAAACGGCAAAGATGTTTGTACAGACATAGCCTGTTTGCATTAATCATGAGGAGACGCATATGCATTTATTAAGGCTGCGACAGTTTATTTTCATGCCAAAAACTTGAAAGTAGTGGGGAAGGGTGCAGATAACAACACTTTATCAAAGTGTCAAAGGGTGAGTGAGTGTGTATGTGCATCCCTGAGGAGGACTCAGTTTGGGAAAAGCCAGTGGTGTGTTTAGCTTTGTCGAGTGGATCGATATCACCAATGTCCCGATTCTCTCCCAGGACTCCCCATAAATCTGTTGCCGGTCCAACAGCAGAAGGTGCAAAAGCTAATTAGTACAAAGCTGCATTGGTGGTGAGATAGAGAGCATATGGACAGACTGTCAATGCTTATGGGCCGTCTTTAAAAGTGACACTAATCTCTAGCATGATTATACTGTATGGGTTTTTATGTTCCCATCTGACACAAACTGTCATCCTCTGAAATGCATGCAGGCGCTGATCAAGCCAATTATTTGCAATCTCGAATTTGACCAAGGAAAGCTATTCTCAGTCACTCTCAAAAAGGTCAGCAGCCTTTCCGACTGCAGAGCAATGCAACGATGGGATAAGGACCGAAGCTCTAAATGCTAATTTGGAGGAAAAGGTTAATAGGAGCCTTCGCAGTAAAACGGATAGACAAAAACGAGGGCATCACCTTTGTGCAAGACCCAAATTTGAGATGTCCAATCAAGCATGCCAATGCTGCAAAAGCCTTTATATATATATATATATATATATATATATATATATATATATATATATATATATATATATATATATATATATATATATATATATATATATATATATATATATTATATATATATATATATATATATATATATATATATATATATATATATATATATATATATAATATATATATATATATATATATATATATATATTAGGGGTGTAACGGTTCACAAAATTCACGGTTCGGTTCGATACGATACACTGATGTCACGGTTCGGTTCGGTTCGATACGTTTTAGATACAGCAAAATGTAAAAACATCTCAACTTTTCAGAATGCCGCAAGCGCACCGCGGGTCATGTGACAAGAACCAACCAATCAGCTTCATCCTTTCCCATAACAACGTTGAGAGCTCAGCCAAGATGAAGGAACAGCTGATCATAGTTGTATATGGATTGCAATTTTGAAATAAATTCAGTAGCAGAGCTACTGCAAGCGATTTTTAGAGCTGCAAATCCATTTATCCTTCGCTGAAATTTCCGCGTCTCATGGAGAGAGCACGTCATTGTTGCTTAGCAAAGACAGACGCCTCAGGAGAAAGACGCGCTTAGCGTTTTCCATGCGTTTTTAGGCACGATATGTGAACGGCCCGTAAGGCGCTCGCTCACTCAGCACGCGCTGAAGGCTCGTTGCAAAATGTCTAATGCATTTAACAGACCAGAAATATAAGATCCTAAAATAACCAACAGGTCTGGTGTTTGGGTTGGATTCCCTGTAAGCTATAGTGTCTAAATGCTGCAGGGATAGTTTGCTGCGTGCATGTTTCTCCTTTTTTTCGTCTTTTCCCAGATAGTACTGACGCATATATCCCAGATATTCCCGCTGGTTTTTTTTTTTTTTTTTTTGTAATCCCGCTGGTGTACCCTGTCATGTTGCAGATGCGACATACCGTTGTTTTTTTATCCACCACTCTCTTGCCATCACCATTATAGCTTAAAGGGAATCCAAAGTGCACCCAAACACCAGACCTGTTGGTTATTGGAGGATCTTCTCATTTCTAGTCTGTTAAACGCATTGGCTATTTTGCAACGAGCCTTCAGCGTGTACTGAGTGAGCGAGCGCCTGCTGAGTAGCCTAACATAAACATATAAGATGGTGTTTTTTTCTTCTTCGGGAGTGTCAGGGGCGTTGCCTGTTACGTTGTTTGGGTTATTGGGCTACCTTGTTGAACGCATATCATTATATTTCTTTCTCTCTCTTTTTTTTTTTTTTCAAATATAATTAATTACTCCAACGAACCGTTCGGTATACATAATGCGTACCGCGTACCGAACCGAAAGCGTCGTACCGAACGGTTCAATACGAATACGCGTATCGTTACACCCCTAATATATATATATATATATATCTCAAGACGTTTAACTGCAAGATGTTTCAGTACAATGCACTTGACTATGTTTACTATTTTAAGAATCACATTTATGAAATAATTTGTCTGATTTTGTTGTTAATTTGAAATATGCTATCTATAGGAGTTTGGCCCGCAGTTTTAAGCTTCCAATATTTCCCCATATGAGTCTTGCGTGCACGTAAAAGCTGCCAGAGTCATTGCAAATTTGGCTGCCAAATAGACTTTCCTTGTTTTTGTTCCTTTCTTCTATGGAACAAAAAAGAACGGAAGCTTCTAAACAGACACAAAAGATTTATCAAGTATCATAAAAGTAATTCCTATAAATCGTGCAGCATGGAAAAAAATCAGACTCAGTGATCCACTCTGCAGTTAGTAACTCAATGGAAGGGAAGATTTTTTTTTAAATAAACACCAATGTCAATTTCAATTAGTTTCTCACAATGTTATCGTATGACTTAAGATTACTTGAAATATAGCAAACAAGTCATTTGGTCTATTTGTTAAGGATATTTTTTTCTATTATGAATTGTGAATACTCCAGCAGAGTCTTTACAATTTATCTGTTTTGTTGCACATGACAGAAAGAAAGTCAGACAGGTTTGGAATGATATAAATGGTAACTTTGAATGAACTATCCCAGGCAGAAGGCCTCATGCTAAGACTCTTTTGCTGTCTGTCTCTCATCGCTCATTCCTTTTCACCTTTTTCTTTTTTCCTGTGGTTAACTATGTTGTGGCCTTGAGCAAAGCACTTCATCTCCACACCAACTAAACACAAACACACACTCCATTCAGCTCTTGCCTTGTGGCAAACGCAATCTGAGCTCAAGGGTGGATGTGGTCGGCTCCGGCTAATGGCTTACACAGAGGTGTAGGCAGCAGATTCTCTGCGGAGCCCAGAGGTGCTACCCAAACTGTATACTGGTGTCCACCCCAACCTTACCAACCCATCTGCTTGTGTCATCACCTCTGCAGGTGTTTTTCATTTGCGCCAGGTTCTCTCGCTGCCAATTCTTTCATCAAGTCTCCCACATCGCCCCCAGCCAATGTTTGTAGACATTTTTGCACAAAGAGGAGGTGTATAAAGGGTGACTGTAATTATATTCACAAATTATTACTGGACACCCTTCCAAAAACAGTTTGAAGCGTTTCATCATGTTTACGGTTAGCAATGTTTAGCCTTTACTTCTGAAAAGGAAAATAAACAGAAGAGGGGGAGAGCAAGCGCCATAAATCTGGGAGGATGGGGGGGGGGGTAAACATTATTTCCCTGAGGGTGTTCGGCACCCCTGCAGATTCCCTCAGTGCTCTCATGGCGTTCGGCTCTTTCTGTTGAGCGCTGAGATCAGTCAAGGGTTGATGCAGGGAGCTGCTGTATACCCCAATGTATCTTCTGAT
The DNA here is from genome assembly GCF_003368295.1 of Carassius auratus. Lineage (NCBI taxonomy): Eukaryota > Metazoa > Chordata > Actinopteri > Cypriniformes > Cyprinidae > Carassius > Carassius auratus. The sequence goes on from NC_039260.1 coordinate 5,322,759, forward strand.
CTGATCTGATCTGAGACACAAAACATCTTTATTTTACATGGAAGCATGCTGTGCGTGGAATAGGAAAGATGGGAACACTGGGAAATATATATTCTAACAGAAAAAAAAAGTCACAGAACTGCCATTAGGCTTTCTTCCAGAACCCAGTGAGCTGTCTCTGTATGCAGCATCGTAGGAATTTTTGCATTTCAGCCATTTTTGTTCTAAAGTGTTGACTTAATTATGCTGCCTCCTAAAATAACTTTTGCCTACATTTTAACATCAAGTTCAGTGAATATATAAATGGAAGATGATTTGAGAAATGCTTATTATTCATTTACTTTTAGTATTAAGTGAACATATCTGTAATTAAAAACTGCCATCTTGGATTTATGTTTTCACCAAGCTCTTGGTAATGCATCCTGTCACTTTTTAATTGCATTACTTTAATACATTCAGTTTTAAATAAATTACAGTTTAAAATAACTAAAATCTGGTAAATTAACTATATAATACTTTACAGCAAACTAACAGAAATGTGTGTGTGTGCGTATATATATGTATGTGTGTGTGTGTGTGTGTGTGGAAAAAATATAGACTGAAATTAAAATCTGCTTAAAAATTAAAGCAGTTAAAAATGGACTATTGTACCTAAAGTTTGTGTGTCTTCCCAAAGAATACAGTCCAAGAGCACGGAGACAAAAAAATGTGAGAGAAGCACTGATCATAGTTTAAACTTCAATAAAAATAAATACCCAAAACAAACTATTATTGCACCCAAAATTGTGTTTACATATACACACTATGCACTCTCAAAAAAATTATACAAAATGGTCCCTTGCAAAAGGTACCAATATGTACATTTTAGGTACTATTATATACCATTTAGGGGAAAATAATACACAAAGATGTATGTTTTAGTTTAGGGTACTGCCCTAGTCACAGCTTTATAACTTTTTTTTCTTAGAGTGTGTAAGAAGAGGACATAAGGCTAACTCTCTATGCTTTGGAACAGGTCAACTGAGTACACTAGCCTACACTTAAACTATAAAAATATGACGTAAGAACTTGAAAGATTTGAAAATAAATTTAAGAGAAACTGAGCTGTCATCCCAAAGCAATTCCCTGAGCTAACTATGCGGCTGAAATGACCAGCATAAACATCTATAAAAACTTCAGGTAGACAGAAACAATGTGGGATTTCTTCTCTCTCATTCAGAACTCAAAACTAATGTACACCGAATTTTATGTAGGTTTCATGATTTAAGACCCACTTGGTGAAAATAAGCCATATCCAAGCATTTCTACAAGGAACAAGTGCAATCTATCACAAGCCGGAGAGTGCCAAAGGCATACAACATAAGAGTGGAACTGAGCAAACTGAACCGCAAGGAAGCCTGCTGGGATGTTAAGTTCATGGAGAATGAGAAGGGAAAAAAATAAAGCAAACAACCAAGAAAGAGAGACTCGAGAATCCATACAAACAACAAGCAGCTGCTTTGTCCTTTTTTGTCCCCTTTTCAGTTCCTTAAATAGCCATTGTCTTCAAGTTAACAAGCTATCACCTGAGCTAAAGGCTCCCAGGAGGCCGAGCGCCATGTCAGTGGGTTGTGCAGAGATATTGTAATGAGTTGGTCAAGCACTGTCAATTATGAACACAAAGGGCCATATTGCAAGAAAGGAACTAATGAGCTGAAAGATAACAGGCAATTGTGATCACAAAGAGACAGAGACATCCATACTCACAATTATTACCAAAAAAAAGAAAAGAAAGGAAAATTTAATTTCCAATCCCAATGCATTTCCATATCAATAAGATGATAAAGTGCCTGTTGTGGATGTTTCATCCCTTGGTATAATAAGACAAATATTGTGTGGGTGTGAAATTCTGCATGAGGACTGATGATATCGGACCTTTGTAGCTCATCAGAAATCACACAGGATTCAGAAAATATCAGCTAGCTCCTCTGCTATTAATACCCGATCAAGTATCAGCATCATAAGCAGGACAGCCAGGCTGGTCAGCCCCACAAATAGGCCATCTCACCAACCAGGGTAGGAATATAAATGTCAGATTACTCTGAAACCACCAGGCTTTGCCTCATCATGTTTCCATGCCTCAGCCAAATAAGCAGATTTAGATCCCAAGGATCACTTCACATACAGCATTGAACAAAACGCTGTACGAATGCACACATCTCTCCAGTGACACACTTTCAATTAGTCATTTATCTTGCCCATCATTCACACACCTGTGTTCATTTATTAAATATTTGATGATGTGTTCAGCTACTAATAATAGAATAATGCACCATTTTACCACACCAAACGATGTATTCCACAGATTTTTCTCTTCAAAACAAGCGCAAAAAAGTCCGCAATTTCTACCTGGGCTTGAATATAAACAAGTCAGTGTAAATACTGTAGTTTTCATGTTATGAAAAATGATCAAAATTATTACTATTTTGTCTAGATACATAAATCTAAAGCCAGCTTCTAAACACAAATTTACAAATCTGTTTTTAATAATATACACTATGAAAAAATTATATTTATTTTTACATTTGCAAATGGTTCTTTATGTAATCTAAATGTAAGGCAGATTAACACTATTTAAAGTCACTATGAATTTAAATAGACCATTCCTAATTTTATGGAACACTGCAGTATAGATTTATTTATCCATGCACATTATTGTTATTATAATGATTCATATTTTGCAATTCACATGCCCTCATAATTATTATTTAGAAATATCGTTAACACTTTACAAGTTTAATTAGTTAACTACTTTAGTTAACATGAACTAAGCAAGAATAATTCTTCTACAGCATTCATTAATTTTAGTTAATGCTAATTTCAACATTTAATAACCATTTAATAATTAAAATAAAAAAATGTGTTTATTAACTTTAGCACTGTGAATTAGCGTGAACTAACAATGAATAACTATTTTCATTAACATTAACAAAGATGAATAAATGCAGTAATGAATGTATTGTTCATTGTTTGTTAATGTTAATTAATACATGAACTAACATTAACTAATGGAACCTTATTGTAAAGTCTTACCGAAATATCCAATAATTTCCAATGGACAAAAACAAGCCCATTCGTATTTTCTTCTCGTTTGAGAAGTTTTGTCACAACAGAGAAGACTGCAATTTCCACTTCATGCTGACTTTAAATACATAGTTAAACATAATAATATATTAAACTCAATCCACTTAAACATTCTACTTTACCATATGTAAAATTTAGTATAGGCCTCACACAAAGTATGTATTAATCTAAATCACTGAGGGCCACAACACACTGCTGTCCACTTTTTCCTCATCATTGACTCAAAGTCTAACTAAACTCCTGAGACTTAGTTTGGTTATATTTCCAACAGAGAAGGTCCCAATTACACTGTTCTATCTCCTCAGAGCACATCTCTCTGTCTGGGCTAAGAGCAAGGAGATAGGATAGTGGCCCTTCAGTAAGCTGTAAAACATTATTTGGATGGTGTGAGACATCTGCTGCTACTTCACATGCTGAAGGAGCATCTCGAGAGTAAATCGATATACAATACAGATGAGACTACCGCGACTACCGTGTTCTGTCATTACAGGCTGGCCTACGACACCGCTAGTTATGCTTCTCTGGTGAGCAATGTTTACCAAGCTTTCCTACTTGATGACTTCCTTGTTTAGACAAGCGGTTTGTGGATAAAATACACTTAGGGATTCCACTTAAGCTAGGAACGGGCCCCTGGGACTTTCATGCACACGGATGTTATGGTGGTTGGCTGCATTTACCTGCCAGTCTTGAATTTCGACTTTCCGCTATAGTCTGGAAATGCATAGTCGCTTGTTAAGTATATCTTAGCAGGAATGCTTACGTCTAATGACACAGAGAAGAAATGCTAGGTGAATCACACAGTCATTATGCAAGCCAAACACATGTGCCCCAGAGGAGCACGTCATTGTCATTGGAAGCCCATATAAATGCATAGTCCTTGTCCTATACACACAAACTAAGCAGGAAACACTGATAACAGCATATAGAAATCTAGCTTGTGAGAACAATAAGCCCTAATGGCTCTACATCAGGCTGATCCATGTTCTGTTGACTTATCAGGCCACAAAAAGATGTTCGCCAAACACCCCCTGGATTACTACTGTAGCTACTGTCATCCTGTGCTAAAGTGCCGTTTCTGCACCATAATCCAGGTCTCTTGGTTTTCATTCCATTACTATGAATGGAGAAGCTGCATGCATTATCATAGACTCCAATGCGACTATTTAGCGTTTCTCAGGTGTCTCTGAAACCTGCTATGATATTGTATGTAATGAATGCTGTTAATCAGACAGAAAAAAGTTTGCAAAGAGGATATGATAATGTACACTTTAATGTACATTTTATGAATGCTTGGATCATTTAAGTCAGCACAAGACAAAGTGCATCCTTCTGTATAGATAATATTGATAGCTTAATGTGTAAGGCTTTCTTCTACAATTATTGATACCTTGTGAATTGAAACTGACATGATACATCAATCAAACCTTCATCGCAATTCTTTATTTAATGACTCAGAATCAATCCACAAATGATTTGCACAAACGATGCAAACTGATTCTGAGTCAGAGACTGCATTGCTAGAAAATCCGTACTAACTACAGTATTTCATTTACTTCATCTCTGGGGAATGGCAGCTCACATCTTGCATATTTCAAAAGTGCTAGGTTGCAAAATCTTTAAGGAAAACATTTATTAGATTTTATGGATATTCTACACATGTATACACAAACTTATGGTCCGATGCCGATATTTGAAAAATACCAAATATCGGCATTGGCGATATATGGGTCGACCACTAATATAAAACTACCAAATTTAGCTATAAGTTTGATCACAACATATAATCATTGCTATTAACAGTGTTCACTAGGGGTGCTCCGAAGATGCGCCAATAAATGCTGAAAATGAAGTGGATTTGCACATCTTCTCAGTAAACAACAGCTCTGTGTAGTAACAGCTGCTCTATGTGAAATCACGCACCTGATGGAATTAACCGCTGATTAGATAACCGGCTTTACTGATGAGATGCGCATTAACGATCGGCCGATCGTGATCGGAGCACCCCTAGTGTTCACAGTCTGTTTCACTGCACGAAATTAACTAACTGCTTGATTTATACCGTAACATTTCTGGCATATGGAAATCAAATTGTGCTTATCACCACTGATAAGCAGTTACTAAATATAAAGTAGAAACTTAAAGTAGAAGCTGCTTTGCAACGATTTGTGAAAAGCGCTTTACAAATGAAACAATGAATTGAATAAAAAAAAAAAAAAAGTATTTTTCATTAACAGCCTTGGTGACCATAAGCGACGTCTTTCAGAAACATTAACCAATCTTACCCTAAACTTTCAACCTTTAGTATTTAGATTGTGACTTACTAAATCAAAACCAAACCAAATTGAGAGGTACCTAAAAGATTCCTACCCCTTTGTAATCAACCAAATATCAATATCAAACTTACAATACAACAGAACAGTGGCTTACTATAAACTTTTGTAGAGAGTCAAGCTCCGACACTTTTGTACAGGAAAGCACAGCTCATTCAGGAAAATAAATCAAGAAATGGTTCTACTGCACTTCATTTAGCATTGGTACTCACTGGTACATGCCACTGTATGAGAGCCCAGACAGCTGGAAATACACCTTGTGCCAGTGTTTTATGAAGCTGCAGGGGCTAGTTCCAGTCTACAGGTTTCCTGCTCTTTATCAAGCTGACAAGGAGGATTACACAAAGCTTGTGATCAAATTAAAGTCTGCCAGTCACCTTCAGCTAACTGCAGTCTGACCAAATAGATTACGAACTACTAACATCAACGCCTTAGGAATTATGCCCACTACAAATGTTGCTAATCCAATATGTTTCTTCTCTAGCTAGTAGATATGTTCTTACAGTAACTCAACAAACAGCATGAGAAACTGTAGAGCAAACATATCTGCAGTCCTGATGCAAACACTAAAATAGTGTACTAAGCCAGGTGTCTCCAATTATCAGAGTCTGCTAGTGCGCATTTGGACCGCTTGTTACTCAAAATAGCAGAAACGGGCTATCACTTCATCTCCCAGGGCATTGGGCACATGACATACTCGTGGTCTTTTTAAGAATAGGTCACCCAGACTGCAAAAAGACCCCAACAAGGCCTGTGAAAAGCTTCCTTTGTATAAACCTTATTTTCTTCCTCTCGCGTCACGTGACCTTCCTTTCAGGAGGCTCTCCTGCTGCTCAACAAATGGATCAAACGGCCACACAGAGACAATAAAACATGGTGAGCCTGACAATGTGTATTATCAGAGGGATTCCGAAGGCCATTGTGAAGAAAGCCCATCTCTGGATCTGCTCTTAGTCAAGGCTAAAGCACAAAGTAACTGACATATGCATGAAATCTTACTGTCCAGACAGATTTCACTCATGTCAGGGGCGTCAAGGACTAAAGATGCTAAGAACATACTCCTGACCTTGTGGACAGTTCACGTTCATGCATAAACATGTGTTGTGCTTTCTTGAACCGGCCCCACAGTGTCAGGCTGGGATCTGCTTCCAAGGCATCGGATTTAAAATCCCTCCACATGCATCTGCCAAATTCATTTGTAATGCTGTTCAGGACTCTTTAAACCTTCAGTCAATTCACTTGTGAGTATGACATGTGTGTTTTCAAGGCCGTATTGATATTCTCTTACTGATTTGGCGTTATTACTCCTGTTTACGGAGCCGTTTCTGCACAACTTATTTACACAGTAGTCTTTTTGTGTAAAACAAAACAGAAGCAGGAGATTACAGAACCGTTAGAATTCAGCGCTGTCAGCCTACTTTAGAGGTTTACAAATTTGCCAAGGCCTAAATATGATGATCCTCTTAAAATGTAATGGTAGGTGTTATAATTCAAAATTGCTTTAATTTGCTTTCATCCAGCAAATTTTGGATAAATATTTATAATACCTATGTACTACATAATAAATATGCGCTTTATTAAGTTCAATATCAATAGAATAAGTGAATAAACCTGAAGAGAAACATTTCTAATTCTAAATATATGATTACATTTTTCAAAACATACTGTCAGCCATCTAGTGTACTGTACTTATTCAACTGGAAATGGTTTTTCAAATAAATATCTTATTCTTTCAGTCCTGTTGACAGAAGGGGTTTTCTCCCAAATTAGGGATAGTTAAGCAGAAAAAAAACATGAATAAAACAATTGCATACTGCTCTTTTTGCAGCTTCAGATTAGAAGCGCTAGAATAAAGTGAGATTTCACTCGGAGGGCTTCAAATGACTGTGTTTAACCAGAAATTCCCTGTAGTGCTGTGCAAAAGATTAGCTGTGCTATTAAAGCACTTTTGCCCTGAAATATTCACAGAGTGGGTTATGGGAACTCAAAAGGATATATCTGTCATCTCTCCTCCAGATTTTTACATGCTCCTAAGAACGTGCGTCAAGTTACAGTATTGCTCACATCTCTTTCTTGCTGGTGAAGCAGTTTCATTACATTCAGAGTTGCTGTGAGGCTCAATGGTCACTCTGGGAGAGGCTCTTTTCATCATGTATAGAGTAGCAAACGATTCAAGGCCGGTGATGAATATGTCAATTGAGCACACGTGAGGCAACGTGATGACTTTACATCGCATTCGCCCTTTCCTGTACCTTCTCTAGTTACATCCTGCCCAGCTGTCCACTGATATTCCTGGAGAATGGCATCATAAATTGCTATTGACCCAATTATCTAGGCCATTGGCCTATGTTGAGGGTGGTGCCTGACGTACTCGCTGACCTTTGGTCACTGGTTATTCAGTTGTTCAGGTAAAGATAATAAAGGCGAAAGGGCAATATGAAGAGTCAAAATGCATGATGGGCTAACTAAGAAAAGCATATTACAATGATTTCTGAAGCTTCCTGTTTACTGGAGACTGGAATAATGGCTGCTGAAAATTCAACATTCCATCACAGGAATAAATTGCATTTTGCAATATATCCATAGAGAAAACAGTTATTTTAAACCGCAATAATAACTACGTTTTGTTTTGTTTTTTTGGCGCATTTTAAATTAATTTCTGCCTATTAATTAAATTAATGAAATTAAAACATCTACTGGAAAGACTGAAAGTTTACTTGACTGGCTAACAGCCAAATTCGGTCAAACATCCAATTTGGTTCCAAAAAACTATAATGCTTGTGAAATGAGCAGTTTGAGATAATTAGTGAAATTAATGTTATAAAAACATCATGCAATCAGGGTTGAAAAGTACAGTCAGCAAAGTTCTGCTCACCACTTCACTCTTAAGAGCAAATTAAGCTCCCTTTTATGCTTCTGTTAATCAACCAGCCATTGTTCTTTTTTTTACTCCAAACTTTAATCAACATCATTAAATCTTTATGGAGGATGCGCATTCTACCAGCACAAATTACAAACACACCTTCCCTGTCAAATCAAATGAGTGCAGTCTCTTGGTGAGGATGTGTCATTTATAGCTTGCGGCAAATTGTTTTCTAATAAAGAACGATTTATGGGAGTATGAAACACCTTTATGACAAACTGATAAAATACTTGAGTGAATTCCATCTCTGTCTAACACTGATCAGTTAATTAGTGAAACGGCCACTCGTTTCCTTTAAAACACCAAAGTGCTTTCCTGCGGTCTCATTTTGCTTGAGCAAAACATGATAAATTAAAAGGGAACAAAAAGATCTGGTGTTTCGCTCGCAATAAACAGTCTGCTGTGCTGAGGTTTGAGGCTTGAAAAGAAGGATACAGCCTGTACAGAAGCCTTTTCAGAGACCTCTTAAAAAAAACTGCCAAAGGCTACAAAAGACTACCATCAGCAGTAAGCATGAGCGATTATTATCAGCATAGCAAACTAATGTTGGAGGGCAAAGGTTCCAAAGAGACCAATACAAAATTAATTCATGAATCTTTTTAGGCACACAGGCGATGAAATGCAAATCTTTTACACTGTGTGGAAATGTTTTAGGTCTCACGATTATGTGGGTGTCAAGTGGTGCAGAGGTCACGTTCCTAACCAAGATGAGTGTGAGCTTATTCATGGTTTTGTATTCCAGTATTAGCTGATGAAACTTTGCTCCCTACGCTGCTCTTCCTTTGCACTTGTTGGGTCGTGCCTGTAATTCAAACAGAATAATCCTTTATGAACACCTGATCACTTTTAAAAGCCAAATATGAGCAACTGCAACATCTGTTAGGAGGAAGAGAGCGTTTTCAATCAATTAATCCTGTAGTTAAATGTGTGGCATCAGTCTTATTTGCAGTAAAGCTATATGATCCATTGTTTACGGGTTAAAGAAAAGCCCTGGATATTCACAAAGTGATGGACAACACCTTGGTAAATTCAGTCCATCTACATGCTCCCAATATAGTAGTCTTTTAGGTGCTTTAGAAATCATCTGGCTCCTTTAAAGAAAGCAGAAGCTGAAAAACACATAAAAAAATTTCATTTTTGAAGTGCAGAGATACACAAACCATGATGTCGCTTTATGCAGGCTTTTATTGATTGAGCGTTATTTCAATTTGGAATTAAATGACAAGACGGCAGACGGGTGAGGACGTGCAAGGTCAGTTATAAAACAAAACCAGCTCAGATCATGCTGCCGAATTTAGATTTTCAACACATTTTAGGGCTGCTGAACTAGAATAATCTGAGACATCTGGAAGATTCAACCTTGGGACTTCATGACAATCATGTTGATTGACATAAGCTTTAAAGTGGGGAAGATTTAACAAGTTCTGCCTAATAGAATTTTCCCCTCTTATAATAATCAGGGAAATAGAGAGATGATTCATGCCAGGTAATTTTTACCTCCCAGAGTGCGTTTGATTGAACTTTCCTTATCCCCATCGCACCCCAATCTGGCAGTGAAATATAACATGGAAGGTTTATATGACTAAACAAAATAATAAATCAGTGACTACAATAATGATTTAGCCATTGTATAGTCTTCATTAGTCAAGAGTGACACCGCAGTGTCTGGCATTCTCATTGTGGCTGGAGAGGGCCCATATCCATGCTGAGCTTGGACTCAAGTCTATTCTCATTCCGACAGTGACAACAACTCACTCCAGACTGCACACACGATGACAGAATGGTCCTTATCAAAAGCTGTGCAAAAACCTGTCTCCTGAATGCATGATGCCCCTGAGAGCCAAAACGGACTGCCGTGGCTGGATTCTGAAAGGGTTTCTCTCTCTCTTTCTCTGAAATATAAATGGATCCAAACACAAAAACCAGATCGAGGCCTTTGAGGTTTCTGGTGGAAATGCAATCACATCTAATAGACCCAATTGAGGTTTGCCCAAGGGATATGGAGTGAAGATGAAGACAGAATGATCCCTCTGGAGGACCTTTCGTTATAAGGAATTATAAACGGATAAATCAACAGATCTATAGATAAAATGCTGGTAGATAGAATGAGAACGAACAGACAATAGGAAGAATGATAGATGGAACGATGGAAGGATAGAATGATAGAATAATAGAACAATATATAGATAGACCGATAGATTGAACAACTGAGGCATATATAGATGTAAAAATAATAGATGTATAGATTAGTAGAACAATAAAATTATAAATAAAATTATATAATGACAGACAGACCGAATAGTAAAAAAAATAGAATGAAAGAACAATAGATTTAATAGATGGATGGATGGATGGAAGATAGAACGATACGTTTAATTATACAAAGATAGAACAGACATATAGATAGATAGAACAATAGATGGATAGAAAAACAAACGGACAGACAGACAGACAGATAGATAGATAGTAGAACAATATAATGACAGAACAATAAATTGAATAGAACATTAGAACGACAGATAGATAGAGAGATAGACATACAGAACGATAAATTGAATAATAGAACATTAGAACGACAGATAGATAGACAGACAGAATGATAAATTGAATTATACAACGATAGAATGAAAGACATATAGATAGATATAACAATAGATAAATAGAACAACAGACAGACAGACGGATAGATGGATAGACAAATAGATAGAACAACAGACAGACAAATAGACAGACCGATCGATAGATAGAATAGTAGAACTATAGAATGAAAAAATGATATATTTAATAAAACAACGATAGAACATTAGAACGAGATAGAGATATTCTGGATTTTGCACAACCCTGCCAAAAATGCAGTCCCCTGGTTGCTGATGCCCCATAATGCATCCTCTTTGCTGTTAATTAAACAGCACTAACCACAACAAGCTCTGGTGTCATACCCCAGCACCAGGTAAGAGGGGCAAGCTGGGAAAGTCAGGCTGGATCTGACATGTTGGCATTGATTTCCTGCATAATTTGCTCGCGGGTGACAGGGAAAGTGCTGACTGGGGCATGCTACTCTTGCAATCTGCATTAATTCACAGGTTAGGTGAAGATTAGCATTGATTCTTCTGCCAGGGGTTGGGCTAGGAGTGGGATGGTGAAAGTTTCCCCACTCAGGAATGATCTATGAAAGACTAAATCAAAAATGACATTGAAGGAGCCAATTCAAACCACTTTACAGTCACATGGGATAATGATGATATTTTCAGCTACCTTCAAAACCAACATGCAAGGTTTTACCCAGCAGCCTGCAAGTCATAGATGTGATATTACCTGACAATAAAGTGGAGCATGGTCAGTTGATTTCAATAAATTGCAAATGAATATGTACAAATATATGAACAGTCTCATTCCGAGCAGCAGGAAGCATCTTTGCCTTTCATTTCAACTGGTTTATGGTCCTCAGAGGCACTATGATGTCATTATCAGTAAATGCTTCTTGATGAGCCATGACATCTTCCTGTCTTTTACGTCTTTTCATGCTAAAATCATCTTGTTAAAATGGAGGGCCTCTGCTACCCACATTTATTTATTTTTTTCTCCAGGAAGAAAAAAGTAGGCTAAATTAATATTAGCTTCAAACTGCTATGCTGCGCATTTAATCCTGCTATTTTTAGCATTTCATAATAGTCAATAAGTGCACTCCTCCTGACACACATTTAGTGCTTTTCATGTCCTGAATGAGCATCCATGAGAATGCCTGCTTTTTTCACATCATGAGAGTACCTGGTTTTTATAAATGTATGTATGTATGTGTGTGTGTGTGTGTGTATGTATATATATATATATATATATATATATATATATACACACACACACACACACACACACACACACACACACACACACACAAACAATTATTAAAATAATGTGATCCTCATGATACAAGACACTGATAAACCAGCCAAAATTACAGCTTCTAATAAAATTCTGAAAGACCTTGCTGAATGCCCTCTTTTTCTAAAAACAATTGAATTCATCAAGGTCTTAAACAAGAAAAGTTATGATTTTGACAGATATGTCGGTTTCTCTATGGTTGCCTTCATTTTGCTCCATATAGCTCTTGGATTTATTTTTGTACAGGTAAAATGATTTCCATATGGGTGAAGGCAGGAGAGAGGAAAGTAAAATGACAAAATAATTAATTTGCATGTCTCTCAAGGTGTTATGGAGATTTTCTAAAGATTTCTTGCCCTTAAGGAAGAATTTACTTTTTAACCGGGACATGAGCTGCTATAAATCACATAAAAAAAATAAAATAAATAATAAAAAAAAAAAGATTATTGAATTGACAAAAAAATTTGTTGACTAATTTTCAACTTTTTTTTTTATTACATGTAGCTAAAACAGATTGTTTGCAACCACTTACCTTAAAAAATTTATAATTTTTATTTTCAGTGCAGAAGCCAGAAAGGAATAAACAGATCTGCTCTGTTGCTAAGAATTGGCTCAATCTCTTAAAAAGAAGGCCACCCTGCCTACTTCCTCAGGTCCACTACTGAATAAGCATTTATCATATTGCTTCGTCTGGGCCTCAGGCCAAAACATGTATATCCAAAAGTACAAAACAAAAAAGGTACAAATAAAGAGCAAATAGACCATTAACAGTCACACAAGCTTTAATTCTTGTGTTTTTAAGTAATGTGGATTTGTGCAGAACTAATTATATATCAAGATTCTTAACCACTCTACAAAGTCAGACCCCCTGGAAAGAAACATCCCCAACTCATTCACCCATATCCCAGAGCTAATGAGCCCTTCCAGGAGGCGAGAGACAACCGTACAGGAAATCAAAGGTTTTTCCCCAGATACGCAGAAAACCAAGAAGCTAAGTAAATTATGCTAAGGCAAGAAAGTGGTAAACAGCTTTATCTGATGTTCAAACAGAGACTAATTACAAATCTGTCGCATTCGATTCATATTAAATTTGTAGTGCAGACAAAAACCAAAAGGCATAGAAAAATGAAAAGAAGTGGAAGTCCTTGTCATGATTGTTGCCTCAATACAGTCCTCTCTGTGCAGAACTCATTCAGTCTCTTCACTTTATAAAGTGTGTAACAAACACTGTCTGCAGTGTGAAAGACGACAAAAAAACTTCTTCAGTGATTCTCCTGAAAATAAAAGCTGCAGATTAACAAACTTGTCAAGATTTGTGAAAGTTTGTTAAATGAATGCAAGGAATGCAATTTCCTGCTGCAAAGTACAATTAAAGCCTTTAAATCAATTTTATAAAGAAGTGAAGTAATATAAAGAATGAGTGAGAAAGAAAAAACAGCTTTGTTGCCTTGAATGAAAGCTGTGTAGAAAAAAAATATACATAGCTAGTAGGGAGGGTGGAGGGAGTGTACCACTGCCGCAGTGTGGACTTCCACTCTACCGCTCATTCAATCTACAGAAAACACTCCCCTTTCCTTCCCGGAGTACCCTGAGACTGCCACTCACTTTGTGAGCTTTGCAGAAGCACCCACCAGCACCAACATTTCAAACTTCAAAATGTCAACCCAGGTGATTAAATCAACAGGCATCCTAATCTTTTGTTACCTAGGACCAAATGGCAGATAAATCCCCTGCAATCCCTAGAGTGAAACTCAGAATTTATAAGTACAAAGGCGCAAACAAAGAGGCAGCGGCTTTGATAAGGAGCAGCACACCTTTGGAGCAAACTGCTGAGGTGGCAGCACTGTTTGAATAAGAATGTGTTGGATGTAATATGATAATGGCGGAAAAATGAGGCTGTGCATTCAGTCTTTTACAATGGATGTTGTGGTGGGTCATCCTGCTGTAGTGCTTTAGCCAGCCATGAGACTGTAAGAGGATAGGAGGATGAGGACAAAGAAAAACCACAGACCCACTGAAATATTGCTGATTCAGACAAATTACATCAACCAGAATTAAATGAGGTTGTAATGAACCTGGTGAGCTTACGGTATCTGAATACAAGAGACTGTTGGCGCCATTTATGGAGAAGGTATAAAAGAAAGAAGGCCATAAGAAGGCCAAAGCAAAAATTAGTATATCAAATCAATAATCATTAACAATTAATCGGCGATGTCATTTGAGCTGATGTATTTTTTCAGTTTAATGTGCATAACCAGCTATATAAATGGCAGGATTAAATATTTGGGACAGGTGCTAGAGGGTCTCCTGAACATATAATTAAAAGATGAAAATATATTTAAAATATTTTACAATGTACTAGAATAACATTTGATGAAAAAGGGCTTTACAAAATGTGAAAAAAATACCTAATAATAATAATAATAGTGAGCACTAGAGTGTCTCCTGGGTAAAATATTATTGAAAAATAATAGTACCTTTTAACATTAGTTGTAAAAATGCCTTATAAATGTTATTAAAAATATCTAATAATAATAATATTATTAATAATCATAATAATAATAGAAAATATTAAAACTTAATACAAAACAAATATTTTTCAGTAAAACAAAGTTTCAGCTTCACAATACAGTAGTATTATTTTGAAAACATGCTATTTATTTTAATTATTAATGCATGTCACAGCAGCAGGGCTGTCTGAGAGGGCTGGTGAAAACAAAGGGGATCATCATATTTTAATGACTACATAAAACAGGGATTTGGAAGACAAATAGGAACCTGTAAATTGTCATAATTTGTGCAATTCTGCTTGGTCCCACTGGGGCAGATTACATGCATTCCCCATAAAAAAAAAAATGTAGTGAGTCATTTAGACATGGTGAGTGCTGACCATTACAGAGTCAGGAACACAGTGTGACAAAGCTCACCACTAAATGCTCTAATCTGTGCTGATGCTGTCCAGCTCAAACCAAGCTAATCCAACTAAGAAAGGTGAGCCAGATGGTCACGAGCAACTGCTGAAGTTGTCCTGTACAGGAGCCCGATGGCATGCCTGAGGTTCCTGCTTCTATTTACCTAGTGCCTCGAGTTACAACCATAAGCTCTGTGAAGAAGCAGCAGGCGGCAGCACCTGGCTCTCTAAAGCGGATGGAGTGCCAAGCTTCAAAGTTCCACAGCATGGTAACCTTGCGATTCCTGGAGAGCCAAAGCAAGAGAAGTGCGGTCCCAGGGGTTTCATGATACAGAGGCACACTCTCCTATGGAGAACACCAAGCTTCAATCGCCATCACTCTCTGAGGCATGTCGTAACCCTAAATCACACACACGCTGGTAACTGCACATGAATAGCTCTGGGACTTGCCGCCCATGTTGGAATGACCTCATGGGACTCAACTCAGGTCGTGTGAAGAATCATTAAAAGAATATTACAACCAGAACATCTAAATTACCTCTCAGCAGGAGCTGCACTGCTAGCGGCCAAGTAGTTCTTGCTGCTACTACTAATGCAAAGATACTTTCTCCCAACTAACCCTCGTTATTAGACCTTGTTTCTAAGACAGTAATTCAGAATCTCACTGACAGTATGTTGTATCAAAGCTCACAACCTTTGACCGTAATCTACCGTCTGTTCTCATAGCTATGGAATGGGTTTATGCCCCACTAAGCTGTGGGACCTCTGTGGGGTTGTCACTCTGGGTTTATCTCTAGTGAAAAACAGTAGGATTACACAAGCAAAATGACCTGCTGGGAACGACTCTAGAACCTGCTCTGTGACACCACCAGGTTTTTCTTCCTTGCACACAAACCTTTTAGACTTAAGTCTTTTCCAAGATTAAAACAAGTCTCTGACTCTGGTAAAATGACAGGCCACCCATCCTGAACTACAATTCACAACTTAGCTGGGATTTACTGAAGCTCTGGGATTCATACTCAAACATCTCATCACAGAGAGGTGGATGGATGGGGGAAGTATTTTATGCTCTGGCAGACTCCTCACCTCAAATAGTGACTCAGACGTGGCCCAGATATTACTGAGAGTACGAGTGTGAGGTGAACATTGCTAGTTTATGGGATTAACGTTTATGCATGAGTGCCTCTGCACAAAAGGCTCAGCCCAATGTCCTACATACACTCTCTCCCATCTGATTTGAATCCACTACATCCATATTTCTGAGATATGCTTCAGAAACTATCCATCATTTATCAACAGCAACCCATAAAACACTTTTTCTTTTATAAAATGCAAGGGAACAATTTAACAGAGACCATGTTTGTTGATGAAATAAAACAACTAAATGCATTTAACTTAACATTTAAGTTTCTCACTTCAGTTTCCAACAAGTTGTTAGGAGCATATCGATCTTTATGCAAACATCACAGCCTCTCGTAAAAGTGGGAGCATTGCAGTCTGTCCCAGGGAGCCCCAAGAGACTCAAAGGCAGCCAGAAATAGTAGCGAAAATATAAACGAGAGCATAGCTAGCCTGACGTAACATCAGAAAAACACATGACAGGAAAGTCCCATTACCGGCATGAGTCGCTCTGAAGAGCATGCACCATGACATCTCAATGTGCACTTGTTACAATTAGTGAGCTTGTAACCAAATTCTGACCAAACTGTCAGTACCTCACTACCTGTGGAGGAAGAACAAAGCAGAAGTCTAAGAAATTCAAAATGTGACTTACCCAGAAGATGAGGTTGAAGATGAACATCATGTATTTCAGACAGCACAGGCAGCCTCTAGCCATGTTGCACTTCTTGAACTCTAGAAGGAACACAAAGGATAGATCCAGGTAAAAGACCACGTATTTGCTGCCTTTTGGAGACTTGTACTTATTGTTGCCTTTGTCGTCGCCGGACGCCCCACTTTGAGCAGTGGTTTGTGCACGCGGGCCAGTGGACCCGTAAAAGGCACCGGCGGTAAAGCCTCGTCCTCCGAATGGCCGTCCAGAGGTGGAGGCTTGGGCAAAGTCTGAGTCGTGGCTATCCACAGAGGGACTACGGTGAATGGCAGATTCCTCACTACTTGACTTCTCCATGCTCTGGAATGGAAGCCTCGTTCTTTATTTCATTCTCTATCATGTCTCTCAGAATAGCCCTTGAACAGAACCTTGAACTTGCGCTCTAGTGCTCCAAAAAAAGTGCTAATCTTTCTCTTTCACACAAAAGATCAGGATTAAGCCAATCAGACAGCAGCTTTGCAAAATCACTGTAGTGGATGTGGCAGCCCCGTAGCCTTGCTGTAATATCCAGGAGTGCAACTCCCACAAGCAGGTGCACGCTGATTGTAACTGAAGTTTCAGCAGTATTACTTCACCTCTACACTTCTCGTTACCCCTCTAAAAGAGCGTTCACCCCCAGCCCAAGCAATGTCCGGCTTTGTTCAGCTGCTGCTCGATCCGACACTCCTGCCTGCTGACCTCAGCTCTGCCTTTCCACGAGGGAGTTGATGAGTTCCCACAGCCTTCTAACTTCCACCCCCGTTTTCCTCTCAGGATTCTGTGCTCTGGGAGACTCTCTAGAGCTCTCTCTATTTTTTTTATCCTCGTTTGCCTGAATCAATCACGCTGCTGTGATTTAACCAGCCTCTGGCAGAGCATGCTGTTCCTTGCTCCTCTCCTCCTCTTTCTGTCTGCGCTCTCAGTCACTGCTCTGGTGCTGATCCGCGCTATTATCAGCAGCCGCATCTAGTGGGCATTCCCTCCCAACCTAACGCTGAGCTCTCACCTCTCTCTCTCTGCCTGTACTCCACTCAGCCCCTCCCCTTCCACTCAGACCACCAATAAGACAGCAGCTGCTGGTGCTAGGCCCCTCCCCCAGCTGATACAGCAGCTTTAATGTGCTTATCATCATAGTGCTTTATGCCTATACAAGTTAGGTGCTGTCAACTGGGAGGGTGAGTCTGGGAGGGCAAGGATGAATAAAAAAAAATCATGAGCTGATGTTGAAAGGTTGGGGGGCAGGGGGGAAGGGGGTTGGTTGGTGACAGGAGATGAATATGAGACCAAGCACGTGGCTGCACATTTGACAAGTGAGCATGTCAATAAAAAAGAAGCTTTGAGTTACAATGTGCAAAAATAAAACTCAGAATTTAACCATTTCTCAGTCACCCGTAAGTTGCATTCATGATCTGATCAAATAAAACTGTGACATGTAGAGAAATGACGCAGTTATGTGAAACTTGTGAGCATATGAGGAGGTTGGGTTGTAAGGAGCATGGGTAAATTGCCAGTGCATCAGTCTCAGGAATTATAGCACCATTTCAAGCATGGACATTGGATATAAGCTTGGACATACTTCAGGCTTTTCTGCATAATGTAAGGGTTACATCTTAAGTACCTGATGCATGCCGTGCACTTACAGGAAACTTATTTTATACATAACAAAGAATGTAAATGTGAACTGTTTCAATGTCCTTCAAAAGAGTGCATAAGTAAATGGTCAATTAGGTGATTTAACGTTTGAAATAGCAGTATATGGTTCTTTTTAGAGAAACTAAAGCAATGTACTGGCTGCGAGTGGCCATCTGCTCATAATGTGATTTACATGAGCAAATTTTAATTTTAGCAAAATTCCAGATTTGTTTATATCACATTGTGATTGCACCATCAGACCAGTCTATGTTCTTTCTGTCCATATTCACTTGAACAAAATTACTTATTAGCCTCTTCTGAATGAATTGGTGGTTTGAAAAATAATGCTTTTTATGTCTTTTATGCCTAACATTGAAAAGGTGATGGAGTGAGTTAGGACATAGGACTGGAACATAACACATGTCAGATTATTACATATCTCTGTGGGAACAACTGTTCAAACTAGTTTTTAGGTAAATATATTTCCTCTAAATAAAAAATAACACTAAATCATCTTTGCTTAATATAGTTTGATTTAAAAAAAAAAAATGAAATAAAAATGGTGCATGCTGAGCTATTACTATTGCTCATACTTGGGTTAAAATAAAATAAAATAAAATGGTGCATGTTGAGTTAATACTATATTGCTCATACTTGGGTTATAATGAAATGAAATGAAATAAAGGGGCATACTGAGCTACTAGGCTATTGCTCATACTTGGGTTAACAATTTTTTAGGTTGATTTTATGAAAAGTTTAATTGGAATTTTTGAAGCAAAATGCAACAATCCATAATTTTCCAGAACCTCTTGTCATTCCAATACAAATTCCAATTCAACCTCTTGAAGGTCAGGTATGTAACAAATGCAATTCAAAATCCAATTTACAAATGGAAAGGGAGCCAATTCTTAAAATGTGAATATTGCACAACCATATTTTCGATGTAAAAAACCCTTAGTCTTACAACACGTATCTAGGGAGAACAATATCATAGAGACTTGAGGGTCAGCCACAATGGTGCAAGTTACTTTTTTTTTCCCAGTAAGCACCCCTCAGATTTTCCTCAGAAAATAAATCTAGTTCACTTTGCTGTCACGTCTCAGAGACCCTGGACTAAATGGTCAGTAGGCACTAATGAAGCATTTCAAACTGCAAGTGTGAAATGGTTAATTTGGCTACTTAGATCAGCGAATCAGTCAGCTGTCATCGATCGTTGTTTCATCACAATACTGCCTCTAATTTACTTGGCTTTTTTTCTGCAGATATCCACAGTGCACCCTGCATTTAGTAGCACGATTCACAGCTTTAAGCAGCCCCTAATATCAATGCTACTGACAGCTCTGTGGAACGTCTTGATTGAAGAATCAGGCTTTATACAGAGCTGGAAACCCCATGTGGAAATCTACGAAATGCAGAGCCTTTCAGGTTGAAGTTTTCAGTCTGCTAATGACTGATTCAATATTGCTTGCGTCAATGCTGGCACGCAGACTGACGGGCATTCATTTGGCCAACCCTTGGGCTATCTACTCCTGATTCTGTCCTGTTCAGAGAGCACACGCTCAAGACCACTCACTGAATTCGATACCCACAAGAGAGCATGTGGCCTAAAGCTTCAGACATGTATTTGTATGGACAAGTAACACTACTGTAATAGGGGAAATTTGTATAATATCTATATATTACACAGTATATATACATATTATTGTACTTTAGTTAAAATGTACAAATTTAAATGTAAAGAAAAAATGTAATGGTCCCCAATAATTTTTATTAACCATGAAAAACCTGTGAAAAATGTTTCCCATATGACACCGACTTAAAAGATAGTTTACTATTTGATTAAATTTGAATTTAGGGAAGTTTTCAGAGGAGTAACTGACCTCAGGAACAATAGGAAAAAAAAAAGATAACGCGATTTAAAACAAAAATTTGACAATCCACATAAAATACTGTAAATATATATATAGCAAAACTTGTGAATGAGTTTCTTAGAATTCATAGTGAAATCTACTATATGTTAGATACTATATGCACCTTTTCAGTGAAGCATAATTCAAATAACATTAAAAATGCCCAATTAAAACATTCATGCTTTCAAAACTTTCTGATTTATTACCACAAAGTTCAGTAAACAACTGTGGAAGGATGCTACCAGAAGACCCTGTGTGACACACTGATTATACTTTAATTGAAATATATGTTTCTCACTCCATGCCATAATCCAAAAGCCTTTTGTTTTTCTTCACACAATAAATATCTGAAAGATATTCTAACATTAATGAATATTGATAGAGTTCTAATTAGTAATTTAATTGTGTGTGTGTGTGTTACTCTGACAGCTTCAATTAACACATTCAAGAAGGAACTCCGAGATCAAACGTCAAGTAAAGAGAATTAGGGAGAAGAAAAAGTGAATTTAGGCCATCCTGCTATGATAGAATAATGCAAACCCCATGCCAATGTGAATCAATGGAGCCTACATGCCTACAAAACACAGTGATCTCCGCCTCAGTAGTTCCCTTTTTTGACAGTTCACTCCACAAAAGGCCAAACAGTCGGACAAAACAGTGGGGGAAGAAGACCAACTGAGAATCATTAAGAAAAAAACAAGTTCAAAGTCTGCTTAAGTGGATTATTGTAAAGCTACATGGTAGAGTGATTACACAGACATAAAAAAGATCGATGCACACGCAGAACCTTATCTCCACCCGCTTAAATCTAAATTTGTTGCTTTCATAAGTTGAATCTCTTTAATTGCACTGCAGTTGATATCTGTGCTAGCTTTCCCAAGACATTATCTGAGAAATTAGGCAATCTAATTGTGCTGCAAAGAGGATGGAATTGTGTTTAGGTCATCTGTAAAAGCTTCATTACTGAATGGAACTCTAAATAGTTGAGAATAGAGCTATTAAAGACTGCGCCTGTTGAGTTTTGGTGAAACACATTTCTCGGCCAAGCACATGCAAAACCACTAGGAATCACCTGCTGAACTTTTAAAATCAAAACGCATTACAGAAATCGAACTGGAATGAATCCAGTGCCTGTCAAAACAGATTTCCATATGACTAAGACCAATTTGATATGGCTTTATTATCCACTTCACATACCTCCAGCAGATTCCATTAGAATTATAACTTCTCAAAAGGGCGACTGACCTCAGCAGCTGAGAGAAATATTCAAAAACAAGTTACATTAAAGGAAGACAATCAAATAACAGTCAGAGGCATACATTCATTCAAGGTCAAGGCCTTTTTCTTGAACTATACATAAATCTATTCAGAAAGCCTATTTCAAAGCAAAGGGCAAGATCTCAGAAATATCAAAAGCAATTTTTTCTGTTTTAATAACATCAACATGTAGAATGGTGCAATAATCACCTTAAGGCCTTGAAAATGCACTGTTCAGAAACATTTGTTAGTGTGTTGTGTACGTATGCAGGTGTGACAACAAAAGAGAGCCGCAATCTAGACCACACACAACTCTCTGAACAAACAAATGACTGTCATACACTTTGCGCCTAATAACAGATAGTCTCCGTAAAGTCTGGCAATTGGAAGAACAGCGTCTCAACAAAGGTTATATTTAGAAATTCACATTAAATGTCTCATCTCAAACACAAGCGAACAATCTCTTTACTCGAGTCAGATGTTGATTTCATGTGATATTTGCTGGTAAGCCTGGCCTTTTGTGATGTCTGGATGCAGATGAGTCGATAACAAGGTTCTCGCTCATTATCTACAGATTCAAGCAAATAAGGTGGACAATCTGTAAAGTGTTTATAGAGAGGGAAAATTAGGAGTTTATCGTGTGATCAATTCTATGCATTCAAATACATGGCATCGATCAATCAATAAGTCAAAGAAAACAAGATGATGTTCTTTGTAAAGCATACGATGCTGGTTTGATTATGCTTAATAAGTGGAACTTTTTGGAGGAAAATTGAAATGCCAGCACCATTTAATGGTTTACATTAGTATTTTTTATTATTAATCATTTTAAATTACCAGGCCAAGTTCTGCCACCAATGCTGTCAATGTTTAGCAAAATCACAGCTAAAATCAAACAGGCAAACCCTACATGCTCTAGAGGCAGTTATGAAGATGTCTTGCTGGGTCCTGCTGTGACACTATAATAAAAGTATATTTTCACATTGTCAGATAATTTTAAAGCATACTTCAGATTGTCAGTTTGAAATCGAGTTTACTCCAAACTCTTCAGCAGGCAGCATGACTCCATGACCTCGGACCTCTGAGCAAACACGAATGGCACTGGGAGACAAACGACAAGACTGGGCCTCCTGTCAGCTCCGAACTGACAAAGCAGTGGACCACACAGGTAGGCAGGGTGAGAGAGCGAGAGAATGTGAATGAAAGAACAAGGGAAACATGGACCCGGCACCTCAGTCTCCAGTTTAAATGGCAAACCCGCGGCCCCATCCATCAGCGTAACAGCAGATAAGCATGTAAGAGAGCGAGAGGACAGAACAACCTAAACAAAGTAGAGCAAACAAACTTCAACCCGACATTAGCATTTACAGCCTCAGAGGAAACGCTTGGCCTGCGAAACATAACTAAAGTTGACTTTGTTCAACCACTGTATATGAATTCTCTAATAAACAAGTTGAAAATGCCTGAAGCATGTGTAGATTAATGAGCAAAGCATGGCTTTCCACTTTTTGGTCAAGAGAGACTTCTCATACCTTTACGTCAACGGATCAGGGAGTCAATGCATAATAATAGTGTCGATGCACAAATCATTCACTATTATGAATAATTGCACATGAGGAAAAAAACCCACTCAGTCTAAGATGTTGGCTATTCATTCACTGAGTTTAATTGATGTTCACAGAGCGTATGCTGAAAAATTACATTTCGATAAAAGTGTTATGCACCCTACGACACGGAGACGTACTGAATGTTGAACACAACCTACAAACCTTGTACATAAATGGCCAATTAAAACAGCATAGCTGGTAAAATGTTCAGCAAACTGGACATCATCAAAAAATGAACCCAGTCTGTATCTTCCAGAAGGGGTTTATTTCGAGATAATGACCAGCTAACTGTACATTTTCCTGCTAATTACATGCCTGCTTACCACATAAATACTGTATGGACATATATATAAGAATTATTGATTTGAGCTAAAATTCTGTTATTTTATACAGATTAGTGGTTGGGAGAACCTCATAAGTGAGCAAAATGCAAAGCTCTACATAGACAACAACCCTGTATGCAAAAAAATTCCACAATTCACTTGATTTCAATGGAGTATGAGCAATGTCGCTAAGCTAACATGTAACATTTAAATGAACAAAATTGCACTACACACACAAATATTGCATAAAATAATACAAACCTGATTCCAAAAAAGTTGGGACACTGTACAAATTGTGAATAAAAACAGAATGCAAAGATGTGGAAGTTTCAAATTTCAATATTATATTCAAAATACAACATAGATGACATATCAAATGTTTAAACTGAGAAAACGTATCATTTTAAGGGAAGAATGAGTTGATTTTAAATTTAATGGGATCAACACATCTCAAAAAAGTTGGGACAAGGCCATGTTTACCACTGTGTGGCATCCCCTCTTCTTTTTATAACAGACTGCAAATGTCTGAGGACTGAGGAGACAAATTGCTCAAATTTAGGAATAGGAATGCTGTCCCATTCTTGTCTAATACAGGCTTCTAGTTACTCAAGGTCTTCTTTCTTAGGTTTTCTTTGTCGCATCTTCCTCTTTATGATGCACCAAATGTTTTCTATGGGTGAAAGATCTGGACTGCAGGCTGGCCATATCAGTGCCCGGATCCTTCTACACAGCCATGATGTTGTAATCGATGCAGTATGTGGTCTGGCATTGTCATGTTGGAAAATGCAAGGTCTTCCCTGAAAGAGACAACATCTGGGTGGGAGCATATTTTGTTCTAGAACTTGGATATAACTTTCAGCATTGATGGTGCCTTTCCAGATGTGTAAGCTGCCCATGCAACACGCACTCATGCAACCCCATACCATCAGAGATGCAGGCTTCTGAACTGAGCGCTGATGACAACTTGGGTTGTCCTTGTCCTCTTTAGTCCAGATGACATGGCATCCCAGTTTCCCAAAAAGAACATAAAATTTTGATTCGTCTGACCACAGAACAGTTTTCCACTTTGCCACAGTCCTTTTTTGACCTATAGAGTTTTAGCCAGCAACGGCGAATGGCACGGTGCATTGTGTTCACCGGCAATGTTTTCCGGAAGTATTCCCGAGGCCATGTTGTGATTTCCATTACAGTGGCATTCCTGTTTGTGATTCAGTGCTGTCTAAGGCCCCGAAGATCACGGACATCCAGTACGGTTTTTCAGCCTAGACCCTTAAGCACAGAGATTTTTGGATGATATTATGCACTGTAGATGATGATAACTTCAAACTCTTTACATTTTTTCTCTGAGAAACTCCTTTCTGATATTGCTCCACTATTTTTCACAGCAGCATTTGGGGAATTGGTGATCCTCTGCCCATCTTGACTTCTGAGAGACAAAGCCACTATGAGAAGCTCTTTTTATACCCAATCAGGATGCCAATTGACTTAATAAGTTGCAATTATTATTAGACCTCCAGCTGTTCCTTATATGTACATTTAACTTTTCCGGCCTCTTATTACTACAACGGTCTCAGCTTTTGGAATGTGTAGCTCTCATGAAATCCAAAATGAGCCAATATTTGGCTTGACATTTCAAAATGTCTCACTTTGAACATTTGATATGTTATCTATATTCCATTGTGAATAAAATATAAGTTTATGAGATTTGTAAATTATTCCATTCCTTTTTAACTCACAATTTGTACAGTGTCCCAACTTTATTGAAATCTGGTTTGTAGATTAGATACATTAATTTCAAGTTTATCTGTATAGCGCTTTTCATGATGCAAATCATTGCAAAGCAGCTTTACAGGAAATGTAAAGTTTTTACATTACATTTAGTATTGGCTTATCAGTAGTGACTCAAGTTGATGTCCATATTAGGAAATGTACGGTAAAAATCCAGCAGTTAGTTAATGTCGTGTAATCAAAAAGATGGTGAACACTAATTAACAGCAAAGATTATATGTTGATGCATCAAGTTATTTAATACCCTTCAGAAATTAATTTGTTAAAATTAAAATGCCAAACTTTTGTAATTCTGGAAGAGACTTTGCATCAATAGTGGACATACAATTATATATAATTTACAATGGTGCTTCCGTACACTGTCAAAAATAATGTGCATAAAACTGTACCTTTATGAGTTAAACCGCTTGTGATCGGTGAAATACCCTCTGAGGTACATCTCTGTAGATTATCTACCCCTAATGTTTGTATATTAGCTTGTATTGGGGTGTAAGCACACTGTTGTTTTCCGGTCCCTTTCTCTCTCTACACCTCTCTGGAGGAATCGGCTACCGACCTCCACCTGAGCTACAGAAATTATCACAACTTTCAAGCAGCAGCTAAAGAAATACATTTTCTGCCAACACTTAACTCCACAATCCTAAACCAATGGGATACTAGCTCGAGCTTGCTTCCTAATCTAGCTGTAAATGAGGAATCATATACCGCAAAATGTATTGGCTGTGTGACAAATTGTTTATGCTTTTCTATTGCAAGAAGCTTTGGATAAAAGCATCTGCTAGATGCAAAAATTTTAATGTAGATAAAGTACAACTGTGCAACTCTGAGGGCACTGCCCGAGTGACAAGCTAACTGAAACTTTATTTCCCCTGACCGTTTTGGGGAGCTTCTAGTTCTTGGAACAAAGCAATAGCCAAGAAAATAATCACCAAGAACATTCAATCTATTGCTTCGCTGTTAAAAAGCAGTCCATCTCAGACATCCATTTATGAATGATGAAATCTGACGGAAACAGCACATATTCTTTCCCAGCACACATTACTATGGGACGAGTCAGATTTGTGAAGAATATGCAATGGAACTGTCAAACTGTCAAAAAGTTAGACCTTCCAAAATGGTTAAGATGACCTTCACTCATCCAATTACAACAGGTTCCTGTTCCTGTACCTGCCGCCTAAATTCTGCTCAGCATGGAATATGTCACTCAAGCTTGAGGCATTTATGGTAAAGCCATAATTCATCCATCAAATAACAGCTGGAAAAGACACAAGGTTGCTGTGTGCAGATTTCCGTGTCGTCTCCAGCGTAAAACACAAACTAGAGGACCACAGCCAGAATTACACTTCCCCCTTCTATAGATAGGTACAGTCAGTTATCCGTTACCCCCCAAGATTAAAGGAGAAAGAGAGCTGGTCACTTATATTTCGGGAATCTGAGAGGGGGGCGAGGTGGATAAAAGTGTTGTGGTTCATGGCCAACGCTCCCCACCATGTGTGCATCCCTGGAGAGGGTGACGCCGGCCAGCCGGTCAACTTCACCTTTCCGAAGAACCTGCAGATGCTGTGGTCACAACTACAACCTATTTCCAGCTCAGCAGCTATGCGATTATACCAATGATCCCTTCCGCTATCGCAAAAGCCTATAAGGGGCAGTGTTCCTGTGGCGCCTGTCAGGCAATTTGACACACACTTAATCCTCCTCTGTGTTTCATGGAAACAGCAATAGAAAACACATCAGGAGGTATGGAGATAGAAACACAAACACAAACGTCCGTACAGGGACTGGAAACTTTTGTAAATGGAGCTGATCGGGAAAGAAGCTGTCCAAAGTGACTGCTCACTTCTGCTCAAGGTGAAATCTAGAAACTTTGGAGGAAGGCATGTAGCTCATTGGCTCCTGCCTCGTCTTTGATGTTTGTGGGGGAAATTGTAACATGCGGTTCAATGGGAGCAGCTGGTCTGATGGAACCAGAGCTGCTTATACAGCTCCTCGAGGTCAAAACTGTTATAACAAAACATCACTGCCTCTACAGCTGTGGATGCAACACTGCAGGGAAGACTTGTGGCTTACCACTCTTATATTCAAAGCTCTGTTATATGGCGTATTTAAGCGTTCATTCATTAAGCTTACCCAGAATTAGTGTGGATAAGGATTCATGTTTCTAGGTAAAAGGGAAATATGGATTAAACACAAGACGGCAGATGCTATAGCAAGATTTTCCATTCTGTTCTTTAAGAGGGAAGATTTATTTATATCTCATGAATACTACTCAGAAGACTCCTTATAATTTAGATGCAAACCAAGGAAAAACATTAAATGCTTTTACCATCCATACACCATCGTGCAAAAGTTTGCTTTTAGTATAACATTTTAAATGAAATCAATACTTTTATTCAGCAAAGGCACATTAAATTGATTCAGAGGCTTTTATAAGGTTACAAAAGATTTATATTCCAAAAATAAAATGTTGTTCTTTTCAATTTTCTGTTCATCGAAAAATCCTGAAGAAATGTATCACCGTGTCCACAAACATATTACCCAGGACAGCTGGTTTTCAACTTTGATGATACATGAAGAAATGTTTCTTGAGCACCAAAATCAGCATATAAGAAGGATTTGTAAAGAATCGTGTGACACTGAGACTGGATAAGTGGCTGCTGGAACTGTAGCTTTGCAAACATAGAAATAAATGACTTTTTTTTAAAGAATTAATACACTTTTTTTTGTCCCACTTCACATTTGCTGAAAACAGTGAATGAAGTAAGCTAAGGTTAGTTAGTTATACAAAAATGTTTATTAATAAAAGAATGTCAATGCTAACGAAGATGAGACCAGAAAAGACGTGAAAGTGACAAACAGACAAAAACTATGGCTAAAAAAGCTACAAATTAACATTAGCTTGCACACAGGGGAGAATAAATAAGACACTTTTAAAAGGAAATAAAAATATACATCCAGTCCGGGCTGAGCCCTCCTAGAAGAACTGCAGCGTAGATAATAACTGGCCCTCATGCATTTCAAAGAGAAGTGTCTGCTTTCTTGGATTCACTTTATTTTTTATGCTTTTTATGTTTAGAAGTAATCTTCGATATGAAAGGCACTTGTTTATTGTGTATATCAGGCTTGTGGGTATAAAGTTAGAGACACTTCAAGAGTCCTCCTTGAATCATTGTGAAATTTATAAGACTCCCAAATAAGGTTTAAAGCAAAGATGAGCATCACAATGTCTTCTGAGAAAATCATCATGTGCACTAGAGCCATCAGACTTCATAAGACGTAATTACCGCATTTTAAGTTACTTCACAGCTAATCAAATATTAAATTGCTCATTATTTGATGACTATTTTGTAATGATTATTAAGCTATGCTAACTAGTAGGAAATTAGCTTCAGACGAGCACAGGAGACAATAGTTACTGGTGTCAGGGATGTAAACCCACCAGCTGGCCTACCCAGCATCACAATATGGCCAGCTCCCTGTAGTCCATGATCTTAGCTCCAAGATCAGAGACTCAATCTATGGCAGACGTCCTATGTGGGACCATCCACTGTTTACTGAGGCCCAACGAAGCTGTTCGTTCTTCACAGGCTCCAAAGAGGACTACATATGGCATGGAGAGGTGAGCAGAACAGGCAGTGGAGCCTAACATCATGCCCCAGAAGCCTTCCATTCGGGTTTGCATCAGAAAACCATCCAGTGGAGGATTTGAGATTCTTTCCAGGGATGAAGCCAAGCTTCCCCAATCAAAATGGTCTTACCTTGAATAAATAATTCAAAAAACCTCAACAATGTAACAAGCTCAAAGTTTGCGCTTATAAAAGTCTACTTTGAAGAGCATCTAGTTCTCAAAAGCTGGTTTTATCGATCATGAAAGATCAATAGAGAAAAGGTTGTAAAATATTATCACAGGTTTAATGTTCTGAAGCATCACCAAACTGCAAATTTACCCTAAAGCCTCTGTGTACCACCACAGTAAACATTTCAATGGAAACAGCAACAGATTCTTCACACCCACCTCCACAATAAGTCCGCAGATGTTAACACACACACACAAAAAATTAATTGTCACTGATACTAATGAGTGTGTTCTACAAACACGTCAAACTTCTGGTTCACACAATGTCAGCGGATAAACAGAAGTGATGACATTGTTAACAAGTCTATTGACTTTGAGTAATCGCTATAAGGAGTTTGGAAACATTACTTGGCTCTCCTCTGACAGCCTTTTCTGTAGTCAGATACCCTTGTCTGCATTCAGAAGGAGACTTCAAATTAATCTCAAGGTATTTAATAATATGGCTGAGGTACAACATTCTAAATTATGTTACATCTCTGGCATACTAATCACTGCACAGTTATAATAATGTGACAGGTACAATATGCACAACCAAACTATATGTACTTTAAACTCTAACTATATATATTTGTTTAAATTAATTATCAACCTGCCAGACACATTCATTCTCTTCCAAGATAATTGGAATCCTTCACATTACAATTTCCAAAATTCTCAAGTTGCAAATTTCCAAGAGGACTTGGAGGCAGTGTAAGAGACACAGAGAAAACCAAGCAGCTGCAAACCAATCTGCAGACACCTGCTGACGGCCGAAATACATTAGAAAGGCCAACAGTACATATAATATCTTCTGCATACGTTGACACCATCATTCCATATCTTGAGGAACAGTGATGTAGATGAGGTCTGACAGATCACCGCAAACTTCAGAGACATGTGTGCACGAGGAAAAATATTCAAGCTTTCTGTGCCATGATACCATCATTTTTAAATCACTCTCTAGAGGCGCAAAACCTCACTCATGATTTATAGGCAAAGTATAACATCCCCGCAGCCCACTGGCTACGGATTACAATATCTGCCTCCCATGTGTAAAAATCATCATCTGTGTCATGAAAAATTAAGCCATTTAGGAGGAAAAAGTGTGTTTAAGCCAAGCTATCATCTGTTTTTGATTGTTCGACTCCTAGCTGGAAGTTTAATTTCACAAAGCCGATCTTTTGCCATAAAAATGGCTTCAGCATGGGGCTTAACCAACATGCTGCAAAAAGCAGACCCTCGAGTAGAGTAACATCAGCCCTCTTTTTCATGTTCTCAGACGAACACCCTGGTTGTGAGTGCTTATGTGTGGATCAGGTAAAACTGCCCTCTTTAGGTCGAGAGTCACACTGCTCTCTCATAAAAGGGTCTATTAACCAATGAGCTTTTTTTGTGCAATGTGCATTTTTGATTTAAACCTCTGCTGAATGCATGCGCGTTGCTGTTATATTGCTGGATGAGAGTGGTGGGTGGTATAATGAATATTTACAGTGTATTCAAAATTATATTGTTACAAATACAAAATGTACAATGTGACTTTAATTTAAAATAGATAGATAGATAGACAGATAGCTAATCTCTACCACTCCACATTACGAAAACCGGGTTTAGACACAAGTGCATCTTTAACACATCCCTCTATGCCTGAAATATTTCAATTTGCAGTAGCCTAAAACTGCTCATCTATCGGTTTTTATAGAGAACAGAAGAATATTAAAGTAGACGATTATTTGAAGTTTATAGAAGATGCCCTCATAGCTAATCAAATGTGTGCGGGGGTCACTTAGCTGCACTTCAAGTGCCAAACTGGCCCAAAACTGGTTTATTTTATTTAAAGCTGCAAAAAGTTGTACTATTAAGAGTGCTAGTCATTTTAAGTATTAATTAATAAATCAATACATTTGTATATGCATTGTATATGCAACAGAAATGTAAAAAAAAAAAATCTTGTAGTAAATCTTGCAGTCTTGTAAAGTCAGCTGAGTGGTTCAATTCTAGTTCTAGATGCCTGCTTTGGGTCCCTTGGCTCCAGGATGTCTGCAGCTCCATGCTATTCCTGATACTCCACAGGTTTGTATGTACAAGTGTGTCTCTAAGTGTGTGTGTGTGTGCTCATGTCCTATTGGGTATCTGTAACCTGGTGCCTTAGATTATTTATGAGAACACCTAGCTGTGTGAGGTGATTTAAGAAAACTGCTGCATGAATTTCTTGATTTATAGTTACTTTGGTTTCTGCGTGACCTTAAAAAGCACCATAGAACACAGACAGATGCATAAAACAAAATTCAAGGAGATAAAATACATGTTGATTCATTGTCTGTGAATGACAAGCATGTGACAGAACTGCGTTCCAGCATTTCAAGGCCCTGTTGACTTAGAGGTCCATCTTTCTAATATTCAATTTTAAAGCCATTTTGCGATGCTAATTACACCAAAACTTCCATTGATCAAGGTGGCTCGTTGCCCAAGGTGAAGTGCCCATACTTTCTCATTTTTAAATTCCCATGGCATGACAGGAGCTTCATAATTATTTCTGCTGTAAAGGCCAGGACTGAGTCACAAGGTTAAGGGATTTCAGAGATATGATGTATATTTGTCTGTGAATAAAATGCTGGAGGCAGTTTGGACAAAGTAAAAACTGAAGAGGACTTAAAGGTCAAGCTGAAGAAGCTTCATCTATGAAACCTGTGATGTCTGCACTGTTTCATACTCACAGCAGCGATTTGCGTTCGGTTGCAACATTTCCGCCTATTGACCTGTCTTTCAGCCTCAAGTCATATTTCATGTGGTACAATTAAATTGGCGAGGCCACGGAGTGTGGAACATACCTTGATTGAATTCTCTTTAAAGTCTGCTGACAGCATAGAAATAGAACAAGGTAAAGAAGATGAGAGTGAGAGAGAAAAAAAAATCCATGAGAAACCACTAGAGGAGTAACACTAAATATAGAAAATACTGCCAAATCTGTGGAGCAAGTAATTGTATTTCACGACACATGTTGAAACAGATGATCAATCAGTGGGAGACCCCCAGAACTATGACATTCATCTCAAGCGATTGTTTTGAAAATATTTACAGGGAGAACAAAACGTAATTTGCACTCACTGATGAATCGTCCCTCCCTCACGAGCAAGCTTGACGTTCCCTGGAGCTCCATGACTCATTTTTGACACTAAATGGATTGCTTACTAATTTACAAGAGTCACACGTGGGTATTGGGTATTTTCCTTAATATAAAAAATAGTTCTCTATTTTAAAAAATGTCCCAAGATAGCTATAATAAAAGCAACAGCAACTAATAAACTAAAATTTCCCATTTTACAGAAAAGGCAAACCTAGTGAAAAATAAATGTATTTCAAATACATTTATTTCATGCTAAGTATACTACAAATAGATTTTCATATTTATGTACTTAAAATGCCATGCAATTGAACTTTCGGTACTAAATTGGAACAATCTTTTTTTTTTTTTTTTTGTACTTAATGCACTTTAATTCTGCAGAAGTAGTGCTGAAGTCCAACTAAAGATACTGAAGTATATCTGATTGTGCTAAAGTGGAACTGTTACAAATATACTTTAAATATTTAGCATTTAAACCTCTGAGGTCTAAGGATATTTTTTGGGGCCTGGAGAAGTTTTGTCATGCCCTGACATTTTTGTTTTTTTTTCAGTTTCTCATAAATATCTAAATGGCTAAAGTCTAATATCACTGTAATCAGCACAAACTGGGCTATAATAATATGTGAGCAGCATGTATGTACATGATTGTGTTTTTGAGAAGAACAAAAAATGTTATATGTGGTTAGTGAAAAACTAAAAATGTTAAATCACAAGACAATCCTCATTAAAAGGGACATTAAAACACATTTTAGGCTTTTTATTCAAGAAATGTGCATTGTGCACAATTAGTACACCAAATAAAGTATAATCATAATTTTTATATAAAGTCTTGAGTTATCGGTCAGTAAATGTATTAATAGATTTGAACTATACTTGGTATGAAATAAATGTATTTTAAATATTTTACTTTTTTACTAGGGAAACCACTGAGGAAACTATAATCTCAATATTGATTGTTTTCTTTTTTCTCCTATGATATTATTGGAGAGAAAATGTACTTTTGCTGTTGAGTTACCCGCTTTTGAGATTTTTCCACTGAGAGAGGAGTAATCTCACATCTCCTCTAAAGTTTACCAAAAGTTTCTCAAGAATGGATCAAATTGTACTTGAATTTACCAATATACCAACATATGAAATTAAAAATCAACAGTTCCAATTTGATCTCAACCATTTCTCATCGTATTCTCTTTAAAGAACAAACAATGTGCTATGATCCACATTCAATTTACAGCTCTAAAACTCTAAATGCACTCTACATTGCAATTGACAATATTCTTGTTTGTGTGAACTGACAATTCTTCAACTTTAAAGAATGACCTCTGAACAATAAAAAGGCTTGTGAGTAATTAAAGGAAAAATGTATCCATCTATCTATCTGCTGCTGAAGCACTAATGAAGCACAGGTTTCTTTAATAGAGGCCTTCAGCTCATCTGTATTTTGGGATTGACTGTTTCTCATCTTTTTCTTGAAAATATTCCACACATGCCATATGGCGTTCAGGTCAGGCATGTTGGCTGGCCAATCAAGCACAGTAATATAATGGTCAGCAAACCACTTGGAAGTAGTTTTTGCACTGTGGGCAGTTACTAAGTTCTGCTGGAAAATGAAATCAGCATCTCCAAAAAGTCAGCAGATGGAAGCATAAAGTGCTACAAAATTTCCTGGTAGATGGTTGGCAGCCCAAATCATCAGTGATTTCAGAAACTTCACACTGAGATTCAAGCATCTTGGATCCAGAATAAAGACCTTGATTTCTAAATCAAATGCAAAAATGTGAAAAGAGGATTTTAGATCACTGAGCAACAGTCTATTACTTTTTCTCCTTAGCCCAGGTAAGATGATTCTGATGTTGTTTCGGTTTCAGAAATGGCTTGGTAGCCCTTTTCCTGAAGACATCTGAGCGTGGTGACTTTTGATGCACTGATTCCAGCTTAAGTCCACTCCTTGTAAAGCTAAGTATTTGAATCGGCTTTGCTAGACAGTATTCTCAAGCTTGCAGTCATCCCTGTTGCTTGTGCACCTATTCCTACCCAATTTCTTCCTTTCAGTCAATTTTGCATTTTATATGCTTTGAACAGCAACCCCTTTCAGTAATGGCCTTCTGTGACTTAACCTCTTTGTGAAGGGTATCAATGATTGTCTTCTGAAACATTGTCAAGTCAGCAGTCTTCTCCACACAAACTATAGCAAGGAAATCTCACATGCTTATAAAATAGAAGTAGTATAATTGTTGTTTGTTTTTACTTTTCATAAAGAATTTCCAGACAAAACATGCACAGTAGTTTAAAATGTTTCACTTGATTTCATTGGAGAATCACCATGAAGTCTCCAGAGCTTTAAAAAAGCATCTTCCGAGCAATAAAAATGTCCTCTGGGATTTCAGGAAGAATCCTAGAAACAGGATCCTTCCCCAAAACAAACCTTGACGTGTGAACAAGACATCTTTCACACAGCTTTTCACCAGCGCGGTGACAATTAAACCTGACAAAAAATGACAAATGAAATGCAAGTGTAGCAATCCAGCCCAACAACTGCACACTGTGACATCAGGCTAAGCTTACAGTGAAATGAAAAATGACATGGTGCAGTATGACATCAAACCAAGTGGAGACGTGGAGGGGTCAGGAACGCCGTTCTGCTCTCTAGGTGATGAGAGAGATGAGGTGAATTCTCACACTGCTGGAGCGAGCACAGTCCTCAGAATCTCACATTAAGGCAGTGATTTATTGGCTTTGACAAGAGCAGCTGTTGCAGGGAGACAATAGGGCACGCAGGAGCTTGCTTAGAAGAAGGAGGCTCTCAGCATAAGACAAGGATCACACCTTCTACCATCTACCTCAGGGCTTTTACCCAGACTAGAGCATCGTTTGTTTGGGAGAGGATAGCTAAAACTAAAACTTATACCGTTTTCATCAAAATGAAATAAAGCTGAAAAAAAGTGAAAATGTAATAACTTGCAACTAAGTTGAAGAACTAAAATATCTAAATATAAAACTAAAATAAAACTTAAAAAAAAGTAAAATCCTGGGAAAAAATTACAAATTAAAGCTAAATTAAATGCATTTTAAAATATGAATAAATTATATAATAGTATTTAAAAAAACATTCAAAAAAATCATAAAAGTCTGCTGTTTATTTTGGCTAAAGCAACAAGCGACTATTTAATTTTGTTTCTGCGTGCTGCTTAGGAAGTTTTGATACAAGATACAAGAGTTGATACCCCAATAATCGATAAATAAAATAAAATATAATTCAAAATAACTGAACAGCAAATATTGATCCCACACAGAATACAGAACTACTGATTATTTAATATTCATAAAGCAAAATATTTGGACTTTGGCTTCTAAGAAACTGGGAAATCCAATGATTCCTTTAAACCTAATACTCTATCAGCCGGTAACTTGTAAACATGGCATACAGTTGCATAAAGTCAGCCAACTTCATCAGAAACGGATGTTAAAATCAGATCTTGTATATTTTGTGTGCAATATGCATCAGGCAGTTGGTTAACAGACTGTGGGAGGTCCAGGGGTGTACCATCTGAGACTACAGAAAGGGAGTGGGAAAAAGAGGAAGAAGTGTGAGAATGGAAGACAGAATGTGTGACAGGGAGCCAGTTCTGACATGACTATCTTGGCAAAGAACCCCCCCTTTTTTTTTTTACAGGTCTCTATGAGATTTAAGAAAGAGGAGCTGCAGATGTACACATATGTCAAACAGAACCCTGAGTGAGTAGGTTATGGCCAAATCCATCCAAGGCGATGCAACCACAGCTGCAATGATGCTGTATACAAGTGCTAAGAGCAAGTGGAGCCCCTGCCATATTGCCAAGGCTGTGCCTATGGGGAAAACAAAGATGGAATCTCTGTGTTCATGTTACTGCTTAATTGTTTGTTGGATAAACAGGACACAGTGCCATGCAGTATGCTGTGTTTACACTTTTGTAAGGGCACCCCATTCTGAGGTCTCAGAGGTCCCAGGACGAATGGAAGAGATGGCACAACAAGTAGACATTAAGATGTCTGCAGACAGTGAAGCAAAGAGACAAAGGTAGCATACGAATTGGGAGGGAAAAAGTGCAAAAAGGGACTAATACACACATATATACACATAAATATATATATATATATATATATATATATATATATATATATATTTATATATATATATATATATATATATATATATATATATATATATATATATATATATATATATATATATATATATATATTTATATATTTATATATAAATTGTAATGCAACAACCCTCCCAATAAGTAGATTGTTTAGTAAATAAAATAATACAATTATTTATATAATAATATATACATTTATAATTTTATTCAGCTCAAATCATTTCAAATAAATGTTGTTCTTTAAATCCTGAGGCAGAAAAAAAAAACATCACTGTTTACACAAAAATATTAAGCAACATGACTGTTTAATGAAAATATCACTAAATATTTTTGAGCATATTACAATATTTTATGAAGGATCATGTTACTGGAGTAATGGCTGTAGAAAATTCATCATTGCATCACAGATATAAATAATATAAAAAAATATGTTTTATTAAAATTTTATTTTAAAAGGCAATTTTTCACAATTACACTCTATTTTTCATCAAATTAAGTCTTGAGCATAAAAGACAAAAATATTGTCAACTCAATGTTCTTGTTTTTGATTTATTGGCTTCTATGAAGTCTCTTTAGAAAAATTATTAGTGCAATCACTAATAGAATACATCTCTTCAACTAGCAGTACAATAAGGTATCTCATGTCCGTAGCATAAATTGTGTGATGACTTCAACGCCTTATAAAGCACAATTACTTAATAAATGCACCCTAGTTGAGCAGAGCAGCACTTTAAAAAAAGCTCATTTTGAGTTTGAGCTGGGACACAAAAGTGAAGAAGTGTGCAGCACATGACTGCCGTGTCATAATCTGCGCTTCAGTGCCTGCATACAATCACAAACCAAAGTGCAAGGATCGGGCACACAGGGTGTGAGCTTTCACAGGCGGATGTATTTAACTCTCCCTGAAAACGTTTGTAATTGGAGCCGTTGTCAGAACGCAGTCAGAAACGTAAAGTGTTGAGTTTAATCTGGGCCAGTGGCTTCAGATGTGCAAATCTGGCACTCTGCCTGGGGTCCAAATGCAACCCCAACTGCATTTTAATGAACAGCTGCCATGCATCCCCCCCCCCACTCCTTCTTTCTCTTTCTGTCAGTCTGTTTCTCCTCTAGTCAATGATCTATGAT
The DNA here is from genome assembly GCF_003368295.1 of Carassius auratus. Taxonomy (NCBI): domain Eukaryota; kingdom Metazoa; phylum Chordata; class Actinopteri; order Cypriniformes; family Cyprinidae; genus Carassius; species Carassius auratus. The sequence goes on from NC_039260.1 coordinate 5,360,454, forward strand.
AGTGTTTGTAATACATGCACACAGAAAGGCTTTGCCATCTCGTCAGATCATTAAAATCAGTCACCTCAGAGAAGACCGACTGAACACCCACTTCATCAATTTCCTCAAGTTTATTTTCAGCTTCTGTCCATTTCACACATACGTACACAAGTGTGTCACAGCAAACAGCAAGGACAACCATTACTCAAGGGAAAACTCTTGTTTAGTTTTGAAATAGCAGAGGAGCTCCACATGCATGAAAGAAGTTGAGAGAGGTAGACTGTACAGAACCAAAGAAGCCCTTGACCAGATGGAGGTGGGAGAGTGTGAAAGAAAAGAGATGAGGATCATTAAAGGGAGACAGAGAGGCTGATCCAGTGTTTAATGATGGGATGGACTGGAACTGGAGATTCATGTAACGAAATGGACTGCTGAGTTGAAGCATTTGGTACTTAATATTCATTAAATGTGCAATACAGCAGATAAATCTCCATTATGAAGAGGTGGTGTAGTCTAGAGATAAAGATTAGGGCTGCTACCTCTAGGGTTGTACCCTGTGTCCCTGAGCTACTGCATCACTACTGTACTTGTGTGCTAGTCTTATAAACAAAAAACAAAAACAAAACAAAATCTAAAAATCACGTTTATATGGCATGACTCAATGTCAGAAGTTCATGAAAAATCAAGAAAATTGTTGATCACTACATTATTTGTTTCCATCACATCACAAGAAATGTTGTGTATATCAGAGTTGGGTAGAAACTGATTAGATTTAATCTGGATTATGTGATCAGGTTACAAAAATGAAGTACTTTTAATTATATAAAATTACATTTTAAAAATACTCAATCCGACTACAGTTCCTTTTTTCATGGATTACCTTATTACATATTCACAGAGTGGCAATAAATTATACATAATTTACTGATTCTCCCCAAGTCTTCTTTTTCATCCTTTAGATGTTCCTTTCTAAAACAGGCTACTGTTTATATACATTCGGAAAAGTCTTACAGTTTCGTGGATGTAGGCATTCCCAAACTTTTTTGGTAATCTGAACAGCTTTCACCAATAAATTTACTTGAAGGATGATTTTAAAATATATACTTTAATAATTAAAATTATTTAATAAATACAATTTTATAAAATATCACATTTGCATGTTCACAGTTCTCTGTTGGCTAATGATCACATGACATGCAGGCAAATAAACACACACACACACACACACACACACACACACACACACACAATTAGCTTTTCATTAAACTCAGAAGCTTCTGAAGCTCATTTACAAAACCTTGCACATTTAGTTTAATGCACTTCATAATGTTATTTAGAGTTAATAAAATATTTTCTTACTCCTTGTGGTTTTTTATCAGTATGGTATTTAGTATTTAAAGAGTTTGATTCCAAAACCCAATAAACACTTTTTCTTTTTCTAAACAGTTTCCGCCTAAATCATCATTGTAGCTGGGCAGTATTGAAAAGTACATTTTAAATTTTACACAAAATGTGATATTCGCTGATATTCGCTGAAGATCTTTTCACAGATCTTCAACAGATCTCTGGAGTTGTGTGAAGTACCTTCCTGCTTCAAACGCTCCACCATCATCCCCATCCCAAAGAAACCCAAGATAACAGGACTTAACGACTACAGGCCTGTGGCTCTAACATCTGTCGTCATGAAGTCGTTTGAAAAACTGGTTCTGGGTTATCTGAAGGACATCACTGGACCCTTACTGGACCCCCTGCAGTTTGCTTACCGAGCAAACAGGTCCGTGGATGATGCAATCAACATAGGATTGCACTTCATCCTGCAACATCTGGACAAAACAGGGACTTATGTGAGGATCCTGTTTGTGGACTTTAGTTCGGCTTTCAACACCATCATCCCAACAACCCTCCAGACCAAACTGACCCAGCTCTCTGTTCCTAGCTCTATCTGTCGGTGGATCACCAGCTTTCTGACAGACAGGCAACAGTTAGTGAGACTGGGGAAATTCACATCAAACAGCTGCTCCACCAACACTGGCGCCCCTCAGGGATGTGTTCTCTCCCCTCTGCTCTTCTCCCTGTACACCAACGACTGCACCTCTAAAGACCCCTCTGTCAAGCTCCTGAAGTTTGCAGATGACACTACAGTCATCGGCCTCATCCAGGACGGTGATGAGTCTGCTTACAGACAAGAGGTTGAGCAGCTGGCTGTCTGGTGCAGTCTTAACAACCTGGAGCTGAACACGCTCAAAACAATGGAGATGATCGTGGACTTTAGGAGAAACCCACCTGCACTTTCCCCACTCACCATCATGAACAGCCCTGTGACTGCAGTGGAGTCATTCAGATTCCTGGGAACCACCATCTCTCAGGACCTGAAGTGGGACAATCACATTGACTCCATTGTAAAAAAGGCCCAACAAAGGTTGTATTTCCTTCGCCAGCTGAGGAAGTTTAACTTGCCACAGGAGCTGCTGAAACAGTTCTACTCAGCCGTCATTGAGTCTGTACTGTGTACTTCTATAACTGTCTGGTTTGGCTCAGCAACAAAATCGGACATCAGAAGACTACAGAGAACTGTTCGGACTGCTGAAAGGATCATTGGTGCTCCCCTGCCCACCCTTCAAGAACTGTATACATCCAGAGTGAGGAAAAGGGCTCAGAAAATCACTCTGGATCCCTCACATCCAAGTCACCCCATTTTTTAACTTTTGCCATCTGGCCGGCGTCTCAGAGCCGCAAATACCAGAACAGCAAGGCACAAAAACAGTTTCTTCCCCCAGGCAATCTACCTCATGAACAGTTAAATGTTCCCCACTTATGCTTATGCAAACAAAATTGCAACATCCTTATATTTATTTGTTACCCCTCCATCCTAGTACATCCCTTCATCTTTTTCAATCCTATCCCATTATCATTTATAGCACAATTGTTTATACACTTATTTATTTGGCTAAATTTTTGGTGTCTCTGTGTACTGGAAGCTTATGTCACTAAAACAAATTCCTTGTATGCGCAAACATACTTGGCAATAAAGCTCTTTCTGATTCTGATTCTGATTCTGTTATTACGTCATGTTTTCTCCCCTTTTTTCCATAAAGCGACAAATGCTAGTCTCCCTTTTTTGCAGAATGCGATATACCTGCTCAACCAATCACAGCGCACTATTCGATGCACTATAGACAGTAATGGCAGTGCTCTGAATACACCCAGCATCCTAGTTTTCCTCAATTTTACTTTGTGATCAACAAACAAGGACTGGATGATAAATCAAATGGGATTGCCATGAGCATGTCGTCAGTAAACCCGGTTCTGTGATGAATAGTACACGGTAAAATCTTGATCACATGCTTTCAGATACATTTAATACACAAAGCCATAGAGGACTGACAAGCTACACTATATATATCGCGTTCATTAGATGAATCTTATTCAATTATGAACGCGATATTGCGTACTTTGTCAGTGTTTGTGTTTTTATTAATGCCATTTATGTTTTTTTATATATATATATATATATATATATATATATATATATATATATATATATATATATATATATATATATATATATATATATATATATATATACAGCATATAGCACTAGTCAACTAAATTAATGTAACATGGCAAACATAAATGGACTTTTTGAAGTTGAATGAAAGGGAAATATTATCTTGGAATTTATGTGGAATAATGTGATATTGTTGTTCATGTTCTTGTTTATGTTGAAATTATATTTTATTGTTGCAATTAATTTATAGCATTAACAAGATGACCCATTGAATTTTGGAAGTGTTATATTTTTAGTCCAAGTTCAGAGGCTGTCATAAGTGGATCAACTTACTAGGTTGTGCATTTTCATTGATTTAATGAATTTATTGCATTTTGAGAAAAAAAAAGTATCATGGATTTATTAAAATCAAAACCTGGATTTGAATTTTTAATGTTATTATAACCTAAAGATTCATTGTGAAAGTGAATAAAAATGTGTTTATCATCACAGTTTTTGGTTTCACAAATTAATCAAAATGGATTTATTGCATGTTGGAACCAAACTCTTCATTTACACTTTATTTGTGTAAATATGGAAATAGATTATACCATTTAAATCAATGTGATAAACGGCTTCGGTCAAAAGTAATCTAAAAGTTATAAAAAGTAGTTGCCATTTAGTTACATTACATAAAATGTGTAGTGTAGTGGATTATGTTACTAACTACAAATTTTGGAATGTAATTTGGAATCAGTAAAAGACTACAATTTCTATGTAATCTACCCAGCTCTGGTGTATATGTAGGTAATATTTTCTGTAATGTCTTAGAAAGAAGTCTTATATGCTCAACAATGCTGCATTTATTGGATCAGTAAATGTGTAGTAATACTGTGGAATAGTATTGAAATTTAAAATAACTTTTTCATTTGAATATATTTTAAAATGCAATTTCTTTATGTGATAGCAAAACTGAATTTTCAGCAGCCGTTGCTCCAGTCTTCAGGGAATCATTCATAAATCATTCTAATTTCCCCCCAAAAAGGGAAGGAAAAGGAAAAGAAAACAAGGAAAGGAAGAAAGTATAGAAAAAAAGTTATGAGGACATTTCATGGTCATAACTATGGGAAAAAAAAAAGCTGATTATACAGATCAGCTTGAGGATATTGCTACTACCTGCCTCAAACAAATGCAGCCTCATACCCTGTAAACAAACTTGTCAAAGTCAAACTGATAAAACAAACCTGTGCACCCTTCACTCATTAATTAATTATGCAGCAGCCAGCCAATTACAATGAAGCTTATAATATTGGACATTACTTGACACTTTTCTGTGTACACTGCATTTCAGCGGGTCCATGATGTCCTGCAGGCAGGGCGCCCTGGGGCTGAGACTACCCTTGAGCAGAACACATGAACCCAGGCCGCTCCAGGGGAACTGTCTGTTGGCCTGGTGGGTAACAAACATGCTCTGTCATGTCGTGTGGCAGTTCTTCTGTGTAGGTGCATCTCTGATCAATCTACCTGGTGCTTGCCATCTACTTTCTAGCAATATTCCTGTTCTAAAACAAATTATTTGGCTACATACACTTCCTGAAAAAAAAATACAAATAAAATGCTGTGATGTAATCTGCGCTTCAGTGCCTGCGTACCTTCACAAACCCAAGTGCAAGGACTGGGCACAGAAGGTGTAAGGTTTTACACAGGCGGATGTATTTAACCCTCCCTGAAAATGTTGGTAATTGGAGCCGTTGTCAGAACACAAGTCAGAAACAAAGTGGTGAGAGTTTAATCTGGGCCAGTTTCAGATTAGGGTTGTGACGGTGAGGAAAGTTTCACAGTTTTTAGTTTGTTTGAAATATCTTTTTTTTTTTTTTTTTTTTTACACTTTTTTTCCTCGAAATAGCGGCAATTCGGCATCAACTGGTTGAATGCAACAACAAAATACAAAGTAAAACTCACTTAAGCCTACATATAAAAAATTGAACTTATTAACAAAATAATACAAATATTCCATGCTATAGGGCAGGCTATGCCTAATATATAATAACAAATAACTTTAAATGGTTTAAACTTTTAATTAAACTTTAAAGTTTAAATGGAATTACTGAAACCTATAACCAAATAAATAAGAAATGTAGGGCGTTTATTAGCAAAACGAATAAGAAACCTTGGAGGCACGGCATTCACCTTGATGTTACAAAAAGTTTAAATAAATAAAAAATCTTCAAACATTGTGGAACCAATTAAATAAGAAACAAATGTTTAAAAAAAAACTTCCAAAATGACCTTAATTAAACGGCAAAAGTCATCAGGCTTCACAAAATCCAAAATACTGCCAAACAGGCGCTTTTTGCATGTTGTTTAGAAACTAAACCATCCACTATAGTTTTGTCTGTCTCACCACACACTTCTTATCAGTCAGCTCAACTCACTCTCCTCACTGGATAAATGAAATTGGATTCCAGCTGATCTGTGATGACCCACTAATATATTAAAATTAACCGAGTACTATTTGTGTGGCTTGTATAGCTGCCTTGTAGAGCATTTGAAGAGTTGTGGAATTTTATGAAATTATTAAGAATTTTTAAGAATTGTATGGTTTTATGAAAATGAGGATGTTGCCTTAGAAAACAGCTGCTCACTGTATACAGAGAGCTTATTAGGTTTTAGAACACAGCTAAACTGTCAATAAGGCGGCCAACAACATACAGCATAAGAAAAATGTAATGTCACGATTCTCTTATCATATAGTCCATCTCTATGCCTCTCCTTCACGTCCTTGTATTTGCACAGGAACAGTCTCCTCCATCACATAATCTGCCAGAAGCACTTTTGCTATTTTCATTCACACAAAACCTCGTCTATCTTTCACATTTTCTTATTGACTGATTGTACACATAACAGTGATGTGTACAAGGGAATAAATCCCTTATAGCTATTATGTTGGAGAGGGGGAAAACATCACGTGCATATTGTGTATCTATGAGCAGTGTCTATGCATCAACATGCAGTACTCAAGTTCATCATCCTCACTGCCTCACTTTTCTCTGGGGTGGCCATCAGCCTTATATTTATAGCTATGTTTAAACACACAGCAGCAAAACTGTGCACCAAGTTGCCAACAAGCCTCAAGGTTACATGAGGTAGAAGCACTCAAATGCAGCCATGTACTCTCACTCCCGTCTCACTGCACTGGCCCCGGGGATGAGGATTGCAAAATCAGTTGCATCTTCAGCCACCATCAGTATTCCAATCGTAACGCCAGAGTATTTAAACTAATAGTGATTCTAACATAATACTGTATTTTACTGTATTTATTAAACTCTTATTATTTCCAGTAGTGATGCTTATTCCATTATCATTGCTGAAGGAAACAAGACACACTTCTAGTTTAAACATTATTTGTTCTTCAGACATTCTTCCTTAAAAGAAAAGCAGTGACATTTTTTTTGAAAGTGACCTACATTTAGTTTTTGACAATTTAGTTTTTTTGTACAATTTAACGCTTAACAAAAAAAACGTGCTCTTTCCCCGTTTTGAATGGTCGCCACTGGCACATGATGCAACAATGACAGCTACAGTAAACAGATTTTACAAATATACCTACCAATCTCTTTGTAACCTTAGTAACATTATAATGCTGCCATCTTTCTGAAGTAATTTTCAACCCCCTGTAATTTGGCTCTGAATCTCAGGAGAAAATTGCCATTTTGACCCCCCCTCTACAAAATAGTGGATTAATAAATATTCATCCATGCCATTTAATAGTTTGGCTTTCATCACTATACATTATCTTTCTTCAGAAAAAAAGATTGCAAAATCAAAATATTAGAGCCGGGGACCTCTGGTTGAGTTGACACTGAATGACCCGTATAGTATATAGTATGACTGTCATGAAAATATGTCAAAATAAAGAAAAATCGGAACTTCCTAAAACATGCATTTTAAACTTTTTGTTTTATTTATTTTTTATTTGGGGTAAAAAATTACAGAGCAATGGAAAGCACCAAAGAACTCATAAATACAATGAATAAAGGTGTAAACTGAGAAGGAAAGTTGAACTCTTGCATCATTGAACTACTCAAAATCATCTATGCTGAACAAAACACCTGTCCCTCAGATAGTGAACAGATGGTGGGCATGTGACTAAATCTCTCCTTGATGAAAATGATAAGAGTAGGCACACATTCATGACAGGAAACAGAGCTCAACACTGAATTTAATTTGCGTTTTAATCTGTGCTACAAAGAAAAAAAAGTGTTCTTGAAAGTTAATGACAACATGTTAAAGACTGATCCCCATGTTCACCACACCGCTGTGAGAAACATGCTACAAGGTAAGAGGATTCTGGGATTTATGGATATATTCACCCCATTACCAATGCAGAGACTATTTGCAATGCAATATCACAGGTATGATGGTGAGGTGGTGGGGGGCTGTATCATTTTACTCAGCGTGGAAGTCATCAATCACTCGCTCTGTACGTTCTCACCACTGCTCTGAATGCTACATGGATTTCAAGTTTTGGCTTGACGCCTGCCCTGAATAACAATCACGAACACACACACAAAAAAAAAAAAAATAAATAAAAAAATTAGCATTATGAATGTCTCTGGTGACATGAGCATGAAACGGTAAATCTTAAATGCGTTGATAATTTACAACCCTATGGTATGCAGAAGCAATGGATGACCCTTTTGGTAATTTTGACTAGTCTATTTGAGTACTAGATGGATAAATCAACTCAAATGTGAGGCAGTTTCTGTCTTGACCTATTTACAAAAAGAATTGCATTTTTTGTTAAATTAACTACAAAAAACATCTTAATGAGGGTTTTTTAAACCCAGTTAATCTTATTTTTTTTTAATCATTATTCTTTTCTTCTATTCTCCTATTTCAATAAAAGTCTTATTGAATTAAAAATAATAATAATAATAATAATTATATATATATATATATATATATATATATATATATATATATATATATATATATATATATATATATATATATATATATATATATATATATATATATATATATGACTATGAAAATTGTAGAGTCACACTGAAGGCATCAAGGGCTATTTGACCAAGAGGGAGAGTGATGGGATGCTGCGCCAGATGATCTGGCCTCCACAGTCACCGTACCTGAACCCAATCGAGATGGTTTAGGGGTGAGCTGGACCGCAGACAGAAGGCAAAAGGGCCAACAAGTGCTAAGCATCTCTCTGGGAACTCCTTCAAGACATCAAAGCAAAATCAAAGCAAAAGGTGGCTACTTTGAAGAACCTAGAATATGACATATGTTCAGTTGTTTCACACTTTTTTGTTATTAATATAATTCCATATATAATTCCACATGTGTTAATTCATAGTTTTGATGCCTTCAGTGTGAATCTACAATTTTCATAGTCATGAAAATAAAGAAAACTGTTTAAATGAGAAGGTGTGTCCAAACTCTTGGTCTGTACTCTACATATAAATTTTATTGGCTTGGCTCAAAAAGATTGTGGGGCATGCTTGGCCTCATCCCTTTTATAGGCAAGTAATCTTTGGACAGAAAATGTCCAAGAGAAACCACTAAAGTTATAGTGCGTCTATCGCCTTAGTCAAGTACGTCTTGGAAGGAACAATTTAATACATTTGATGGATGGTCCATCACTTTGAATCTATCAGGACATTTAGACAGTGATGACTTTGGACATGTCCAATGGCTCTCTATGTTCCCAACAAGATGGAATCAAGGAGAACATCGAGAGAGGGGAGGGGTACATCAGTACAGCATTAAGTCAATGTAGTGCTTTCATTTTCCATCTCCTCCACCACTGGGCCAATGGGGCTCAATCCTGCACATACGCTCCATTGTACCACCAACCATCCACGTCATAATTATCCTGCAGGGTCTGGCCCGGCCATGTTCCAAAGCTAATTAAATCTAATAAGAGCAATTAAGCTCGGTAAGGAAGAGGTGGCAGGGAATTGAAATCATATAATGGGAGGTATAAAAGAGTCATAGCTGACCACTCAGAACATAGTTGATATACTCCTTTTCCTAAGTGCACTAGGGGGTTTTGATCACTTGACATTACTGATCTAATTTCTGAGTAGGCTTGGACTGAGCTTTTTCCATCTCATGCACCTTAAAAAAAGGTTTAATTACCATACTTTTTTGAATCAATTAAATAAAAAAATAAAAAACAATCTCAGATTCATTAACAGGTGAATTAATCAAGTTTCAACGAATAAACTATTAAGGTGAAGACATTAAGTATGCATAGAAGCAAATGGATTGATTCCAGTTTCTCTCCTTTTGTAGGTGAGATTGCAGTCATAGACAGAGATCACATTAAATTCAGGGATTAAAAACCCTATTTAATCCAGGATCATGAACAAAGGTTTATGTTGCAGAATTTATGACCATGTGAACTTCATACAACAGGTCAGATGTTCTTTCAAATTGAAATACTGTTCAAAGCAATTGTTTTTTTTTTTCAGTAAAGAACTAAATGGATTACACAGATCAATTGAAATGGTTTGTTTTCATCCTGATTCATCCTGTCTGAGATCAAAACCGACAGAAGAAATCATACAAGTCACATAAAGCCAATGAATGACACATCGAGACTAATAAAAACCAAAATCAGGGCTCATCAACTAATGACCCCATGAACCAAATTCTGCCAGCTACAAATGTTTTGAAGGAGAGCCAATTGATTCTGATGAATTGCTGCACTGCCCAATACATCAAAGCGCTTCGTGCAAATCTGAAAGGCAAGTTCAAAAGCACTTCGCAGACATCAATTAGCAGACCAGATTGTTTGAGCTACCCCAATTTCTCAAACCTATAAAAGCACACATTTTTGACTGTGTCTCATCCAATAGGGTATTTTTGTGCAAATTACGCAGATGAAGACAAATCTTTAGAGATAGAAAAGCAATGACTCGAAGCAATAAGACACAAGCTTCCAAAACACACAAGTGCTATTTCATCTGATAAAGTGATGAATTGCTAAAGCGCCTGTAACATTCATCTTGACCATGCTTTTAATTAAAAAATAATAATCAAGCAGCATGATACTTCTCAAAACACAAGAGAGCCAACAACATCTGACGTCATTCAAAATCATCAAATCCGCTGTGCCAGTTGTGAATTTGCATAAACACGAATGAGATGAGAAAGGGAACATTTTCAGAAAATCAGTTTGGAGTCCATGATAACAAATAATGGTCCCTTTTCACATTTCTAGGTTTCTCATTATTCAACATAGTTGGGTAAACTTCTACATTGGTGAACAGAGAAGCTATAAAATATATTTTTTGAGTTCCCATTTGCTCAAATAGTAAAAGAAATACTCCAGTGTTCTTTTTATGACTTTCAAAAGAGGAAAAATAGAGAGAGATTTATAATGGCAGTCAGAAGACAAAATAATGTCAAATTTACTGTCACTACCACAGCTGCTGTATCACAAACACCTTCACAGCAGAATTAACATTTTTTTCATCACAGGCTGTGAAAAGAGTCCAATGATGTTTAGCTTTACTCGTAAATAACACTGATTTGTTTATTGGCACAGGTGCCAAAGAAAAGCTAGTTCTCAACAATAGACTACAGGATGTGAAAGCAAGCACAGTGGTCTCAGATGACCCCACAGACCTGTCATCTAACAGAAGAACACAAACAGGGAGGTGGGCGTAATGCTTTGTGAACCGCTCATTTAGCAATGTCTCAACACCTTATGCAAGGTGGAAAAATGATGCTGACCTTTTCTAGACAAACAAAAAATACTATCTGAAAGAATGCATACTTGCAACCTCAAAGACGACGACTCTGGCATGAAGACATCTCAAAGATGTGGCCATCCTTTTCAAGTGGCAGTACAATGGGGCATAACTCATTTCCACAAGCATTCAGCCTCTTGAAATCCCATTTGATTTTAATTCCTCATAGCTTTACCTATACCGAATACTGAGGGAAGTATTAACGTTCACTCCGGTTCACTTGAGGTAAAACAGTAATGACTGATTTAAAACTGATTCTCGAGGCAAAAGGGCTCTGATTCGTCTGAGAAGATATGAAATGACAGTTTGCAATGATTGGACATGAGGTTTTTGCCCCACATCAAGCCTTTACACGCTTCCCTTAATGTGCACTACTTCAAAACCAAAGACTTTTCGGCGAGGTGAACATCTTAAGATTTCATTCCATACCTGTTTGATGTTTCTGCTTCATCTTTGTGTTTTCCACTTGCTCGAATAAGCCAAAGTGTAATGCATCCTACATGAACTTTAAGAGAGCTAAATACTTGACAGTTGTGGTCTGTTATGCTATTAAAGCTAAATATAAGCATAAAGTTATTGTATTAAACTGAACCTTTACATAAGGACCATACAATTCAATCATTTTATGAGGTTACATCTGATACAAATGGGTAAATTTGACAAAAAAAAAAAAACTGTATGATCCATGCATGGAACAAATTATTTGTTAAAAGCTTTAAAGGTCCCATATTTTACACTTTTCTGGAGTTTTATTTTAGGTTTCGATGTCCTTAAGAATATATATCTGTGGTATAACTACCAAAAACCATCTTATTCCTGAGCCTCTCTTCTGATTGGCCTGTTGTTTTCTGAGTGACGCACGGCCAGGCCAACCACAGGGTACTGTACCTAGGGTCAGCCGACATCACAGTGTTAGCTGGAAGCAGCAAAACAAAGGGAAAACTGGAGGCACAGCACAGATTCGGCTACGTAAGGAGCTTAAAATATCATCTTCTTGTGACGTTGGGTGCCAGAATCGACGTAATGCAGCCTCAAACTAGAAATTTGATTGCATATCTGCTAGGGGTGGGACGGTTCAGCTTACTCACGGTTCGGCTTGTTTCACGGTTTCAGAGTCATGGTTTCGGTGCGGTTAGGTTATGTGCTATGTTAATGGAAAAACTATACTTTCTAATAAAAAATAAAAAAAGAAGAAGAATATTCTATCCAACTACAAGCAACAGCACGAATAAATGCAAGAGAGTAAAGATACAAACAATAAACATTGATTTTCATTTGTATTATTATTATTTTTTTTAGGTAGGTCTAGCATAAGTTTTTAGGTACAGAAATTGAATAATGTTTTCCTGCACCGTGGACTGATGCAACAGAAATAATGCCTCTTTAAAAGGTGACGTTTGTAATCTGTGCCACTTGCGAATATAACAACTGTTTTAAGTAGGTTGGTCTGCCATCGTTCAGACTGCCCTTAATGAAGGTCATTATTTAAGAATAATTTGATCACTCTATGTTACAAATGAGAATCAATTACATTTCAATTAAAATTAGCATTATACATGCATTAATTTATTAATAGTTTATAATTTCTTAATTATAATTAATGAATCAATTATAAATATATCAATGCAATATTGTTCACATAAACCTGGCGCGTGGTATACAATCAAACATGGAATTATACATGCATTAATTTATTAATAGTTTATAATTTCTTAATTATATTTAATGAATCAATTATAAATATATCAATGCAATATTGTTCACATAAACCTTGCGCGTGGTATACAATCAAACATGGAACAATATATTTATTAATCTATGTTAATCATAGCCAATAGAATGAAAATCATTCAGTGTTTGTTCATGTTTCTGTTACGTGGCATAGAGGTGTCTGACTAGGGGTTTCTGACTATCGGTTTCACTCTCCCAAAATGCCGGATCCGTGTGGACGAAACGCCTATACAATACAACATTTTTATTTTGTTTACAAACCATGTTTTACCTATATTTTTTGGTTTCTCAGACTTTGCATGTGCTCATAATTTTATAACAAAACACATCACCTTTTAAACTGAGGGCATGGCACCTCCAAGGTAAGAATTACCCAAAATAACACTCAGTGATTCATGCACCGAAAGAGAACAGGAACTGCTGGAGAGAATACCTGTGTATGACAAGGGAGTCAATCCTTCTGACAGACAGACGGTTATTCTGTTCTCTTTTTTTTTTGTTCTTTCCCTAAGGAACAACGCGCTTTTAATCTGTTCTGTCAGTGACCTTGCAAGACAAACGCAAAAAGCACAAACACCAACAAACAGGCTCCTCTTTTAAAAACTAACACACACACACAGAGAGAGAGAGAGACATACACATATAGGGCTGATGCACTGCTGAGCATGAGCATCTGTGTTGTGTTGATGGAGAGCTGGAAATAGCGGTGGAGGAGAGGGACATGGAATGAAAGAGAGAGTGATGAAAGATCAGATCATTCTACCGCACCGGCAAAAATGAAAGCCAACAAACGGCGGCAGATTCATCCATCTCCAGATCACCTCGTGTGTTAACCTGACTTCACCCCACATGCACAGGGAGGGGAAGTTAAGACTCCAGAGAGGAGGTGGGATGAGAGCCAAAGAATTGAGAACGGAAACTGCAATGTCAGGTCTGCAGAAATCCCAAGAAAGGCTAAAACTTGAATTAAATAGCTTATTACGAAAGAAAGAAAAAAATAAACAGCAGAGTCTTTAATTTACCTGTCAAAGGGGTCTTCGGTAAATGTACGAGTTCTTCACCCTATTCACACTTCACAATTCAATCAGCTGCTCCTATATATATATATATATATATATATATATATATATATATATATATATATATATATATATATATATATATATATATATATAAAACAAGCAGTGAAGGGAAAATCAGCTGGAACTCTGTTTAATGATTTTGATTTTCCATAGATCGATTACAGTGTGCACATCTAGATCTAAGGGTGATGAGATACAAATTACAATGAAGCTCATTAACGTCACATTACAAATGTAAATGTAATTCAATCCAAGTTCAATTTATTGCTAAAATGTAAATAGCTTATTATTGATATATATATATAATGTTGGTCTTCAAGTGTTTACAGTCATCTTGAGTGCTTATAATCATCTTGTTGCAATACATACATGTGAACATGTGTCAGAAGTCTTAACAAGACATCTTAGAAGACAGCATGAATTTGCTTCCTAGTTTCTGAAACAGCATTTGTTCTCAATGATGCATATGATGCCTTTCAATGCCTATACAGACAGCTCACTAGAATTTAAAACAGAAACTGTGGTATTTTGATGCAACTTTCTCTCTTTGTGTTTACATGCATGTCTGCTTTTGAGTACCTGTTGCTGCTGTCTTTCTCTCTGTGCAAACTAAAAAAAAAGTAACAATGTTATCAGTCCAGCCACCATTCACAGGAAACATTTCTGGAAAGCCACAATTGAAACCCACACCGCACACACATGCACACCTGTATCCCATTATTAAGACTTCAGCATTATTACATCAGAATCACATAATCTCCCACTCGCAGATGCACCACCTGGGACAACCTGTGTGGCTGTCTTTGGAAAAACTGGTTCAAAGAAAAAATATCACACTTGACAATGCTATTTGCGAGATTGTCGTGTGATGAAACAATGTCCTCGCTCCAGTTTCATGTGGATTAATCATCCTTTATCACTCAAAGAGCGATTAGGTTACAGGTGAGTGAAGCAGCCATTTAAAACTCGCTTATTAAAACCAAAAAAAGTAGCATTTAATGAGTGAGGCCTTTAACTAATTGGCACTCTGCAATCATGAAATATGTAATGACATACTCCAGTGCAGGTTAAAAGCTAGTTTTAAATCCAATGGGAGCACAAGGTCTTTCCAGGATCAGTGGTGGGTTAATAGGTCCTCGAGCCGGTGGATGATTGTGTGAGCGAACTTTGATGGCCTTGACAAAGCCCTGTGGACACAATCCTCACTCTCTATAAAGAATAACAAGGACAACCGGAGGCTATTATGAAAGGGCAAACCAAAAGTTTAGGTGTGAAAGCACTGTTCTAGAAACACACATATGCTTGCAAAAATAAATATAGAAAAATCTTATTTAACACATTTTTAATGTAGAGCTAGAGGGATATCATTTACCAAATTTTTTCTCAGTCGCAGATAACTGGAAATTATAAATATTTTCTACATGTATGGTCATGTGACAGAATTTCAGTATGTTTGCTAGATTAATGGACTGACACAGCTTACACACAGGCGCATCTTACCCCACCCTCGCCTACACACAAAAAAGACATACAGCTTGTTTGCACAGTAAAAGCAACCAGAACATTCAAATTAATCAAAGCACAAATGGTCTCACGATCAGAATAAATAATGCTTGTTTATAAGTCAAATGTTGTGTTGACACAAACTTTCATTAATTTAATCGTGTGCCAAATGGCTCTTCAATGCCTGCAGTCAGAGGGCATAGTCACTTAATGGAAGGCTATTAGTGTTGCAGCCTGGCTAAATGACTCAAGAAAAATCAATTTTGTTCTTTACTTTAAAAGCTTTAAGCATATCTTTTTAAGCTCGCATCATGGGCTTTAGTCCAGTTGAAAGTTAGCCAGACGCAAACAGCATACTAATTGTAGGACTAGGTGTTTTAAAAGCAACAAACTTTGTTGTTAAATGTGGCAGAGAGGCCCAAATCTGTGGTAAGTCTAAATCAGAGGAATGTCTTTATAGCCCTGCAGTAACCCAGCATGGCACTTTTTGAAATTGTAGTTTTATAACCCCCCTACCCTCCAGATTAAAGTATACAGTTACTAAGCCTGGTGGGTGTAACAAATAAATATAGTACATTTTCTAAAACTCAAGGGTCAGATAGAGAGTCTATAATAAAAGAAACTGAATTAAGTACGAAGAAGCTATTTTAAATATTATTTGGCTTAGAGCTGGTATACTGTATATAGGAGTCAAAGTGTATCATATGAAAAGCTTAAATTTCATTTCTGAACTTCCCTGATGCAAACAAGGAACATAAAACGTAGCCACAGTCACAATTATCGGTTTCAGAGAAAATTAAATATGCTATTTACTGCCATACACAGAAATTTCACTACAAAACAGCCGTGCAACACTTTGTACTCACAGGAAAAAAAATTTAATAGACATGAATATGCAATGGAGAAAAATTATTCAGCTTATAGTGTGGACGTCATCTGAAAAGTGCAGCAAAATGTACCAACAGATCAACTTATTTCAGTTTTTGTAGAAATGTAGGCAGAGTAGGCAGAGACAAAATTTTGTATGAGTCTGATATACAAAAAGCTGGTTTGTGATAATATTAAAAGTTGCGAATATCAAAAGTTGCGAATTTAACTTATTGACAAAATTGGAATATCACAAAAAACATTTGTTTACAAGCACCGTTTCCATCTAATGAGTCAAAAGCCCCTTTCACACTGCACGTCGGATCCGGCACATTGCCGGAACATTGCCGGGTCGCCTTCTGTGTGAAAGCAAACACGTCGCGGTATTGATTCCGGCATTGAAGCCGGGTCGGGGACCTAGTAACATTGCTGGGTTCAGTCCCGGGACGAGCGCTGTGTGAACAAAAGCCAGATCTAATGCGGTGTCGTAGTGATGCGCGTTATCGCGTGACTCTTTTACTGGCTGTTTTGAAGGAAGATCAACGTTCGCGACAAAAAAAATTTGGAAACTGTAATGAAGCAGGGATCAGTTAGTTCCTCATTTTCAACGCTGACGCCGAGATCGTTCGCTTGCTTCAGTGAAAATATAACGTTCCTAACGTTTTCGACTCGTACATTACATGTCACGCCCTGATGTCACGTGTCTTAACGGGACCTTTACGGGTTGTGTGTGAACGCACACACAAATACCAGGTAAGCACTGGCAGTGTGAAGGTGCAAAATCTAGCGACCGGGGAACAATTGCCGGAACACTTTACCCGTGTATTTGCCAGAATTGCAGTGTGAAAGGGGCTAAAGAGAAAAAAAATCATCACTTCCTGATAAACTGGCACTATACATCAGTAAGAAAAGTAGGAGAAGCTACTGTATATAATAATTTTCCTATATAATAAATTACTTGCAACTCAGAATGAGCAGATGAAACACAATGAATGTGGCTATTGCTTTTGGAGGTCCACTGGTTAGTCAGGATTTGCCGTCCTATATCACAAAAAAAACATGACTTGTTTGATGCGTTTGGAAAAATGTATTCTCAAGTACATTTGAATCTCATCATTATTCGTATTAACACAAAACCAAAAACGTCAAACACCACCTCAAGCGAGCATAAACTTTTTGCAAATTAAGGCATTTTGATTCGAAAATCTGCATTTTCTTCACTCGATTCTAACGCAATAGTTCAAAATGCAGAAAAACAAGATGATGGAAACCCAGCTAATGATCCCAAATACAGCCAAGTAAACTCTCAACTGGTTTCAGCGAAAGAAAATAAAGCTGCTAGAATAGCCAGGCCAATTATCTGACTTGAATCCAATAGAAAATAGAGCTCATAGAAGAGACCCACAGAACCTTCAAGATTTGAAGACTCCGTGGAAGAATGGGCCAAAATCACACCTGAGCAATGCATACAACTAGTTTCTCCATACAGGAGTTTTCTTAAAGCTGTCATTATCAACAAAGGGTTTTGAACAAAGTATTAAATACATTTCAATACTTTTTCCCTGTGTCATTCCATTTCATTATCCCTAAACTTATTTGCTTTCCTTTCTTTGTATATACTGCATGGAATACTTGGGTTGTTACCAACATATGGTATAAATTTAATGTCAACAGCTCCTTCAGAAATAGATTTACTAGGAAAAATGGTGATATGTTCAATACTTATTTTACCCGCTGTATGTATTTTCAAGGTCCTGATATGAACCTTTTGAAGACAAAGTACAAAAGAGCACCTTTTGAAAAGGTTCCACCACAGTGACAGCTTTTGTACCTTTTTCTGAGAGTGTACTGTCCTTGGGCCTCCCAAAAACACTTTTCAATTCGTGTGGCTTATCTTGATCACACCACTACAGCCATGACAAGACCTGACAGGCATCTATTCACATCCTGATAAAATAGAAACCCCCAGCCACTAACTTAAATACACTTGCAGGGATATGTGAAGCACCAAATACAACCTCCAAACTCCCACCCTTCCACAAACAAACAACCAGAGCTTTATTGCCTTTACAAAGACATCAAGGTTATGGTCATGGTACCATTTGAGACAAGCTACATTTTAAAGGAACTGCTTTGCCCTCTGTGTGGTCTACCACCATAAAAACATTAGTTATAAAAATATAAGACTATTTATCAGCAGCGGGCCAGGCAGCAGCGGCACACCGGAGAAATTCCAAAAAGGCGAGAAGAAAGGCCATCAGTTTAAATGTTGCAAACCCTGAGGTGAAAGGAACTTCAGAGCGATATTTAGTAAAGAAAATGGTTTAAGTATTTTAGGTATTTGCGGATGCAAAATTGCTGTTTTTTCTTTTCCTCTGTACTGCACCTGTTTAAATTCAACTTTTACTGTTGAGTAGCATTGGCTGAACATGTTCTTAGAGATTCTTTTTCTTGAACTTTCTTCTGCCAAGATCAACGGCGCTACACCTCGGACTATACAAACATGGAGCAATGGAATCGCTAGAGTTCAGGACATTTTACTGGAAAGACACTAAGTGAACTGTTCTATAGCACTGACTGTGCTACACTGATAGTTTTGTTGTATCCCATGCGGTAGGGGGGTGGGAGGGGGGGTGGGATGGGAGGGTGATGAATGTATTGCTATATATATCTGTACTGTCACAACATCTCTTTTATATTGTTACCCAACAAGACAAGACAATAAAAATTGAGTACAAAAAAAAAAAACTTTTACTGTTGAGTAAAAAAAATGAGGAGGACAATTACCCATTCCATTTCCTGCATGTGATAATTGTTGTTTCTTTACAACAGGTCTTTGAGATCAGAGAAATAGAAATGTTTACATTCTGATGCCGTCGGCCGCCGAGTGGATTAAGTAAATAAAAAAGAGGTCTTCCGATATAAATAGAACAAATAAATAAAAAAAATCCTCCAATCATGTCTCACCTCCCTGTGCATTAGTAGTCCGATTAGGGAGCAAATCCTTCCTGTCAGCTACAGATGATAACGTCGTTTCAACTTTAATGTCATAACACAGCTAATCCTCTTTGACGCAGATCAGCAGCAGACAAAAGCAGCTCACGGCGGACTGACGTGCCTATCTCCATTCTGCTATTTCTCTTCCTTCCTCCAACTTCACACTGTTAAAGTGAAGTCTTCACCCACACCCTGACATCTCCACTGCTGATGTCGACAAAGCCTTTCACTGCATCTTTTCATTCCTGGAATTACAGATAGAACGATAGATAGAGCGACAGAATGATACTGTAGATAAAATGAAACAGAATGAAAGATAGAATGACAGGCAGAATGATACAATAACAGAAAGAAGAACAATCGATAGATAGAACAAGAAGAGAAAATATATATATATATATATATACACACAACAAAACTGTAAAATTGTAAAATGTAAAAAAAAGCAAACAACAGATATAGACAGATAGTTACAATGATACATTGATAGAATGACAGAATGTTAAAAGAATAGAATTCATAAATGACAAAAGATAGAATGATCTATCATTCTATATCTATCTATAGATTGGTTGCCCTGTCGTTATGTCATTCTATCTGTCAGTCGTTCTCTTTCTTTCTATTTCACGTTCTATCTTTCGTTTGGTCTTTTCATCATTCAATCAATTCTATCTAACGTTGTCAAATGACCGAGTGAAAGAATGATCAATAGATACAATGGCAGAACAAAAGACAAAAATGAATAATGACAGAATGATGGAACATCAGAACGCCAAAGACAGAGCGTCCAATCTATAGATAGAATGATAGGATAAAATAACAGAACGATAGAATTCTAGATAGTCGGAATTACAACAATGGACCAATAGAATATTAGAAATGTAGAAAAACCGAATGCTTAAATTCAATAGATACAACTACAGGATGACTGACAGAAACAATGACAGAACAACAGAATGACATATCAGAAAGATTGATTTAATTACAGACAGAACAACAGACGGATATACAGAAGACTCAAACTACAGACAGAATGACAAAACATGATATCAGGTGCACAAAGATTCTTTACATTCAGATCCCCAAACACCATCATCTACACTGGGACAGTACATGTTGTGAGTGTTGCTGTTCAATGAGTGGCATGCTGGGAAGGTTACTTCAGAGGCTTCACATTCACGTGCAGCAACATTTTTCAATGCTGTGCTCAGGACAGGCTGTCTCAACTCTGTTCTGGTCTGATACTCTCACAGAGGGCACATCGACAAGATGTCATTACTGCTCATTTCACCTTAAGCCATTCCCATAAACCTCCACTGATCACAACTCTTAGCTGCACTTAGAGAGGGCTTCAGAAATGCCAGCCCTAAAACAATACAAATGTCCTCTTTGACTCTTGTTTCTCTGTTTCTCCCTCTTTTTTTTTTTTTTTTTAGCTCTGTTGGTTTTATCAGAGCTCTCTTTTAATATCTTTTTGTTGCACCGTTGCCATTTTTCTCTTTTCTTTAAGCCCCACATCAATGGGATAGACGTCGAACTGTCAAAATAGAACCAATTATTGCTAAAGATCAAGCGTGCAATTTAGAGATGATTGGGAAAAACTGAAAAGCTACAAAATAATCACTCCCAAGAGGGGCAAAGTCATTGCAGCACTTAATAATAGAATTCTAAAATACTCCTTTCACCCAGTGAGCCCTATCTTTCACTATGCCATCAAAGTGATTCTCTCCCTGTAGTGCCTTGCTTTGATTCACCAACATTGGTAAATAGCACTGGAGAATATATGGTAGTTTTGAGACCAGGTAGTTATGATTCCATTATAGGAACTATAGCCAAAAGGACAGTCCACCGAGAACTACATTTTCCCCTAAGGCCATTTTCCTGGTTGTGTTTGTACTGCCTCTAGGAACACTGAACTGACGTAAGCCAACAAACAGCAATATTGAATGCCGCACTTAAATGACAATGTCAACAACTGGAGGATGAAGGATGGAAAAGTGTCTGTACTTTAGCATCAGTCTATCTATCGCTGTTCAACATGTTTGCGCAGTTGGTTTGCGAAGTACGTATGGCTTTTTGAAAACTGCAAGTCCCGGTGTTTCAAATGGCATGTTTTCGGCTAATCAACATACACGTGTATAATGTTGTGACGTAATGGTTAGAGAGTCGGACCTGTAACCCGAATGTTGTGGGCATGAGTCTCAGGTTCAGCAGGAAATGACGGTGGGGGAAGTGAATGACCAGCGCTATCTTCCACCACTTAATACCTGAGGTTGAGCAAGGCACCGAACCCCAAACTGCTCCCCAGGCACCACAGCAATATGGCTGCCTAATGCTCTGGGTGTGTGTTCACTACTGTGTGTGTGCACTTCGATGGGTTAACCATACTTGGCCACACGTAACTTCACTTTTTATTTAGTCCCCCCATAACTAGAATCAGTCCCAGTTCCCGTAGTGCGAACATGCCAGAAAAAGCCAAGCCAATGGTTACAATAACTATGAAAGCACTTCTCTTGTGTAAAAGCCCCTATGATGCCCGTCATGACAAACAGCATTCGGAAATCACGCTGCACCTTACATGCAGAAATGATTTGATAATTGATAATTAAACCTGAACCGAAGTTGTCATGATTTAGAAACACTGATGAAATTAATCTGTAATTTCATTTTCATTAGCGGCTGAGCATCATTTGTTTTCATCTCTATGCAAAGAGTGCTCTAGACTAAATGCTCATGAACTTAATTTCATGAATCAGATCGAGGTTAAATGAGAGACTTTGTCAGCATTAGAATAAACATTAGTTGTTAATTAAAAGATGTTCATTGCTAGTTCTTAAGATGGAGAGACTTTTATTTATGTCTACATAGAAGAGATTATGCATATGTGAATACCGTTTTAAATGAATAAGAGACCGATCACCGGTGAAGACCTTGTCTCTTAGATGGCCATCGGGACAAGACCATGGGAACCAAACGAGTCCTCTGCACAATCTGACCTAAAATTAGTTTTATCTGAACAGAGAGGAAAGGCACACTATTTCGACACACTATTTCCCTGTTTAATACTGCTTTGACACAATCTGCATTGTGAAAAGCGCTATATAAATAATGGTGACTTGACTTGGCTCTAGTGTTTGATCTAGAAGAATGCATTGTAAATAATGGAGCTTTAATAATTTGTGATGGATTATCAACCAGATATGCACCTTCCTTGTAGGTGTGTTCAGATAGTATGTAGTGTAAATTAATCTCAAAGAACATACAGCACAAAGTCTGACAGTTGGGGCAAATTTTTATTCTCTATACCGATACACAGGTTATACAGGTTATATACACAGCTTTACAGTAGGGTAAATATATTCAAGTATTCACACAATTGATGCAAATATAATGTGTTATATCTTAAGTGAACAACTGGGAAACTGTTGGGGTAAAACTTTGGATGTGTAGCTAATATTAATCTAGTAATAATTAAGAAAAATTAATTATTTGGGGGGGGGGGTGACATTGCTAGGTGATTTTGCTTTGTAATCTTCAGAAAACTTTAATTCAGTTTTTCTCTAAATTTACTTTTCTGACTCCGTCGAATTGGCAACAGGTGTAGCTCAGTCATTTTTAATGTTAAAGTTTAAATGTCAAATGGCATGTAAAAATAAATGCCATGTCAAATAAATGTTTTTCCGATTTTTCCTAAAAAGAAATAAAAACTACAATTTGGATGATGACAGAATGTTCATTTTTGTCTGAATTATTCCTTTAATAACATTACCACTCTGTGTCACTTCCTTTTGGATGCATTCTGCATAATAAAACACTCTGGGAAGCTTTATGCGCTTCTCTGTCCAACTAACTCACATTGTAATAATGTATTTCCTTTCAAATTAAAAATGCAATAATGTCCAACGCCCATCAGCTGCCACTACTAATACAACGGTCCATCCACCTGAACAACTCTGTGTGACGTCCAATCTAGAATACAGAATCAAAAACACTTTAATATTCATTCAGAGTTCCCTGCTGGCTCCAACACTTTTTTTTAAGTGTTTAATTTCTGCAGCAGATAAACCACTTTCCCCATCTGTCATTGGTCAGGCAAACATATGTCCCCACCTCAAACTCATACCATTGATTGAGTCAGTACATGTGCTACGTTCAAACCTAGAATGACTTATGAATCATAGTCTCTAAGTGAGATATGAGAAGAAAAAAAAATCCAAAAAATAAAAATAAATTCACCTTAAAAAGTGATAATGTAATACCACCTTCAAGGTTGACTTAACTGATTATTTCTGCGTTTTGTTTCTGTATCCAAACTGTGCCTTTGAAAACTACCCTTTACACAAAACAGGTTTCATTCCAGTACAGCATAAAACAAAGAAAAACAAAACCTGACTAAAATACTAATGAGGCTCTGCAGTTAATCTTCAAGAGCTGCTTTATAGTAAGATGTCCTTATCACTGAAAAGGTCTGATTGACAAATCATCGGCACAGAAAAAAATCCTTCCCGTCAGGATATGTGCAACTGTGCTGTCAGAAAGGTGTGAGATGAGTCCTGGAGCTCGAGCACAGGGTGATAGAGGTCATCTCACTGGTGGTCCGAAAGTGAGGTGAAACAGAGGTGAAGTGAGAAAGGTCTCTTTTAATAAACTTCTCCCACTGCAGGTTATAAGAAGTCCATCATAACCCATGGCAGGAACTAGCCTGTTATTTTGCCAGCCGTTATTGTTTTTGCACAAACTTCAGAGTTGGGGTTTATTCTATCAGCAGTCAATCTAATACAACCGCGAGATTGGAAACCATATTAGACTCGCTGCGCAAAATGTTTCCCCACAATTCTCCGAAATACAAGTACAAATCAAACTGACAACTAAATAAAAATAGTCCCATTCCAACATGTTATCACTAGCCATGCAAAAAGATGTTCTTGTTGTATCTATCTTGAGGACCCATGTGATATAGATGCTATATTGTAATACATACAAGCTAAAGCGTCTAATAAAGGCAATGGGTGTTAGTCTGTGATAGATCAATACAAGGCAAACTCAGTCCTTAGAGAATGGCACAATCGAATTGTATCTCACACACTGGCAATTGCAGGGGAGAGGCGGTTATTTCAGCATGGGGGGATTGGAGCAATTGCTTCTACGTTGGAGAACTGAGAAAGAAATAATGAGACATAGAATACAATCTTTTATCTATCACTGCACATACAGAGCTGGTGGAATGTTTCCGCAACTTTCAAATGACATTGCAGTAGAAAGTTGTGTGCCATCTTAAAAGGCACAATCACACTGTAGTGCAGAGGAGCTTTGGTGGGCATTTACATATAGAAAGAGTAGCTTAAAATGCTATTTTCTTTTTCCTTTTATCTATCAAGTATTTAATTCCCTGGACAATAAAAAATAGCCAATATCGCATGGTTATCAATAGGGTTGTGTACCGGAACCCAGAGCCATTGGCACTGATACCTATGGAACCTGTATGCACCAAACCGAATCAGAAGGCAGATTTTGGTGCCTCATAATCGCCTGAGCGATCGATTGAAATAGTTGTCCTGGTTCTCTGAAATTTAAACAAGAAGCATGGGCATAGCTAGGCTTTTTTACCGGGTTTATAGCATTTAGCTCCATAAACTGTACTCAAAGTCCGCTTAAATTTCATATAGAAATGGCAGCAGACTGGTCTCCTCCTCGTCTTTCAGCACGCTCTTCAATCCGTTGTGGTTTTGTATTAAATAATGACCTAGATCATGAAATACATTTATTATTAGTCTAAAGTATTAGTCTAAAGTAAGGGAAGCACAACCTGTGAAATGAGAGCTTCCAAGAAGCGCATGAAAGCTATGGATTTATCTGAAATATATTTAATGTTCTTTGATTTTATCCATAGGTTTTTGGAGCTCTTTTCTTTTTTTCTTTTTTTTAAGTATCGGTTCAGGCACCAGTACTGTTTTAAAAGTATTGAAATGGCACTGGTGTCGTAAAAAACCTAATCGATACTCAACCCTAGTTATTAAAACATAAACCATACTTATAATCTGCCATTATTGACCTCTGTTGCTGAGTAACATGCTGGGTAAACATGGGCACTATCAAACAGATAAACAGCAGGATGCCAGCTTACTCTAATTAAAGAAACTGATTCAGAGACGGTGTGTGGTCATTCCTCATAATCAAGTGATTTAAACTCTGCTGTGACATTCTAGCAGTGTCTCAAACTAAACGCCGCTGCCAATCCCTGTGTGTGTCATTGTAAAAGAGTACCAAAAAAAAAAAAAAAAAGTGAATTTCGCACACACTTTCACTGCATCATGTCTCGACAGGTGATGTTTAAGAGACAAAGCAAACAAATATTAATACACTGGATTTGAAAAAGCCTAACACAATGTTGAAACAAAAAGGTTACAAATTTGAGGTAAGTGTAGGTTTGAGTGTAAATTAATTTCAAATGTCTTGACACCGACTCACAAGGCAATGCTAATTAAAATTCACTATGCAGAAATTAGTATTTGTTTTTGGTTACATAAGATTTAGAAAACGTATTACATTTCCAGATACAGCTTGTGATATCTTGTTTAAAAAAAATGAATTATCATATGCTGTAACTAAACCATTAAGGGGAAGCATGTGCGTCTGCTATTGAGATGAATGGCTTTCTACAGGAATCATACGTGTCCTTGTTCATATCTCTGTATACTACCTGCAAAAACATTATGTTTCAGACAAAGCTTTTTTTAAATAAAGTCCTATTACCAAAGGCTGATTAAGATAAAAAGCAACAAAAAAGCACCTACACACAACAAACTGTGAGAGCAGACAGCTATTATTGCATGAATTAATGTCTGCATAGTTTAAAAATAAATAAAGAAAACATATTGTGCCATTTATTTCCCTTTCAATTTCAGGCATTTGGATGATGCAGGCATGCTACAAGAAAACAGTAGCACAAAGGAAATTAACCTTGCGTTCCTGCTCAAATTCCCCTGTATAATGCTCAAATGGAAAATGGACTGGCAGTGAAATAGTGAAGCTGGTATACAGCTTCATTTGAATATTGCAAAGCTTTATCCCAAGACAAAGACATGAACTCTCTGACTCAACGTGTGCTAATTAAACCCACGACAATGAAAATTAGCTGTCAGTTTATCATTTTGCCATTTATTATCACTTTGTTCTTCCACCGTGAATGTATTACATAAATACTTTAAGGTGTTTAAATTGTTTAAGTTGCTTTGCCTGAGCGAATGAACCAGTCTGCTTAAATCCTGCCTAAATGAGCATGACCATGCAAGCGTATCAAACTTCATCACTGCTCCCAGGACAATGAAAACCAATGCAGGGAACCGATTTAGGGCCAAATTAATATCCTCAGAGGGTAAACGCACATGCTTTTGTCTTCCTTTGTATTCTTTCTCACTCTCTCCCATACAAACTTTACCATTTCTAGCTCCAAAATCACAGACCTGCACCACAATCATGGACGCTTCTGCATCATGACATCCACAAATAAACACAATCTTACGAATCTTTAGCCTAATCAGGCATCCCCTCCTGCATCATTAATTACTCAGCTGTATAAATAAATGCTGAGTGAATGAGTATTTCCGCCTGTCTTTGTGTCTAGGGCCTCTCCGCCATTTTTCCAGATGGTAATTCATTGTCTCCCTGCCGAAACGTAGTCAATCAATACCCAATTAAGCAGAGTCTGCCGTTTTCCCTTGAGCAACTGTCCATGAGACAAAGTACTTGAAAGTAGATTTAAATGCAAATGGTGTATAAGGCTGTTTCACACTTGGTTTAATTGTTCGGTTCCAATTCCCTGCTTCTGTAAGTCTCTGTTAATCGACGCAAGTACCACCACAGGTACTTGCAAGAAATATTTTACACTTAGTTAGATAATGAATGATTAATGGAGAAGATGACAGATTAAATGTATCATCAACAAATATTTCCTTTAATTAGTAAACTTTAACCATGCTTAGCATTTTTTGCTACTTTTGAAATGTGTAAAAAATATACATACTGTTTTACCCTAGCTGTAGACCTATATGTCCAACCCTAAACTATGATTATACATATTTTTTGTATAATTAAAATCATGACAATGTTAAAATAAATAATTAAATCAAAGCATTAAAAATGTATTGCATAAAAAGGTTTTATACAAGTTTAAGAAATTGTGTGTTTATAAAGGAGATAACAGTGTCAGTGAAGAGTTTGAGATTAATTCAAATATTTCAAAGTTATAAATAAAACATCCTTTATTTTAGTGACTGACCCGGGGTGTGAGGACTCTCGTGTTAGTTTCTACATTTTCCAGCTCATTTTCTGCTACAAAATTTGCACAAAACCGCAGTCATGCACATTTTAAATCACTAACAAACACTAAATTTTAGCTAACATGATGATTTCCATGCCAGTCGTACCTGCAAATGTTCAAGTTGGTTCAGTAGCCTACTTAGTTTGTTAAAGCAAGATTATTCATGCATAGCTTACACATAGGAACTACTATGTGATGAAACCGCGCTAAATACAGCTTTGTCAAAAAACTTATTTATATAATAGTATTCCCACTTTTTACAAAATGCAACTAATCTGAATACCTATTTTTTTATGGAACTGTAACGGGTTACAGTTACTAGATTTTTGTATCCTGATTATGTAACACCGTTACATATATTCCATTACTCCCCAAGCCTGCTGCTTACACACCAGTATCAAACAAGCTGTGGTCCGTTCAAAACCTAAAGCACCCTAAAATGGATACTGCTGCCTCTAGAAGGCCTTGTTTGGTTCTATCCTCTCTGGGTTTGAGTTACGCGTGACCTCCCTGTACTGCGGCCGGAGCTGTGCTGCATGCCTGTGGTCAGGGCGGAACGGGCAGCGCAACGCAGAGATGGTGATATTTAAGTGACCTCCCTTGTCAATATGCTGATCCACCAGCTGAATACACATGAAAACAGATAGGTATATATAAATGAGTGTGGGCACATCACACCTCTAGACCACATCCTGATACAAAAGCCTTATGTAAAATGAGTCTTTAAGCAGTCAATGCATGCTCAGGAAATGCACCGAAATAGTCATTCAGCCGACACTTACAATACACTTACAGAACTTATTACAGGGACAATCCTCTTGAAACAACCTGAGAATAAGTGCCTTGCTCAAGGGCACAAGAGCGTCAGTTCATGGCTTGCTACAACACAATACTATATTGGAATTTTACCATATACATTGATGGCATTAGATAAGGCAATACTAGAAACTGAAAAACTTGTAGTCCAACGACCTACAGCTGTTTTTCGTTTTTGCAGCAGCAGTGAATTAAATTGGATGAATTTACAGATGCAACTTTTCTGAGTTCAACTTGTGTATAAACGATTTCGAATGCTATGCTTTAGTGTACAGCATCATGGTAAAACTGTCTCTGAGAAGATGGATCTCCCAATTTATTCTCATACAAAAAAAAAAAACTATCAAGTACCAACTCAATTCAGTACCCTGATTAACCCCTTCAAACAGTATTTACTCTGAGAAGCACTCACGATAATGCAAATACAGTACACATGTGAATAGTCAAATGCACTTCTACAGTCAAAATCTATGTCTTGTCGAGATGTTAATGTAAACGCAGTCAGTTCAGGGAATGTAAACAGGCAGGAAAGAACTGAACATCTGTCAAAATATCAGATCTGTACATTGAGTCATGCAACATAAACACACCTAACAGAACCGCTGCTCACTATTATGTTGTTAACATTAATCAAACAACAATATTGGCAAGAAAAAAAAAAACAGAAAATCATTCACTGCTCACTTTCTTTCTTCTTTACTGTTTCTTCTTGTTCACCCAGGCAGAATTTATTTCACCCAAAAGGTAGGAAGAGTTTTTGCTGCTAAATATTTTTGGGGAAACTTTTTTTTTTTTTAATAAATAAAATAAAATGCACATGAGAATACTACGATTATCATTTTCAGACAACACAATTACCATGGCATTCCAGGGCACTTCACAGAATATGGCATTACCTATTGTCTAAAAAACATGTTAACACCACTGAACACTTTTGCTAGCACAGCAACTACTAACCAGTACTACACCCCAAGGCTATTTCTACGATACCACTGTGTTCTAAAGGGTTACTCCACCCCAAAATGAAAAAACCGTAAAAGTGTAGTTCGTCTTCGGAACAACAAGATATTTTGGATGAAAACCGGGAGGCTTGAGATTGTCCCATAGACTGCCAAGTAAATACCACTATCAAGGTCCAGAAAAGTATGAAAGACATTGTCAGAATAGTCCATCTGCCATCAGTGTGTAATGTTATGAAGCGACGACCTTTTGTACCCAAAGAAATAAAAAATAACTATTCAACCATTTGTCTCCTCTGTGTCTCTCCGTATCACCGTAGCACCATTTTGGAGATTATCTGCTGAACGCAAACAGATTACGCTATTCTTCATCAGCTGCGACACAAGGATACGTTTTATACGTGTATTTACACTTTGATTTGAGCGAAAACAGCGCATCCATGCAGCACGACTGACAAAGATGAGCATACGCTGCTTGCGTCCAGTGAATGTTCTCCAAAATGGCAGTTCAATGTAAGTCTGACAACGCATCTGTAATATAGTTTTTTATAAACAACAAGTAAAATGGACAGAGTTTGGCTAATGTATGTTTCTATCGATGGATATGCACTCTGGCGTATTCACTCTTCGTTCAATGCGAGTAGTTTGCTCGAATATGACCAGTCATCTACGCCATCATCAACCAAGTGTTGATTGCTCACATGCGCAGGTGAGACCTGACAGCCCATGTTGCTATCTGTGCTTAACCTGAACTTATATAAGAATTTCCAGTTGAATCGTTCAAGAGCCAGAAAATGCAAATGAGAACTCAGTTGAACATAACATACTCTTAAAGTGAAAGCACTTTCTTAATGCTAATCAAACAAGGAAATCACTCACCTAGCTCCCCCCACCCCCAAACATTGCACTTACCGAACCCTACCAAAACCAATGCAAACTGGACTGTTAAGTTAAACCGTTGCACCCCTAGTGTTACATAGTCTACATACATACTCCATGATGACACTGACTCAATGTTTATCAAGCACACACACAAACACATAAATGTATCCCTAGCCATGCTGACGCCGGCCGGTCAGCTCGCCTTTGATCTGCTGCAGCAGGTTATCTGGCCTCACACTAATTTTAGCCGGCCTGTTTGGCAACACTAGCCAATCCGCCAGCCTTCGGCAGTTAGGAGAACAACTAGAGCACCTTTACACACACACACACACACACACACACACACACACATGCTTTGCATTTATGGAGCCCCAGAGAAAGTGAGAGGTCCTGTTAGATCACATGCAGTATTTTTACAAAGCGCACCGCTAGCAGCAGCACTATGAGAGAGTTAATTATGTAGTCAAATATCAGAGCATGAGGCTCATATGAAGCCCAATCATGAGATGCAGGACTATCTATAGAGGGTCAAGCTATTCATAGAGATGCTTTAAGATATGTTTGAGGATCTCTGTAAGTCAGCATTTTGTGATAGTATGGGAAGACATAATTTTAATGGATTTCAACGCTAATCAGATAATACTTTGATTTATGATGCTTTGGGGCCAGTCTGCTATATCTCTTAAAAAGAGATTTCTTATTTAGAGGAAACTCTTTAAGGAGTGTCAAACTATCATTATTGTAATGTCATCCCAGCATCTTTAAAAGCCCTCATTGGATCAAGACGGTTCACTCACAGCCAATCATTATAATGCCATGGGCAGCTATTTGTATGTCAATAAAATCTGACAACAATGGTATCATAAATTGTGCTTCTTATACAGCAAAAAAAAAAAGGGGGGGGGGGGGGGGGGGGGTCACAGTCCAGGCTGTAGTCTTATACACATTATAGAGCAAAAATACCATTATCTATAATTTAAACTGACAGGCAGGACCTTCCTTTCATACAGCTGGAGTATATTGATTCTAACATTATTTGTTTCTACACCAGGTCAGTCTCCCCTTTTTCTCTTTTTTTTAAAACTACAATAGGGTACAATCATTATTGAATGAAATCAGTGTTGTGCTTTTAGAAAAGGTAGTCTTACCAGTCCTGTTCAAAACAAATCGAAGATGGCCACCACCTCCAAAAATATGCCTCCAGAATTCACAGAATGCAGGTTCCTGAAATTAACACAAACATCACATTTGAATTAGAAAAGGACATCAAAAGATAAAGAATTAGTAATTTAATTATAATATTGTATATTCACAAACTCTCTCTCTCTCTCTCTCTCTCTCTCTCTCTCTCTCTCTCTCTCTCTCTCTCTCTCTCTCTCTCTCTCTCTATATATATATATATATATATATATACACACACACACACAATATATATATAGGTGCATGTTATGTCAAAAAATAATATCTTCCATTCTACTGATAAAACCAAGACCATATGGAAATGGAAAAATAATATCATAGTATTGCATTAGTGTGACGCTATATTTAATCTAATATTTTAATTATATTTTTCTACAATTATTTCTTGATATTAATAACATATCACATGAAATGTTTGTAGTTTTATTTAACTTTAAATATAAAATTATTCAACAAACCAGTGAATGTAAAAATCTGTTTAAAATGGTGAAAAACTCAAGGCATGTTAAGTCATTTTTCTTATACAAATTAGCAAAGTTTAACCGAAAACCTTGAGAAACAATAATAAACTGTCAACGACATGCGTATGTCCACAGCCTTCATTGAATACTTACTAGACTGACTACACTCGAATATATATATACAGTATTGTTCAAAATAATAGCAGTACAATGTGACTAACCAGAATAATCAAGGTTTTTAGTATATTTTTTATTGCTACGTGGCAAACAAGTTACCAGTAGGTTCAGTAGATTCTCAGAAAACAAACAAGACCCAGCATTCATGATATGCACGCTCTTAAGGCTGTGCAATTGGGCAATTAGTTGAAAGGGGTGTGTTCAAAAAAATAGCAGTGTCTACCTTTGACTGTACAAACTCAAAACTATTTTGTACAAACATTTTTTTTTTTTCTGGGATTTAGCAATCCTGTGAATCACTAAACTAATATTTAGTTGTATGACCACAGTTTTTTAAAACTGCTTGACATCTGTGTGGCATGGAGTCAACCAACTTGTGGCACCTCTCAGCTGTTATTCCACTCCATGATTCTTTAACAACATTCCACAATTCATTCACATTTCTTGGTTTTGCTTCAGAAACAGCATTTTTGATATCACCCCACAAGTTCTCAATTGGATTAAGGTCTGGAGATTGGGCTGGCCACTCCATAACATTAATTTTGTTGGTTTGGAACCAAGACTTTGCCCGTTTACTAGTGTGTTTTGGGTCATTGTCTTGTTGAAACAACCATTTCAAGGGCATGTCCTCTTCAGCATAGGGCAACATGACCTCTTCAAGTATTTTAACATATGCAAACTGATCCATGATCCCTGGTATGCGATAAATAGGCCCAACACCATAGTAGGAGAAACATGCCCATATCATGATGCTTGCACCTCCATGCTTCACTGTCTTCACTGTGTACTGTGGATTGAATTCAGAGTTTGGGGGTCGTCTCACAAACTGCCTGTGGCCCTTGGACCCAAAAGGGACTTTGCGGGGGATTCTTGAAAATAGATTAGCTTCACACAGACGTCTTCTAACTGTCACAGTACTTACAGGTAACTCCAGACTGTCTTTGATCATCCTGGAGGTGATCATTGGCTGAGCCTTTGCCATTCTGGTTATTCTTCTATCCATTTTGATGGTTGTCTTCTGTTTTCTTCCACGTCTCTCTGGTTTTGCTCTCCATTTTAAGGCATTGGAGATCATTTTAGCTGAACAGCCTATCATTTTTTGCACCTCTTTATAGGTTTTCCCCGCTCTAATCAACTTTTTAATCAAAGTACGCTGTTCTTCTGAACAATGTCTTGAACGACCCATTTTCCTCAGCTTTCAAATGCATGTTCAACAAGTGTTGGCTTCATCCTTAAATAGGGGCCACCTGATTCACACCTGTTTCTTCACAAAATTGATGACCTCAGTGATTGAATGCCACACTGCTATTTTTTTGAACACATCCCTTTCAACTAATTCAACTAATTGCCCAATTGCACAGCCTTAAGAGCGTGCATATCATGAATGCTGGGTCTCATTTGTTTTCTGAGAATCTACTGAACCTACTGGTAACTTGTTTGCCACGTAGCAATAAAAAAATATACGAAAAACCTTGATTATTCTGGTTAGTCACATTGTACTGCTATTATTTTGAACAATACTGTATAAGTTCAATTACATTTACTAAAAGGCATGTATGCGTGAATTCAGAAACAAAAAACAAAAATACACACTCTCCGACACATTCAGTGAGGATTCATTTGCAGGCTACGGATACAGTGAGTGCAATAAAGCAGCTGTGGCAGTGTTGAGTGAATGATAGTTCTCTATAACGCGGCTAAGATGAGGGGTGCAGAAGATGTCTCAGCAGATTTAAAACCCCAATCTCACACGCACGCACGCACAGCTCGGGCCACCCCTCTCCTATTGAAACATGAGTTACAACAGCGCCACCTCCGCCTTCCATTTCCCTCCTAAGATGAGAAATGACATCTCAGCATTCCCTGAATTACACAGTAAGACTCCATCCAAGAGGTCTGCAAATGCAGCTGTGGGGCTGCTAAAGATGATCCAAATGTTTCCCAATCATTCCTGCTCTCCATGCACTAGATCGACATCACCAATCCATTTCAGAGCAGGGGCGCCAGAACATTCTTTGATTTTGGTCTTTCATCAGCATGACCAAAGCTGCTTTCTCCCTTACCAAAATCTCTTTGGACACTGTTTTTTGTTTTAAAGCTGTGAAACGTAGCTTTTAAAGTAAAAATTTTCATTTCTGAAGATAATATGGCATGAACAGGGTGGTTAAAACGTAATAACTAGCCTCTTCTTCAATTCCACTAGGAAAGAAAGGCCTCTTTCATTATTTAAAAAAAAAAAAAAACAACCACTGTATGTCTTTGTTGAGTGAAACTTCCTCAATGAGATCCAACAGGACAATGTGCAATCAAGTAAAACTGCTTTTCAAGTAATAAAGTAAGAGTTAAAACATCAAAGCACCATCAAGTAAATATAATATATAAAGATCTGCAATTAGAGTAAATGAAATTCAGCTTGTTGTACCATCCTACGTAATACTCAACCAACACTGATCCAAGGACAATAAACAAGAGTGCACTCAGAGACATCATTACTCAGTTCCCATGTTATTCTAACAGTCCGCAGCACTCCGGAAGTGGACTTCTGTCTCGTAGCGATCCATGGACAACTGGACATCTTTAAAAATTCACAGCACATGCTCATTACAACGAGCAGAAGAGCTGTGTGGGGGTGGAATGGCCGATTCTCTGTTAACTCAAACCACTCATCATCGAAATGAGCTTCAGCACTGCAAGATTATAGCCTCAAGGGTAAATATGAAATGGCGACCGATGTGACCTTTTCCCAATGAACTGGGATGATCTTTCACAAAAAACGGAAAATAAAGGATGACAAAAAAAAGGAAAGAATTAATATGTACGGGGCTTGATATGCGAGCTTATCTCAAGCAGTGCTGAAGAGTAAATGCAATGCATGCTGGGTCTTAGAGGACAACAGCAGTTGTTGTCCTTGTCACAGAAGCTGTGCATCAAGGTACAAGGGTACAGAAGGGTGCTCCAGGACAGCTCTCGAGAGGCTATGAATCTGCTTCGAAAACAAATCCGATAATAGTTGAAAATGCAGTGGAGTGCGGACACGACCCGGAGAAGGGCCAGCTTAGCACATCTGTAAGTGATATGCACCACACTCTATTGATGTGAATAAGTAAAACTTATTGATTATACTTTGAAAAGCTCTTTGAGCAAGGCGCAGGGAGTTCGTGCAAACAATGCCGCTCTTGATAGGACCTGCCATGATCGAGTCTGCACGCATACAAACAACAGATTGTTGAAAGTACGGTGCACTTTTTTTGGTGGCAAACACAGGGTCAACAGCTGTTCGCATCAGTCCATTTGCACAGCACACTAAGTCAACAAGCTGATGCATGCACTCACGTGTGCATGCACTCATCCATCAGTGCCGTGCCACGATCTAGCTCACAAACAGTCTCTGAGGTAGTTCTAGTAATCCTTGTCCATGATAGGGAAGCCTACTACACCTAAATCCCAAACAGCTGCAGCCGTTCTCTCCGGTCAGGATGTTCTGACTTTCTCCTCCTCGTTCTTCACGCAGGAAGAGCATTAATGACACAAACCCAGGGTATGACGACACACTTGTGGAATGTTTGATGGGGGATTCAATTGTTACTGAAGGATCTCTGGGTCTAAACGAAGTAACAAATGAAAAATGTCACAGTTTTTGAAATAAACAGCTTTTGAAAGATGAAAATATGATGAGTCCGTAATCTTTATATTCAAAGCCAAATTGCAATATAGGAAGTATCCAAAGAGATTTTGCAGAAATCAATAAAACCATATTAATATCTCTGCTCATTGGCATTTACAATTTTAAACCTAGTCGCTTGTTGTCGCATAAAGTCACTGACTTTTACAGAATTTTTTAATCTGGTTGCATTGTCTCTGTAAGCTCTACTTTAGATGACATTTTAATATTTTAGTATGATAAAGAACTCAAATTATTTATCATAAGTGTTAAGAAGCAACAGAATCAACTCCAAAGTATATGGCTATCTATGCAGTAAAGGAGATGGGTTCAATGCAAGCCGACTACTGTAGCATTGGACACGGGCCAAACATTGTGAAGTGCTGAGGGATGGAAGACATTCTCAGAGGCAGCCGTTTGGTCGCATCGGGTGACTCAAAAAAAAAAAAAAAAAAAAAAAAAAAAGAGGCAGCAGCAGCACTTCTGTACTTCCTATTTTTCATGTCTTTTCAATATACCTAGTGCATACTGCAGCCCAAAACGTGTTTAGGGAATTTGGCCAGTTCACCAAAAGTATATATATATATATATATATATATATATTTTCTAATTATTAGAAATGCTAAAATAATAGATATGTTTAAAATGAAGTTCAAAAGCACTAATAACACACATAGTTAGTCACATTATAACTAGTAAACACAACAAACTGCCTGTATTAAACGAAAAAATGGCACTAGATACCAATTAAAATTACTAAGAAATTGTATGCTGATAATACTAGTTGGTACATTAACTATGGAAGTCCTAAAAAATAAAAGTAGCTATAAAAATTAGAACTCACCCAATAAAATAAATTATGAAATGAGCCGTGGATGGCACTTTTTTGAATTGATAAAATGCAGTGTACTGCATGATTAGAAAATACTGAAATCCCAAATCCTGTTTCAAATGTACTAACATCAACTGATCCATCAAAACTGAAACATCAATTCAACAAGTTTGAGCTTGATCAAAGAGATCAAGCAACAGTCCTGCGGAGGGACATGAACATTTCTGACGGGTGACTGTCTAATCTGCTGTCAGTAGAAAAGCCCTCTCCACAGTCTAACACATGAGTAATGCATGCCACAGTAGCACAGCGTCGTCGCAGCATGTCAATAGCATAAAATATTCATTTGCAATAAAATGTTTTCCATTAAACAGTGCGGACTCTCCCATTCAGTGCCGATCCTAATGGGCTATGTAAATGACTGCTCTTGTGTTGTTTATAGGGGGGATTAGGAAGTGAGGACTCCAGTTTGCCAACTGCTGTGGAGAAGGGAAAAGGAGAGTAAACTGAGAGCACTATGAGTGACGTTGCCTCAGCTGCGGGGATGTAACGAGGGCTTTACTCGTTAAGATTATGCAAAGAGAAAAAGCACCAGAGGGTTGTCTAGCATCGCCAGCAGGAGGATACAGTGCCACATTAAACCCAGAATGAGGCTTTATGTATGAGGCAATTAAGGGTTTGTGGCCGCGAGCTCATCCAGTTTTTATAACGGAGAAATAAAACAAGAAAGTGAACAAAGAATACAAGGAAAAGTCCTATACGGCTGAATTAATCCTGATAAAAATCATTTCACAAAAGGCTCATTGATTTTTCTATCTTTCAGTGCTTTGTATTTTCTTCGATGGTATGTTGAAAAAGTAAGCTTTTGAACTTCAACAGCTCTTGAAGAAAGAAAAGCAGACAAAGCAAACCTTTTGTTTACACAAATACCATCTCGTCTCTCTTGTCGATTACTCATACGTCTCCTTTATTAAAGTGTTGTTTTTCGACAAACAGTCAAAATAAAGTGTGCACCTGAGCAGCAGCTGGTGGGCTGATTGAAAAGCCTCTCCTGTACGCCGCAAACTCAATAGTTCAGGGAAAGTGGAGATATAAGCACAGCCTGCCTGCAGCGAGGTGATTATCTGTGATTAGCTTTTTATTGTCGCTGACGAGATCGCATCCTGCAACTGCACCCAACATACCCAAGGCAATGCAGACTTATCTGATGATAATCTTTATTAAGACTAACCCTGCGGCGTGGGGTGGGCGTAAGAGGGCAGGCAGTCCTTGTCTTCACCTTCTGCTTTATAATTACGACACAAAGCAGCCAGTCACCTTTGGCACATGCTCATGTTGCTGTTTTGTGTTCAGGCAGATACGTGGAGATTGGTACTGGAAAGATCAGGGATGTGGGGGAAAAAAGTGTGTATATGGCATATTGCATGATGCATGCATGACCATGTGTCATTTACAAATTAGAGGTTAAAAAAAATCTCTGTGACAAACGGCAATCTTATTATCATTTTCATCATGATGCCAATCTTATTATCATTTTCATCATGATGCTAGCACTGTCAGGCAATTTACATTCAGCCCTTGGTAAAATAAGCTTACAGCTTAGCATTTGACCTTGGAAATACGAACAGCATGCATTTTTCCCCATATATTAGGATCTCGCGCCAATAAAATAACAGCACAGGGCTAATAGAGTGCAACAGTCGGGTTCCTGAAGTCAAAATCCCTATTCATTTTCTCTAAAGATATTTTATTTTAAAGGGGGTCATATGATGCAATTTCAAATTTTCCTTTCTCTTTGGAATGTTATAAGCTCTTGGTGAAACATATACAGGGGTTTGTCACTTTATGAACAATTTAACCCATCCTTGCAGAATAAAAGTATACATTTCTTCTCCTTGAAACTTTTAAACAGAAGTCCATCATAAACCGTGTTTATATATTTATAAACAATGACTACAAATTTAAAGTTTTATATTGTACCATCATTCACGTAATTAAGGAAAGGCAATTCAGTGGTCAACTCTGAAAATGCACACCAGTCCACAGC
Source organism: Carassius auratus (assembly GCF_003368295.1). Taxonomy (NCBI): domain Eukaryota; kingdom Metazoa; phylum Chordata; class Actinopteri; order Cypriniformes; family Cyprinidae; genus Carassius; species Carassius auratus. Next base: position 5,399,239 of record NC_039260.1, read on the forward strand.
CACACCATCCATCCTCTTTTACAAGGAATTTCCTTCCTGATCCCCATGCAAATGCTGGCACCTGAAACGACAACTTAGCCAAGATTCCCAGAGCTGGCCAAATTTTAACAAATGTGAATGGTTGAGTAGCCAGTGGAATTCTGAGTGGTGAACAGCAGCTGTGAATCTCTCTCCATCCCCCAACAAGCCCGAGATATTCAGCCCCTCTGATCCCGCTCAGACACTTGCCGTGGCTCTGTACAGTGAGCAGCGAGTGTGGCATAACTACAGGATGAGCTGTCAGCGCCCTGCAAGAGCCCTGATACGGCACATCATCCTAAAGGCAGCATGACATCATCGCACAAGCCTCCCTAGAGTTTCTCTGTGAAACTGGGGGAAATATTTTCAGTGAGATTCGGTTACTCAGTGAGCTATTCTTCAGATAAAACAAATTGGCCCTTACTTAGTTTCCTCTGGGATGTAAGCCTTTGTGCACTGCAGGATAAAAAAAAAATGTCCCAATGCACCTCTCTAGTGCTATTTCAACTAATAGACTCTCGGTTGAAAGGATTAAAGGGGATGAACGAAAGGTTTGAATAAAAATCAAGTCAGTGTATGCATCAGATGATCGTGATTTGAGTGCTGAGGAAACAATTTACCAAACCAGTGGTGGAATTGCCTGAGAAGAGATTTAGAGCGTTGTGTTCATAGCGGTCTAAGAGCAGATATTAACATACATCGATACTCGTGGTTATTTAAAATGCCACAGGAATGCCAGTACGAGTTAAACAAGTAGAGAAAAAAGATTAATAGGTTTTTTGTTACGCCGATGTGCCGCTCCAAGGCTGTGGGGCAGGTGCTATAAATAGCAGCTCTTTGGCTGCTCGTTACCCGTGATTCAAACATCCCTGCTTGCTAGCATGATAGATGTGTGCTAAAGGGTTGAATGCCACAGAAAAGTGCAACATGGGTACAACAAGGGCTAAATAAGGGGAAAAGCACTCAAGGCAGGAGGCAGATGAGGAGAGGAATATAAAAAAAAAGAGTGGAAACAGAAAATGCATGGACAATATGGTAGAGGACAATATGTATTTTTCAGCTTCCACTTACTGGATCCTACAAGGCTAGAGATATCGAGAAGTCATACTGTGCAGGTAGAATTCTAAAAGAAACTTTGAAAGGTCAGAATAGAGCAGATGAATACAGAAGACCTCTTAGAAGTTAAACTTAAATATTAATCATATTCAGAAAAATATTGACTGCAACTATCTACATTGGTCAGACGTCTTTAACTAATTACATTTGCTTTTCATAGTTTGTTAGCATTAAACCACATACGTGACTTTTCAGGAAGCAGTATCAAGAAAAAAATAAATATACACATACACACACATTTTTTTGGATATGAATACTATTTCAATATAGAAATAAACTAATTATTCAAGAATTTTGTCTATACATGCTGAACAAGTCACAATCACATTAACTAGGTCCGTTAGTCTGACATCATTTCAGTAGAACTAAAGAATTTACATAAAATAAAAAAAAAAGACAAATGACTGTTTAAGCCCAGCTGAAATTAAACATTTAAAATGCATGTAAACATATGGGCTGTGTTCAGTTCTGTCCCAACTTCAAATTACACCGTAAGGTGCCGACACTGTAACTAAATCAGAAAATTGAAAATTAAATGCTTTTTTATCCAGGCTTGCAATTTTCATGATTAATCACCGCTGCCACTTTCCTCGTGCCCATTCATATAAATACACAAAAGGAGGAAGGAATAAACTTAAGCACTTGTAAGCACTAGATGCACATGTATTGTACTCTCTCAGGCCAGAAGGCATTTCATTACCTCCGACAGTTCATTAGTTGCCCTGTGGAGCCACACGGGAGCAGCCCATGTCATCTGACCCCTGGCCATAACCTTGATTTTGCAGCACACGCCACAAGTCCCTTCACAGACTGCTGTGGACAATAAAGCAGCTAGTAATGACCTCTGGCACCTCAAGCTCCATGTGGCAGCTACAGCCACCTGTTCTCAAGGGACAGCTTTTCCAAGATGAATTAAAGACACCCCCAGTAGCGAGATCTGCTGGAGTTTGTTAGCGTCTCCCCAGCGGCTGAGCACTGTGTGTTGTTTGGGCAGTGGGCTGAATTGAGGGAAAGCTGCAGAGAGGCTAAACAGGCACAAGCATTAATACAGAGAGCTCAGGTAGATGCATGGTGTGTCATACGACAACCCTGCAGTGCTGTAAACGAAGAAAGCATAATCCAGAGACAGATCGAGTTTAGACAACAGAAACAAAGGGATAAGGCGAAGCTCCAAACTGGGACTAGAATGGATACAAATGTGGAAAATTACCATAAACATTGGAGACAATACAAACATTCCACAAATGTATCCACAATTCATGTCGAAACTATTTAGAATCACATCAAATTTTCTAAAGGAAAAAAACTTGGAACCCTCTCATTTGGTACATTACTATAGTATTAACATCAACAACAGCCATAGATTAAAAATTAGTAATTACTTTTTATTTTTAGATATAATCATTAATATTTAAATAAACTGACTTGTATACAAAATTGTACATAAGGCTAATTTTATATTTTGCAGTTTATGGCTGAAATTTAAACCCAAGACAACTTTCCGTTCAAATACAGATTAAATAAAACATTCATAAACTGCCTCTCGAACTAAGGCGGCTACAGTGATCGGTCACGTCAGAATAAAAAGCACCAAAACTGTATTGTTTGAATTTCATGGTAAAATAGAGTCTTGTTTTTTAATAAATGTAACAGAGAACGCTTACTGCGATTATTGGATGGGAGGTGTGCATTACAAATTTGGTTAAGTGATGTTATATTCACGCATCAACTGAAATCAGCATAACTAAAAGATCGATCCTACTGTGTGTTTTAAGAATCAATATCTGGTAATTAAAATGAAGTTTTACTACATTGGGAGAAACAGTCCTAGTACATTTTTGAGTGAACTATACAGAAATGGTTGTATTTCAAAAGGTTAAAACACCGAACTCAAACTACAGTTCATCTTTATCGAGCGATTATGTAATTTGACAACTTAAGTAGTAATATGCCTCCTAATGGTCCATTTTAAAAAACCATTCGTTCCCTTGTCATTTTTAAATTATGAGGCCTTGCATAAAATAAAGGAATAGTTGCTTTCTGTGGGATAAGGAGACATGCTTAGGGCTGACTTGATCAACTGTGAGATTAATGCAGCCTGCTCATTTACGTCTTGCTTGCTCACAATAAGCAGGTGCAAAACTACACACTGGGTTCCACACTAAAAGTTCTCCATTTTCCTTTCCTTTTATTTAGTAAACTCACACAGGGATACCGGATACAGTCCAGCGACCTCCCTGTTCACTTTATCCCTCAAATGGCTTTATAGCAGCCTGTGAATGTAGACTTGGCCATGGTGAGATTCCTCATGAGCTTATGGCAGCTCATAAAATCTCTCTCTCTGATACACACACACACACACACACACACACACACACACAGGCTAGGCTAGGCCAGGACAGGTCACTGGGGACAGACCCCATAACTGGCTTTGCTCAATTCATGGACAGCCTGTTCTGGCATAAATAGGGCATCTAAACTTGAAGTTGAGGTCAACAGAAATTAGTCAACCAGCACAGTAAAAGAAAGAATCTTTTACCCAAGTTGTGAATTTGAGGTAAAATGAACTCAAAAAGAAAAACAGTTTTTTTTTTATCATCAACATAAATATGCTTCTTTTCCAGTTCATAGTTGAAATATAATAATATAATATAAACAGTTAAATAGTAGCAAATGAGAGATTTGTTCACACAGATTTATTAAACTATACAAACATTAAATACAACATAGTAATAATATATTTCATATTTAGCTAAATGTTTCTTTTTAGTTTTTTTTCCCCCCCGAGCAAACTTAAATGGCTTTCCTTAGGTCAGTGGTTTTCAACCTGTGGTCCGCGGCCTATTGCAGGTGGGCCGCCAATTATTTTCTGTTCATTTCCAGTCCATTCTAGGGCTGTGCGATTAAAAGAAAACGTCCTAAAATCACGATTTGAGCGTGCGCATATGCCTAACTCCAGGTTCACACACTGTCTGTGATGCGCCTTTTTTCTGAGCCAATGTTGACGGATCAGAGCGTTCTCACTGCGGTAAAAGGCTAGTAATAAAAACGTGTGAAAATAATTCATGTCTAACACATGAGCATAGAGTGAATTTGTTAGTGAACAGGATGCAGTTTAAGTGAGAGGAGACACGTTTTAAGTGTGCACACTCTCTCCTCGCAAAGCAGCGTGTATCTGAGCAAGCACGACCGGTTTTGTGACAGAGCAAAGGAAATCTGCTGCGAACAGAGAGAGATTCGCACTCGTGCATTATTTTAATGTGCTTTCGCGTTATATTTATGCGCTCTCACTGCTGACCGCATCTACTGTATACACACTGCAAACACCTGAGGCACCGCTACAATTAATGAGCTCTATGAACAATGCATGGCAAAAAAGAAAAAAAAGTCCCTGTATACAGGATTTTTTTTTTTTTTTTTTTTGCCACAAGTCTATACATTTGTTTTTACATCTTTTGACTTATGTCTGTTCTAGAGATGTTACAACTTTTTGATAAAGCTCTGATTGGTTTTCTTTTGGAAATATGTTTCAAATTAATCCTGAATGCATTTATGACTGTAAAAGCACAATTGCAAAATTGATCAAAAAAATCGCGATAGTTTTTTTTTTTTTTTTTGTCCATATCGCACAGCCCTAGTTTATTCAATAAATATAGTTTAAAATCTAGCTTCTGAGTACTAAGTTATTAACCCAACAATAGCGGGGTCAGTTAATTTTTTTGAAGTGGGCCGCGCAAACATGTGTTTGGTTGTGTGGGCAGCGAGTTGAAAAAGGTTGGGAACCACTGCCTTAGGTAAATGTGGCATAATGTTACATTGTTTGTTACATTGTTTGTAATGTTACAATTCAGGCCCAAAATAATAAACATAAAAAAACTAACTCTTTTACAACGAAAGCAGTCTTTTATGGTTGCATTTATTTGATAAAATATACAGTAAAACCTTTAATATTGCTGAAGAAAATATTAATTTATTCAAAAAATAATTTGACTCCAAACCAAACCAAAGTAACCAACCAAATTATAACCTTTTTTTTTTTTTCAAAACCAAAGCAGAAATATCTCAGACACACCTATGATGGAGGCATGTGGAAAAGTGCAATGGCTGATGGGCAACATGCCATAATAGTATCACAGCTCTAACTTCACATCCTGCCAGTGTTCACACTCTTATAGATGCTCTGCAACTGCTTTAAATGTCCATCCTAGAGACCAAAATGTGTCTTAGAGTTGTAGAGAGAAGCAAAGACTACATCTGTCAGGAGAAGCAGAACATTTAGAAGAACCCCAATCCAACACAGCAGGTAAGAAAGTCAAGGCTCAGTGTTTTTCCCATCTTGCAGCTGCAGGATTCACACTTAATCTTGACTATGCTTTCATCATCGATTCTCTTCTGCATTACCCATAAGTCCTGCAAGCTTTCTGCTGTTATAGTGACAGACCGGGACACCATTAAGGAAAAGTGTGCAAGTGAATGAAATGAGCAAAGTACGTAGAAGACCGTCAATCTTGCTGAAATGTTCCTCTGCTGGATTTGTAGTATATTACCATCCTGCAAAAATCCCAAGTAATGGACTTTTCAGAGCAGAGAACAGATCAAAAGAGTCCAGGAGCGAGACGGCACCTTGCAGAAAGCGGAAAGACCAATTGAATAATCTGAATCTGAATAATCATAAAATATACAAAACTCCCAATCGCTTCGGTGGGTGCTTGAACTTGAGATGAAATGGATAATGAAAAGGCTTATCATCTGTAAAGATGTAAGTGACAGACAGATAGCAGCTACACCAGAGGTGGAAAACTGGGATGATGGGTTGTAATCATTACACACACACACACACACACACACACACACACAGTCAAATTGATGCACAACAACAGCCTCTGACATGTCCTCACATCCCCTCTTGAGCATAAAGATGAGAGAAATGTACTGTTGTTATAGAGTCACCACCCAGGGAGTCTTTAACCTGTTAACTGTCACTCACGTTTTTGAAGATAGACTTGAATGTGCATGATACAAACCTAAATTTTTATAATTCATGACTGAAAACATTTTGTAACATGATTTTGATGTGCCATTTACACATCTTTTTTTTAAACAAAGGTCAAAGCTCCTTTTGTAATGTAGATTTCTGCACTCTTGTCATAAATTGATCTATTACTTTTCCTACATAATTTTTAACAAAAAATATTGGTATAATATATATTTGGGAGTCTTAGACCTTTCCAACGATATATAGTTTGTCAAGATTAGATTAGATTTGATTGTAATATAGTATAGTCAACGTAGGCGTCCCGTATACGGGACGGGGTGACATTTAACAGGTTAAAGGAATACAGGACTGTTGTCTGGGAGTGAGCACAAACCTTCGGTCTGGGCATCACACAGAGAACGTGAACAGCCGTCTAGACTCCTACGGATCATGATGCTAAAGTAACCGAGGCGAAGAGCTGCATTAACAAAGAGAATAAAGGTCATCACAGGTCAGCAACACCACAACGTTCTACATGCTACTAACGTGTGCACTTTAAACAGTCAAACCACACATAAAGCTGCACAATTAATCAAATTAATAATTTGATATCCAATTATATCCAAATTAATCAAGCTTTTATTAGTAGTATTTTTAGCAGTAGTAGTAGTAGTAGTATTATCATTATTGTTATTATTGTTGTTGTTGTTATTATTATTATTATTATTATTAACTAAATACAATATTAAACAATAAGAAATTACTATTGGAACATCTGACTGTAAAATACAAGACAATTTATAATTATTATTATTATTATTATTATTATTATTATTATCTAAAAATAAACAAAATTGGAACATATTACTATAAAATAAATATCTAAGACAATTATTATTATTATTATTATTATTGATGAAATAAAATAAATATTACTACTGTCATTTTACTGTAACAAATATTCAAGACAACTTATTACTATTATTTTGTTAATATGTTTTATTTAGAAATTATTATTATTATTATTATTGTTGTTAAATTCGATTTTAAATAACAAATATCACTATTGGAACATTTCACTGTAAAATAAAATATATAAGACAATTTATTATTATTATTATTATTAACTAAATAAAATATTTATGCATTTTACATTTTTGAGCACATTGTGTAACCCTACAAACAAGCACTGCAAACCTGATTTTTTTTTTTATTATCAACTTTTATCAGAAACATTTTATTTCAAACCATGCAAAATATTTAAGATGATTCAATATTTTTAGTATTCTTATTAGCTAAATAAAACAATACAATTTTATCAGAAATATTTTATTTCAGGTACAAAACCTTCAGTTTTTGGTTATCTTTTTCTTTAAGACACTTAAAGCATAAGCACTTTAGTTATATTCTGGACTAAATCAAACCTTGATCTGTGTGGTGGATATTCACAAAACATTTTCAATATAAGTTATAAAACATTTGGTGTTCTCAATCTCAACCAAGGACATACTGTGCTTCTGTCTCAGGTTAGAAACAGAAGTAGACTAAAGGGTTTGCTACAGTATGTCCTGCTAGTAACCATTCACTTTGGAGATGCTTTTATCCAAAGTGACTTACAGTACACTGAAAGGACAGGTCACCTCGAGGAACCTGGGTTTAAGTGCTTCTTCGCTCAAAGGCACAATCATGATAGAGGATGCAAGCAGCTCTATAGTTGACAGATCTCTCTTCCCAAGGATCATACCTACAGTCTTCAGGCTATCAGCCTACTGTAGATCTTTAACTTTAGAAACCAAGAGACTTTAAAAGCCAGAACAAGCAGAGCCTTAATTACTGCCTTCCATTGCATTATAATAGAGTGCAATGAAAGTGGGGCTACTCAGAGTTCTACTATTTAATTAATTGAAGCTTTTATTATTTATCTAAAAACTGCAAAATGATCACTGATAGCTGTGACTGCCAAAAGAGCTTCTCAGGAAGAACTAAAATAATCAAAATAAATAATAAATGTTGTTTACAGCTGGCCTGGCCAGAAATATATTAAACATAGGATAGATAGTTCCATGATTTAAATAATCCAAATGTATATATACACACACAGACGTGAATAGTAATATATATTACTTAATATATTTTCCTCTTCATTCATGCATAGTTTAGTTTAGTTTCAGTGCTCACGACCAATGTCAGATTGGAAGACATTGTAATTTGGCATGAAAATATTTGTCCTTAAATGCAAGGCAAGTTTATTTATATAGCACATTTCGTACACAATGGTAATAAAAAAAAAGTGCTTTACATAAAAGAAAGTGAAATGATCATGAAGTAAAAATAACACAAATAAAACAAGCAATTTTAAAACTTTAAACACCTTTTACTTTTAGAATTAATGGTAAACATAAATCTGCAATAAAAATTGGTCAGAAAGTGGACAGTAAATGCTCTGATTGTTAGGCTCTTTTCAAAAACGTGGTTCATGATCAAATTGAAATTTCAATTTTGCAAATTTAGAACGATTCAATTCGATTCGATTCACAATTTCGATTCGATTCGATTATAACGATTCGATTCTGCATTCTTTAAGTGCATTCACAGGATTATTTAAATGCTTCTACTAAATTCTTTAAATGCTTAGTCAGGGGGCAAATTACAGTAGCATTTATGGTTAGAGAACCATAGGTTTAAAAAAAAAAAAAAATGCTAGTTTAATGATGCAACATGGCATATGTAAAAATGTATGTAAGCCAAGTTTTTAAAAAAGAGCTTAAAGAGTATTATGTATAAGCTAAAAAATTTTGTCACACCAGGGGCGTAGCCATAATTTCAGAAGTGACAGAAATGTCAAATACAATCCTTTTATGTATGTAGCCTACATAATAATAATAATAATAATAATAATAATAATTATTATTATTTATTTATTTATTTTTTACAAGGAATTATCTTCTTTTTTAATTACTTTTAATTAGCTGTAATAAATCAAATACACTGCTGGACAATAATCAATCATTTGTAATCTATATTTTTTTCCTAATGGCAATTTTATGATTATTTTATATACTAGGCTACATTTAATTAGCAATTATTTACATTTTCTGCACAGAATAAGGTAGAAAATATACTTTATAGTTTCTGTACTGTAATAAATGTCAATTAGCACTGCATCATTCAAAAATTGTTTGTGGTTTTTTTAAGTTTCATCAGTTCATTCTGCTTTTATTCAGTTTAGCTGCAGATATAGCCTGGCACGTCTATGAGAGCGAGATCGCTTCTCTTTCAGTGTGAAAACGTCTTTATCTCTATTTAACTTTTCCTCTCCATCAGCGAATGATTCTGAGAGAAAACGCGCCAGACGTCTGTTTGCTAATGAAACAAACGCTACTTTCATGCATCTGATTATCAGATAAATCTCGCGCTCTTATTTCAAGGTCGTTATTAATGCTGTGGTTAATTTTAAAAGTTTCCATCGTATATTCGGTTCATCCGCATTGTTTAAAAACATTTATCATTCAATGGATCTGTGTGTATGATTTAGACACTTACACTTCTGCTGCTTCCATGCAATAAATACAGCTGTCGACGGCTCCGGTAACTCCGTCGGAAAGATGCGGAGAGCCATTGACAAACTACAGAAAAGTAAAACTACTTCACGTTAGCATTACTGGCCACGAGTCCTATAGATCACACGTCAGCTGCGTCAGAGATGAACGGAGCGCGAGCGCAATCCTGTGACAGTCTCAGGCGGTAAACAGTGGAGCGCGTGAAGGACAGATAAGAGGCACGATTCACGAACACTCGTGTAGTAATTTAATGTGTATACATTTTGAAAGCATTGAATCGCTATAGAAATCGTGATTCATTCGATTCTTAGCATTTTGAATCGATTACTGTCAAAGATCGGCGATTCACGATTCAAAAATCATGTTTCAAGATCGATGCATATGAATCGACAGGGTTTGTAATCGATGCATCGAGAAAACGAGTGAATCGTTACACCCCTAGTCTTTTTTTGTATCATCACAAGCCGCAAGGTTAATTTGGTTTAGTGTATGTTTTTTCTTTTACTCTGAAATCAGTGATTTTCCATCGACTGACATTATGACTGACAGACTGCAACGGTTTGAGTTAAAAATTTCTGTTTATGTTCTACTGAAGAAATAAAGTCACCTACATCTTGGATGCCCTAGGGCTAAGCAGATAAACATCACATTTTCATTTTTGGGTGAACTATCCATTTAAGAGTTGTAAATTCACTTTTGCTGCCATAAATGATTGATTTGTTTACATTTTTACTTAAAAAAAAAAAAAAAAATAATTTAAAGTTAAGACTACCAACTTAGTCATCCTTGCAATTTCAACAAAACCTTCCCAATATCCAGAGCCGGACGTTTAGTGTCCCCTTCCTCTTCAAGATTCCCAAGCAATTGGTCTAAAATGGCCTTACAACGGCGACAGGCCATCCTTAATGAGTCCTGACGGAGCTTCTGAATAGAAGAACATACTGGATACTAGAGGATTCCATGCTGCTGAGAACTTTAAAGCTTAAAAGAGGAGGAGATCATAATCAGGTAGTGTGTCATTGGCCATAGGAAACCAAGGAAGGCGATAAACGCACCGAGTGCTTATAGAGGAATTCTTGATTCCGTTTAAAATGGCATGCTCAGTTTGCAGAAACGAATCCCAGTCATGTTGAGAAGAATTTTCACAAGGGTATTAATCAGGCCCCAGCCAACATGTGTGACGGATTTCTGTGGCAACAAGATTCCAACTTTATGGGTGTCTTTCATCATTTCAAAGACTGGCATTACATGCAACTCGATCTCAGTTATGCAGTTACCTTCATGCTGAGAAGCAAATGATAAGGCAAATCCGCATGCTCCCTGTGAAACACACCAAGACCCAGTGCTCTATGAAACGCTACCACTGAAAAAAAACTTCATGTGGGAAAGAGCCATGCAACTGACCTTACCAAACTGATCCATAGTAAAGAGGAAATTCTGCTTACTCGTTACTAAAACACACACACACCATATACATATACACACACACACACGCACATATATACACGTATACATATTTTAAATACCCATACATATTTTTTAGATATAATATATAATGTGAATATATATGTATTATTTTTAGCAAAAGACACATTAAATTGATCACGTGACACTGAAGACATTTACTCTACAAAAGATTTCTATTTCATGGCTTCAACCTAAATATTAAGTGGCACAATTTAGACAAAAAATAATAATAATAAATTACCACATGAGAATGATTTCTGAAGCATTATGTAAAACTGAAGACTTGAGAAATGATGCTGAAAATCCAGCATTGCTATTATAGCAATAAATTATTCTTTAAATTTATTTAAACAGAAAACAGCCATTTTAAATTGTAATAATATTTTATAATATTGCTGTTTTAACTGTATTTTAATCAAATAAATTCAGATTTGATGAGAATAAGAGAGATAATATAAATACATTAACAATCTTAGTGACCCAAAAGTTTGAATGGTAGTCTAAGATTTTATTTTGATGTACACACTACACTAAGTGTAACAGATGCGATTTTCACTGTGTTAATTTCTTCCCGACATGCAACAGAAAACGACTTCTTGTCATATGATCAAAAATGACTTCCCATCATTCCGTCAAAAAGTTCATTTGAAGCTGGAAGAGCATTTGACAACAAAAGAGATCACAGATGCTGTTTACCAAGTGCAACTTAATGGGCAAATAAATATATTTTAATGCATTTTGAATTACAGAGGATGTCAACAGAGTTTGACAAACGGATCCACACGTGCTGTAAAACATCCTTACAAAGACCAAGCCTCAGAAAAAAAGGAAAAACCTGCCTAACATCAGCAGATATTTGACTATGAACCTTTGCACATGAAAAAATATGACCCTTCCCTTGAGTCGCCTTGATGTATGACCATAACGACTCAACACATTTAATGATCCCATAAAAGGAACGGTGATCTGGCCAGTGTTGATAATAATAGACTTACCGTGGCATCATCAACATAGCTATGACCTGCAGCTCGCCAATCAATCCCTCCAGGCTGTATGCAGTCAGTCATGAGCCTTGACCTGCTGGTTGAGATAATGCAGCCTTGAGACGCTGGGTGGCCTTGATTCAGGACCAATTTAGGAGCAGCCGGACTTAATTAACCAATGCAAAGCCCTAAAAAAGCAGAGCCGCATCCTGATTTGCCAAGGTGATGTGTGGACCTACCTAAAAAGCAAAGATGACCACACTGATTCAATACATTTATTAATGATAAGGGAAATCAGGCTCAAAATTGCACGGATGCTCCGTAACATGATACATCCTGCCTCAAAGTATGTGGAGATAGGTGATTAATACTATAAGGAGATTTCCTCTCCCACTCTTCGGGAAGGAGAATCAGGGGTAATGTGGGCCTCTCACCCTGCCCGCTCTGGCTATATTTACTCTGTTAAAGCATCCCAGCACATCACGTTGGGATTCTGTTACTCTTACTCAGATGCACGCATACACACACACACACCCACCCACCCACACACACTTCTGGCTTTGGGAGCTACGATCACAAGTCGCATTCGCACACATTCAATCTAGCCATCACATGGAGACCAGATGCTGAGACTACTAGCAAACTCCAGGGATGGGTTTTCACCCTTTTAAAGGAATAGCTCACCTAAAATTAAAATGTACATCTACATGTACATCCACAATGTAGACAGGTTTATTTCTTCATCAGTTTCAACAGATTTGTAAAAAATCTAGCATTACAGTTATTAATCACAGATGGATCCTCTGAAGTGAATGGGTGCCGTCAGATTAAGAGTGCAAACAATTGATAAAAGTGTCAATATAATCCACAAGTAATTGTCACAGTCCGAGTCCATCAGTTAACATCTCCTGACGTTAAAAGCTGTATGTTTGCAAAGTCAGATTGTAGTTTCAGACTAAAATATGAGTCTTATATACATGCTTCTGCTTTCTCTTGTGACAAAGTTTAGTCTGAATCAAGAGAGTTATTAGTATATATTTTATTTAATGCCATATCAGCATTTTAGGCTATTTTCACTGCAAAAACTATTTTTTTTAAAAAAATACATAAATTACATTAATATGAGATAAAGATTCTAAAACTTTTATACTAAAAATTTATACTAAACTCTTTACGTGAGTTCTGAATCAGGAGAGAGAAAAAAAATGCACAGATCAAGCAGAGGTTACAACTGAATTCCAAAACCTTTGTAAACAAGAATGTCAGCTGATTTTTATATGAGAGGACAAAAGAGGATGGACTTTTAAATGGAGGAAGCTTACAATGGATTATGGAATATTCTGGCTATAAGCAATGGTTTTAAATCCTTAATGATGAATTTGTCTCTTACAATCACACAAACATCAGTTGATGGACTGGAGTTATTGTTGATTCATTCTGGATTATTGTGATGTTTTAACAGTTGTTTGGACTATCGTTCTGACGGCACCCATTCACTTCAGAGGGTTCCATCTTTGAGTAATTGATATAATGTTATACATATTTATTTTTTTAATCTTTCCAATAAAGAAAAAAAAACAAATTTAGATCTTGTGTGGCTTGAAGGTCAGTAAATTCTCAGCAAATGATCTTTTTTTGGGTGACCTACTCCTTTAAGACATTTAATGAATGGCTCTGCCTGTCCCAGCAGTCATTTGGTCTAATTCAATGTCTCACACTGTCTCTTTCGTCCTGTTCTGAGTGTAATGAAGAAGGACCTTGCAAAGTGGATACAGCTTGTTAAACAGATGTTAGATGGGAGCACAAATAGGTACAATGTCTTAGCCTATTTATTAGTGACTTGCCGTGGTACATTATGAGCATGCTAGTGCAGATTATAGTGAAGCACATCTAATGAAACCAAACTGTATGCTGCCCTCTAATGGATGGAATCAGAATCACCCATGAGCGTCTAATAAGGATAATTTGTCTTTAGTGTAATCAGAACAAATCACATTGATTTTGAGTCAGGGATGCCCATCCTATGCCCATATGATATGATATGAATAAATGGCCCGTGGGAGTTCCTTGCCTGTGCACAAATATCAAATGGGCTGCCTCTGAAGTTTCCAATTACCTCGACTGCTTCCCCCAGTGCTACAGCAGAGCTGCCGACAGATTTCAATTTGAGCGGTATTGATTTTTGCACAAGCTGCAGAGGTTCTGCTAGATGATATCTTTACTAGAAACATCACACATACCTAAAGACATGATTTAACGTAAATGAAAGCATTTCCAGTTTCTTACAATAGCTTGTCGGATTCTAAGCTCATAATAAAGCAATAGAGACCACAGAAAATCTAAACATAGTCAAGGGAAGAGTTCCTTACTTTTCTCTCTTTTTTTTCTATCAAAGACCACTTTCCATGTACGTTTTGAAAACAGACTGGATCATTTTCATCAAAAATCTGAATAAATATTTTGTAAATAATACTTTTCTGTGCAAAACTCACCACCAGAATACAGTGATTGATTGCCACAGCATTAACTTGCAGTTGCTATGTTTATTTATTTATTTATTGGTGTTTGCTTATTGGCACAAGAAATGTGCCCTAGATATGCATTGTCCCTTCATAAATCAAATTCTATGGGATAATGCTGCAATTTTTAGGTTCATTAGACAAAAATAATAAGTCTAATCACTCACAAAAGTAACAGCAGACCTATCTTCACTGCTTTTTTTTTTTTTTTTTTACACGTTCACTGTTTAAACTCAAAATAATGCTCTAACATAATTAAAAACACATTTTCTGAGGTTCTACACTGAAACACCGACTCAAAGCTGAACACTTCTTGTGGGATTGTATTTAAGATCCCAAAAAGATACTGCCAGCTTGTCATCACTAGATGGCACTCACTACAAGGAAACTGAACACTAACATCTGCTCAGAGAAATCTGGTGTATATCTCATATGAGCACAAGCCTAAGTGCATTCTGATGCGGAAAAGTTACTGTGGTTAAATACAACCAAACATCTGCAGCATCTATTGTGTTCCTAGACGTAAACACAGAATGAGGCATTTACTAGAGCTTTGAGTACATTCAAATGCACTATAGTCATCTTTGCCCTTTAAATCTGTGGTGTTAGTCATCAATCCTATGATCGTATCATCCCCAATGAATAAAGCCTTAAGAATCTCACTCATCCCTAACAGTTGAGCACACCCACATCCAAATATGATCAAGGTCAAAGACTCAATCCAGTCGGAGTCAACGCTGACCCCCAGATCACATGTGGTCCGTGCTCTTAAAAGATACATCCATGCAGAAGGTCCACGAGAGGCCAGGAAAAACAGTGCTTGAATCATAGGAACCACTAGGGAATCGGCCAGTTGAGCTTCCACACCCTGGCTAAATCAAGCATGGTCATCCGACACATGCTCTGGGTGGGGGGGTCGTGTCAATACGCTGACTCCCTCGCTGGAGATAGCACATGTGGCCAAGAATGTACAGCGATCGGAAACACAGCTCACGTAAACTTACAAATTAAGCAACTTGCATGGAACGCACTTAAAGCAATTGGTGCAAAGAGTTTTACTGATGTCTCCAAGAACTCTCACTGTGATACACGTCATTATATCTCATGATCAAACCTCTCTGACTCACCCCGAGAGAGGCACATCATCCTGCACTCTCTCCAAATTTAGAACCGAGATTAGGAGCGATGGGCCCTGCAGCTCCATACATGGAGAACAGGATTGATATCACTTGGATTCAGCTCTGTAGCTCTGCTACAGATGAGAGACTTCTGAGTGAGTGAAAGTTTGCACAAAGTGAAGGTTGTCGACTACTTGTGGATAAACTCAAAAAGCTCTTTGGGTGTTTGCATTCTAAACTGCAAGGTTTAAAATCGATACCAATAAGAACAAGCATGGAAAAGTTTTTATTACCTCGAGAGAAAAAGTTCTGTAGGTACTGCGCATCTGTCCTGGAGAAATTATGAATACATATGTTGGCAATGTTCAAAGATAAATACTTTCTGTGAGAATGTAAGGTTTGTTATTAGTCATGTTTTTACTCTCTGAATGCCTTTCTTGCTTTTTTCCCCTCATGAGATATTCTAAAAGAAATAGCAAGTGCTGATATTGGTTTAAAACATTATTGGGGGAAAGAAAGTGGAAAAAAAGGCTATAACTCATAAGTGATACCAGGAGGATCTACCTACCAAAGATCGATGTGCAGATATTATAAAACTAGAAGCTCTTACATAACTACTTAAAGAATCCAACTTTAAAAACAAGTTTTCAAGAATTACTGGGAAAATATTATGGTGGTGCAAATAAATGCAGGTCTGATTTATAATGCAACTTTGAATATGCTTAATGTATACATAGTACACACACACACACATAAAATCCACTTTTCGAAAGTTCAGTGCCAAGTTGATTTTTTTTACCCTTTTGAAAGAAATTATTACTCTTCTTCAGCATGAATGTATTAAATTGATCAAAAGTGAGTTTATTACAAAAATACGTTATAAATGGTGTTCTTTTGAACTTTCTATTCATTAAATAATCTAATGCAATCAAGGAGGACGGGTCAATTTGGGACATTCTACTAAGAAAACCATTAATGCTGTCTCCACGTTCACCTCAACTAAAAGCACACTGTGTTCATACACAAGAGACTGCCAACCCTGATCGTGTAGAACCCTTTTTTTTGCTAAAAGACATGATCAACTTTGACCCTCACTAAAAATCGCAAGGAAAACATAAGAGCAGACTGGAGAGGTTTGCTGAAAGGGCACCTTTATGAAGAGAATATATAAAGGTTAAATCCAATTTGTGAACGTGATCTTTCGTGGGGCTGGACATACAGGCCGACCAGAGAAAGCAAACACATCTGGTTAGAGAAAAAATAAAACACGAGGGCTTTATGGTTAATAACATGGACTGCTAACAGAAACGTTGCAGGCTCGATTACTGCCATCACAATCAACACTGTGTCCTCGACCGCCTCCTCCAGGGAGACGCTAACTGCAATCAGGATACTAAATTGCTTTGGATGAAAAGTATCTGCTACATGGCAAGGAATATACATAGCACACACACACACACACAGCCATTAGGAGTGAGTAATACCTGGTCTGGTGTCCATGGTGCAATACAGATCACCATAACCTTTCCAAACAACACTGATGCATCTACTTGAACTCTCCATTAGCAGGAATTTCTTGTCCAAATAAATAAATAAATAAAATAACTTTCTTATAAAATGTTGTCTGTTCATAAATTCTCCACAAGTTTGTCCAAAATCAGCACTACAGTCGGTGTTATTTGCTAATAAAAGGCACTAGAGTATGACTGACCTAGTTTGTAGTCAGTTATTTGTTCCCCAACCCATGAAGCACCTGCATGAATCTAATAAAAGAATCTAAAATGAGATGCTCATTTTTCTCTATTTTTCACTGTCGTAAAAGCATGGCTTCCAGGGGTTGAGAATTGGTGTGATGAGGCTCTAATTAAACAAAAAAGGAAACCAACAACAATAAATATTCATAATGACAATAATAATAATAATAATAGTAAAAATAATAATAAATAGTTGTTATAAACACTTATATATATATATATATATATATATATATATATATATATATATATATATATATATATATATACACACACACACACATATAAATGCCTTTCATTCTAACATGTTGATTTGGTGATAAAAACACATTTCTTTTCAATCTTGAAATGTGTGTGTGTTCAGGATTTTTAGAAAGTACAGCATGTATTTCAAGTGGAAATATTTTGTAACATTAGAAATATCTTCAGTCATTTTTGATGAATTGAACATGGCCTTGCTTGAATAAAAGTATTCATTAATTTCAAAATCTTACCCAATCTGACCCAAACCCTCGGAACAGTAGTATATATTGGAAGTATAAAAGAGCTTGACTGCAAAAGTTAACTAAACAAGAGAAAACTAAAAAATCTGATTAATAAAAATAGTTTTGCTAATGTCATTTTGAATGCATGCGGTCAAAGGCGATGACAAAAGATTTTTACATTTGCATGGTCCATGTTTCTTTTCAAAAAGCGTAATTCAGAGACATGAGAATGCACAAAATTGGCAAATGTAATTCATAGAGCATCGTCATCGCTCACTGTGGGAAGTGCTTAGCTCTGTTCCATTACATGCTGCAGATAAAGTGGCTTAAAGGTTGAGGGCAAATCTCACACATATTTTACCATTTATAAAAAAAAATAAATAAATAAATTAATAAAAATCCCTTCCTAAGCTGATAACTTCCTCCCCTCCTTTGTCTCACTAGTTAAGTCACAGAAGAAACTTCAGTTATTGTTTGACATTGTGTTCTGCTGAATAATTCATGCCCTCAAGAGTCATGCTGGAATGCCCAGTGTCAGTCTTCTCTGATACTGACACACAAATAAGTACAGAAAATGATAAGGTACCTTGTTAAAATGAACTTCAAACACTAATTCCAACATTGGGAACAGCACATCACACCATGAATCGGCCAAGTGTATCATCTCTCAACAGGTGTCACTGTGGATGTTTGGGTGTTAATCTGAGCTTTAATCTGAAAATAGCAAGTTAAATATTAATTCCTCACAATATGACACTTAACTTAAATGTCCATCCTGTTTGGGCAAGATAAAAGACTTGTGCAAGGCCAGAACTGGATGAAGTAGAAATGGAAATTTTGCTAAATGCAACCCACTTGAGCTGCCCTCGAGGTACCCAAAACACTTTTAAAAGCCTCTCATTGTTTGTTTGTTTGTTTTGATTGTTGCTTGCCTTTCGTAATTTAATTCAGCATTCCATTTAAATTAAACGTGACCTTTTCCCTAATTCAAAGCATATGAAGAAATAAAAAACACATTAAAAAGTCAGAGCAAATGGTGTGTTTGATCACATTGCAAACTGCAAAAAGTTGCCATCAGTTGTAGAGGAAGAATTATCATCTTGAACTTGTTCTGAAACCGCTTTCATCAGCTTTCCCTCCTCGTACAAACACCTGACAAAAGCTGGGTGTAGGTCTCTCTGTCCTGGTAATGCCCATCCGCACTGCTGTTCAGAGCCAGATGTGTCTCAGCTCCAGGCAGTGAATACTTCAGTTACCTGCCTCAGGGACCACCGTCACAGTGGGCAATCAAGATCTTCAGAAAGCTGCCAGTCCAGCATACCAAACAGGGCATCTATATTCTCAGCAGATAGACATGGCAAACATTTTGACTTAAATTTAGCAGCCATTTTGTCAGCATTCAGTGTTGAGAGAATACATTGTGTGTGTGTGTGTGTGTGTGTGTGTGTGAATACAGAAGAGTTCTACACTCCTTATTAACTTACGTGGGATAGTTAGTTCAGTTTCATAGTTCATCCAACTTAACAACATTGTTGTTGTCGTTTCAAACATTGATGACTTTCTTTCTTGGACTGGGACACAAATGAAATGTTTTCTGAGAATGCAGTTATTTTGGAATAAATGGGGAATGATGGCTTAAAAACTTCACAGAAAGGACACAAAACCATCAAAAATAAGCACACACAACCAGCACGCTATATTTCAAGATTTCTTTAAATCATCCAATAGCTTTGACTAAAACGTTAGTCCTTATTCACTTACAATTTTTGTAAACGAATAATTGTGTGAACTAGTTCAAATGATTCCTTAAAAAGATCCAAGTCAGAAGGTTGATTCATTAACCAATCAGACATTAAAACATTGGTGGGTATGAAGATTTTAAGAGAGCAATGACTTCAGTTTTAGCATGTTCCTCACAAAAATATCTAGATGTTTATGATGCTATATATGGTAATTTTCCATATTCCTTTTGATTCTTAACATCCAATGCCCTGATTCACTTCATCACATAACATCCAATTAATTTACCAACCAACTACATTCTTCAAAACATCTTTTGTGTCCTCTAAAAGAATGAACATGATGAAAATTTATATTTTGGGGTAAACGATTACTTTCAAATCCATTTACAGCCTTGACACTTTTCCTACCTTTGCATCAAGGGCATTTGTAAAACTGAATTACACCAAATTAACACTCACTGCGCTTGACCTCAATGCATTATTGTAATTTATAAGCTAATGTCTAATTTAGCCTCTAGTGCTTTGCTGACACTTTGAGGATTGCACTGCATGTTTTCAAACTCACCCACTTACATAAGATGTTAATTACTACCCTACCGAAATGCACTTTAATATCATCTTGCTAAATGTTTGATGCGGTGCAAATAAAAATTTCTCTGCAGAGGAAATCTGTTCCCTTCCACAATAGAAACTGGCCTAAGAGACTACCTGACTGGAGGCAACACTACCCAGACAGCCAATCTCACGCAGCTCACCATCCCATTCACAGAAAAATGCAAAAATCCACAGACGATTACAGTATGAATGAAGAATTAGGTCTATAGAGAGAGAGAGAGAGAGAGAGAGAGAGAAATGCATGAAAACTTGATTTTGACCCAATTACTCTAATAATCCCCTTATTGTTATTTTTCAACAGGACATACCCACCCATTTTCTTAATTGTTTTACAAAATAAATGTTTAATGGAACCATTAAACTCCTTAATAAGGAGGTAATAATTATTCAAGGTCATTTCGGACCATTGATTTAAAAGAACCTGGTGTGCTCTCATCTGGTTTGACAGGTAAATTGATGGAGGCATGTGGAACCAAATGTACTGAAAAAGGGACAAGAATAATGCAATTCAATTTTAGTCTTCTGGTTGCTCCTTTGAAATGATGATATGGAAACTAACTCTTCAAATGTGCAGGTTGTTATTGGCAGAAACAAATTCCTTGATCCATAAACAGAGCATTAAAAACATAAATCATTTTCTTGATCAGGGGCCACACTGTTAAAATCAAATAACAGCTTCTATTTTAGGACATCATACCAACAATATTACCATTTTAATGCCCTGCTAATTTTATGCATGACAAAATACCACATTGCTGGCTCCCATCAAAATGGTTTTTAGTATTCCACATGCTTTATGGTCCTGAAACCTTTCTCAGTCATAGCCTATGAAAACCAATCTGACGAAGATGGGTTCATGTTACAAGTGATGGGACAAATCAATAAATTACGGCATTATAATACGGTTTTCAACAAACTGAACCAAATATATTGATAAAAATTGCTGAAAGTTTGACAAAAATAATAAAGCCAGTCTAGCAAAGGGTTCTAAATGAACTATTATTATAGATGCAACCATACAGGTTTACATTGCCAAATAACTACACATGCACCTGGTTCTTATTTTCTTTTTTGTAGAAATTCCTAGAATTATTCTAGAATAATATAGAACATCCTGTTTCACTTAAGTAAATAAAAAACGAGTAAATAAATACAATCAATAAAGTATATAAGTAAATGAAATAAGTAAATAAATAAAAATATAAATAATGTGAAATTAGATCAAATTAATAAAAATAAGTTGAATAAAAAGTAAACAAGTAAAAATAAAAGTAAATACAAATAAAAAAATAAATTTTAATAAAATAAAAGAGTAAGGAAAATAATGTAATAAACAAAAATAATACATTTATTTGGGGGGTGAAGTGAACGATCACCAAGTAGCCTACTTCATGTTACGCTACGTAACATGTTGTAAAACTCAAGCTGACAAAGGTGAAGACAATCACCTCTGCAATCTGCATGGTATGTCATCAATATCCTGCAGGCTTCTGTCTTTAGTGCTGCTAAACTTGAAGGGACCAAAAGCAGAGCCAGGTTGCATTCCATGCGATCATACTGAATGACTGGATGAGCACAAGTCTCCTCTTAGCAGCTGCTCTGTGACTCTGTGGTGGATCATTTTTATTTCCTTTTCTTGAATCCTGGTGTACGTTCCCATGCCCACAGCCTGTCCCAAGCCACAGCACATGCTCAAATACTTCTTTTACTGCTCAGCCGCAAAGCACTGCTTTGTTTCCCCTTTCTTATTCTCTATCTTTTGGAAAAAAGTACAGCACCATACGTGGCATTTTTTATAGAACCATTCCTACATTTTATTCTGGAATTTTCCAGCGAGACCCCATATCATTAATGACTTTTGGTTGTTTTTTTAGTTGTTGTGGCTTGGAATAGAAGTCTGCACAGTGTACAGCTTTAAAAAAAGCAATAGCGACAGTCATTTTTTCTGCTTAACCTTGTTTGCATTGATCCTCTTTGGAAAACACGGTGTCACACAACAGCACAATCTGTTCCTGCACTGGAGGGAGAATTTTTGAAGTGTCTCTGTAGACATGGACACACACACACAGAGAGAGAGAGAGAGGATACAATTACAGACTACAATGGAAATCTCTTTTTCAGCTCTGGCATTAACAGTTCTGTTATTGCCTCAAACTAGAAAGGCATTAAAAGTATCTTAAAGTGGACATATTTATTTTCCCTAAATCATTGTACCTAAAAATGTAATGTTTATAAAAGCTTTTATGCTAAATCATTATATATTTTTTTAAAAAGTGCTTATTATGCTACTTCCATAAATGAATTGTGCAATGAGAAACAGCACTTTATCACAATTTTCTTGTTTGGACAAATACTTTTTGCACTGTTGCATCTTTCAGCCTGTTTTCAAAGCCATCATTACATTTAGACACATTCACAAAAATTCCATCCTGCAATGTGCAAACCATAGTCTGAAAGGAAACTTTAGCCAACTTTCCTAACATTGGGACCCTTAAAAGGTATCAATTATTATTATTACTTTTTTTTACTATTATTTTTATTCCAAAGGTTTTTTTTTGCTTGGGCAATAGTTGTTGTTGTTGTTGTTGTTGTTGTTAAATAACAATAACAACACTATACTAATAATAATACAACAATAACAAATAATATCATAATATTCATCATCATATGTCATTTATGTAATGTCATAATTTATGTAAAAACAAAATGGAAATCACGCAGAATTAAAACTGAAGCAAGCAAGCAATTCATTCAAAACTTTTCAGAGTTAATTGCAGCTGTTTAACAAATGCTCTTTGAGACAGGTCTGAAAAATACAATGTCTTCGAGTAACTCAAACTATGGATTGGAAAATGTGACAAATCATCCTTTTAAATTAATTGTAACCTTAAATATGACGAAACAATGCTGAAACAAGGCTGGTAAAGAGGACTAGTGATATAAAGAGTCCAACTAATAAACTTCATATGTATTGTAGGCGAGTATCTGCTGGTTCACCTTGACCAAAAGCTATTAATTGAACAAAGCATTCAGAAAGCACCTTTAACCAGAACAACACAATCTTGTGTTCAAATCAGGGATGCTGAGGTCAAACCATCAGTGTGTTTGGTAAATCTCATCCCTGCATTTCTAGACATCTACTCCCAACATTGATCTCCTATATCCTCTAAAGACCAACCAACAGTGTAGGGTTTACTTGGCTTACATTCAGTAGACACACCAGTGCGATTGCATGCCCTCTCCTTGACACCCTCTGTTCATTGGTCTGCTGATGAGCGCCAGACAATGGGTGTGGAGCTCATTCAGTTCCCCCTCATTGAAAGTCTTATCCAAACACAGCTAATGCATCACAACAGATCCTGCCAAAGCCAGCCAGCACACATTCAATCTCCCATATGAAACTCCAATGCATCATGGGATGAAAGACAGTTACATAAGGTTTGTGTAAATGTCTTTATGTATAATCTGTGAGAGATGATTCATTTCTCCACCAAAATGTAATGCCTTTACAGTGGACTTTAGTCAGCAATTATAGAAAATACTATACGTGCCTATATATGAAACATCTAAACCCTATAAGTTAGATTGATAAAACTACTTCAGTCAGCATGATTAAGATTTGAAAATTCAGCTGTGCATCACAGGAATAAATTATATTTCAAAGTATTTTAAAATAGAAAACCATGATTTTAAATACAATAATATTTCACAGTAACTTTTTTCTGTATTTTAAAATCAAACAAATGCCACCTTGGTAAGCATAAGAGACTATATAAAACAAAACATATTTAAAAATATTAATAAATGTCAGTAAACAATCGTTAAATAATAACTTTATTAAAAATATATACAATTATTTAACAGAGGAAATTACACACACACAAAAACTCATTTAAAATGTACGTACGTACGTACACACATACATTTAAATTATTTTTTAACTGCTTTAAACACTCCAAGCATAATACAGAAAAGACAGAATACATAAAGAGAGATTAATTGCCAGCCATGTTGAAATACACTCACATCAAAAATGGTTTTCGACAGCAATATCCAACTTTGAACGGTGATATACAGCTCTGTCATGTCATTTTATGTGAGTGCAATTTCTCCAAGGATTCGCCATATCAATCAGTCAGACAGGCTATTCACCATGCTGAGAAATGAGGGATGGAGCAGCTAAAGATGGTCATCACTATGAGGACATCATTCATGGGAGGTCAGTAGTAACAGTGTGGCCAGATGGCTGCAACCTTAGAAGCAGAAAAATATGACTGCTCTCAAACCAGAGGCTTTAGATCATTTTAAAGCTGACATGAGAATTGTATTTTACAAAACGTAACCGATGAAATAAAAGGATTATACTCACATTTAGAACATATTTGGTGTTGTCTGATAACTTGAAACATTCAAAATCCTAAAGATTACACTTTCCAATGATGAAAACTTAATTATGATATTAAGCAATGAAATAAAATAATCAGTTTCATCCAATAATAAATGATCCCAGGAATGTTTCATTGAGTCATTTGTTCCGTATTGACTGCTCTGAATAAAAAACGTATTCTGGTAAAAAGAAAGAGAAATGCATAGCATGAATGAAAAAAATTCTTAATGCATAAATGTAAGAAACTTATGAAATGCCTCACAAACACACTCACACACATATACAAAAAGTAGGTTGAGCAAGAAATATTTTGTTTGATAAAATTACTACATAAACTCTTTTGGACAATGTGAGTAAATGATGACAGAATTGTCATTTTTGGTTGGGTGAACTATAACTTTAATAACTTATTTCTTAATTTTATTATTATTACTATGAAAATTTTTAGTTATTTCCTTAATAAATTGCACTCCAAAAATAATAAACTAAAACTGCCAGTAAGTGGTGGTAAATGTCTTAATGATTAAGTCATTAAGTCATTTATTCATTCGTTTGATTCGTTCAAATGGCTGATTCATTCAGTAGTGAAGTAAATGGTTCTTTATGAATGGTTCATTGAATCATTAGGCTTGTTAGACTCAAAGCGGATCATCACCATCAGACCGATCGGTGTGTGACAAAGAACCCCAAGAACTTAGAGAACAGGCGACTCTTTGTGCTTTTGAATCGCTCTCGTGGTACTTTGATGTCATACACCGTTCGGTCTGTGCAGTGTCACTTCAAAGCCAACGGATATGTCATTGGTTCAACGCACCAAATGATTCACCCAATTCGTTCAAAACGTGGATTAGGAAAGGAAATGCCGCTGTGGGTTGCTCCAGGATGAACAGTTCTGATTTGTCTTTATATCTTTGTTGGCAATACTGAGCAAAACAGATGACATTGTGTCAAAGATAACACAATGTTAACTTCTTAATGAACTGTTGTATAAGACGAGTATCACATTTGCACTTGTGTGATATTGCACAGTCTGTTGTTCGTTATCTGGCTCGGTGTTCATCTTCAGTTCTCTCTTCACAGCAGTTCAGTCAGTGTACTGTTTGAGTGCATGCATTACTCCAGGATATTGGTTTGTTTGAACTTAGAGGGAGTGTCAGCCACATTAAAAAAAAAGTTAACAGCTTAAGTCATTTGTGGATTAATGCGTATTAGAGATGCAAACAGTTTAAAACGATTCAGTTCGAATTGGTGAACTGAATGATTCGTTCGCGAACCGGATATCCAGACAGCTTTATTTTGAACTCTCTCTCTCTCTCTCTCTCTCTCTCTCATAACAGACACAGAAGACAATGCTGAATAAAGTCGTTTTAGACCGAAATGTATTTTCGATGCTTCAAAAAATTCTAACTGACCCTCTGATGTCACCTGGACTACTTTGATGATGTTTTTCTTACCTTTCTGGATATGGACAGTATACCGTACACACAGTTTCAATGGAGGGACTGAGAGCTCTCGGACTAAATCTAAAATATCTTAAACTGTGTTCCGAAGATAAACAAAGGTCTTACGGGTTTGAAACAACATGAGGGTAAGTTATTAATTACATAAATTTGCTATCTGGGTGAACTAACCCTTTAACTTTGTGATGTAAATATGAGACAAAATTTAAAACTGGCATTTTTTCCCCCATGTCTTGAATTTTAGGGACATTTTTTAGGCTCCACGCAGTAAGTAACAAAATATTAAAAGTCTAATAATTAAAGTTTAAGTAAAACGTAAATAAATCAGTAGTTTCCCCCATTTATTTTCTTTGTGGCAAAACAAAGTGCCACTCCTCATCTTTCACAAATCTACAGCAAAGTTCACACTAGTCCAGCTGTTTTCCTCTCACACTGGCAAACAGAGCAGATTGCAGACCCCACCACAGCTAATAAATCCATGCAGAAATAGAGGGGGGCTCTTGGCTTTGCATAAGAGCTCCTGAATAAGTTTTAATAGGCTTAGAAAAGAGGTGATAAGATTTATGGAATTGCATCTGGAGCTGGTTAAATCACTGCTGTAAAAACAGAGCTTCAGTCCATCAAGATCACAAATGCTTCATGTTGGAAAGACTGAAACCCAGGCTGTTCTCCAAGAGCTTCTTGATGAAATTCTCCTGATCGACAAATAGATTAATATTTATTTAAGCCAGCAAGTAATGAAGCAAATATTATTCCAGACGTGTTGTTATTAATATCATTGATCTCTTTGATGAAGGCCAAGATATGCAATATTATTATGAACCACTGTTAAATGTGTGATCTAAATGATTTCTTTTCCAACAACAGTAGGTCAACAGCAGGCAAAAAAACTAAACCTAAACCACATGAAAAATGTCTGAACTTACAAGTAGCACACCATGACGGCCCCTTAAACTGGCTATTTTATGTTTTAAATGTCTTGTGGCCTATCAGATCTGCCACTTATGCATTTAAAACGAAGTTAATCAACAAAACAACAAAGTGAAAAGGGGTTTTTATAAACAAATAAAATGCTGCTATGTAACTAGCAAGCTAACAGCGCTAACGGGGATTTAAATTATGGAACTGTGCTACTAATATGGCTTATCCTAAAGCTAAAGTGTGTCATTTATTAATATTTTTTAAACCCAATGTTATTTCTGTACCACTGAAATCACAAATGTTATCAAATCAAACCAAAAATTAAACAAATTTTCACAAAGGTACTTGAATGATTAGATTTTTTAGTTGTCTCATACACTACCAGTGAAAAGTACAGTTTTCAGTTACAAGATTTGAACAGTTTTTTTTTTTAAAGAACTGTCTTCTGCTCTCCAAGCCTGCATTTAATTCAAAATACAGGAAAAGCAGTCATAGTGAAATATTTTTACTAGTGGGCTAATGGTTCACAAATTTCATGGTTCGGTTCGATACGACATGGTGGGGTCACGCTCTGGAACGTTTTCGATATGGATTGGGGGAGGGTAATTGGTTACGTCGCAATGTTGGAAATATTTCGTTTTAAACCATGGAGGTGAGCCAATGGATATCACAAACAACCAACGTGCAAACTTTGCAAAAGATTTATGCCCGTGAACATCATAATGTCAGTCAATTCACTATGACGGAGTAATGATGGAGCTTTTGCTTTCGGATGTTGCATATTCTCTCAGAGATGACGGGACTAATCTTCTTCGACATATGCTGATAACGGTATATAGCTAACTATTTCTAATACTACATTAAAAAAATTTGAAGAAACAAATTTCATTTGACTTTCATTAAGACTTTGTACATCCACTCAATTGCAGTTCGCTTCTGTACTCCGTCTGAGATAGCAAACCATCTCCCAGTTTTCAAAATCTAGTTTTATTTGACCTTCTTTGAGAGTTCTAGACTAAAATGATAGAGAAAATCTAGTTTTTTTTTCATACTGAGTATGCTGCCACACCTTTGAAATTAAAATCTCTCCAGAAACAGCCAAAGCAACATAGCAATTATGAAGAGCATTCCAAACCACAGGACTAGAGCTGACATCCCAAAACCTGAGAAATAACCACACAAACACACACAGAAATCATGGTAAATAATGGTATCAACAATTGAACATATAGCATTTTTTCCCCATTTGATCACTTGATCATCTTTCTGCTACATATCCTGTTATTCTTGTAATATCTTCTAATGCACAAATCAGTCATTTTAAACATGTCTTACTGAGATGATCTGTCTTGTGGTTAAACTTTGCACAAAATATTCTTTACACATTGTGCAAAATCTGCAATCCGTCTAGCGCTTTTCTGACATCCAGCTATTAGCCATTTAAAAATAAAAATGGATTACTGAAACAAGGGATAATGACTGACATGTACACTAGGCTAGAATTATAGAACACATTAGACTAACCCTGTTATGTATATCAATCATGTCTAAATTTAGAGTCTTCACATTATACACAATTACTCCCTCGAGCATAACTGACAAGACATTTCTACTGCAAAAGAAAAAAAATCATTATAACTGGACGAATCCAAATGGTATCATGTCCCAAAAAAGGTATTCTTTTAAGAACCATTAAAAAGAAATCTATGGTATATGGTAATAATCTAATATTATTATCATCATCATCATCATCAGTTACCATTCGTGAACCAAAGAATCTTGTATAGGCTACACATTACAAATGTATCAAGAAAGATAATGCGTCTATCATCTGAAATTCATCAGCTGCTGCAGACTAACTTAAAAGCACATTGTCGCTAAACAACCAAGTAGATTGTTACAGTGTGATTGTAAAACTAATGTACTGTTGCATAGTGGTTCACCAAGCCAACAGACAGAACTGATGCAAACTCTTATGAAGGCAACCTTTTTGAGGTCTTCCAAGAAAAACCATGACTGGTGTACTAATCAAACTCTGTGGTACAACCTCACATTCTAGCTGATTTCACCAACCACGTATTTCAAGGGCTGTTCTGCTGGGAGGCATTGGCATAAATCCTACAATTTGAGGTCTGGACGATGTGCTTTTGAGAAAAACAGCTAGATTGCTGGATCTTTGATGAAACACCATGTTGCCTCGAGCTACACAAACAGCTTCAACAATTATTCACCTTCCTTGAATTCAAAATACAATTACAATTTTGCAACCCATCTATTTTCAATTCAAATACAGGTATTGAAATATACTTCAACAGGCTTACTTAAAGGCTCACAACCCTTTACAAGATACAAATCACTCAAGTAATGTCAATTAATGCCTAATGTCTTTGACATTGAAAAACCCTGTAATATAAATAATTTCTGATGAATATTACAGGAAACTACACAATAACAAGTTTTTGGAATTTCCATGCAATGTATCTAATTAAACAGTGACTCATGCAGCTAAAGTCAATGTTATGTGCTTTTAAACTTTTGAAAAAAGACTGACCATGAACATCATTCTGTTCACGAGTTCACACTTACATATTATGTAAGGTCAAATAGGTCAAACAGGTCATTTAGATGACTTGATAAAGTGCAATGAAATACATTATTACATTTATTCATTTAACTGACGCTTTTATCCAAAGCGACTTAAAATTGCTATATATGTCAGAGGTCGCACACCTCTGGAGCAACTATGGGTTAAGTGTCTTGCTCAGGGACACATAGGTGTCTCACAGTGGATTCGAACCTGGGTCTCTCACACCAAAGGCATGTATGTGTCTTATCCACTGCGCTAACACCACCACATAATACCTGCAGACAATGTACGTCAAATCGTTTGAGTATGAAATGTGGTGCTGAAGTGAAATAGCTGAGCAGTTTGATAGCCAAATTATAAAAGGCCGCCTAATAATGATAATAATTTAATGCATTGATAGGAGAATGAGCCTAATATGGCATTGACTATCGACAGGGACATCTGCTATTGTCGATATCTCTGACTACCGTCGATACACAATACTATCGTCTATTGGCACAACCCTAAGTTGCATAGGCATAACTTAAACCCCTTTCACACTGCGATTCCGGCAAATACACGGGTAAAGTGTTCTGCCAATTGTTCCCCGGTCACTGGATTTTGCACTTTCACACTGCCAGTGATTACCCGGGATGTGTGCGCGCTTTCACACACAACCTGTAAAGATCCCGTAACGACATGTGACATCAAGGCGTGACGTGTAATGTATGAGTCAAAAACGTTAGGCACGTTATACTTTCACTGAAGCTACTGAACGATCTCAGTGTCAGCGCGGAAAGTGAGGAACTTACTGATCTCTGCTTCATTAGTTTGCACATTTTTTTTCATTGCGAACGGTCTTCCTTCAAAACAGCCGGTAAAAGAGTCACGCGATAACGCACGTCATCAGCAACATGGCATTAGATCTGGCTTTTGTTCACACAGCGCTCATCCCGGGTTGAACCTGGCAATGTTACTAGGCCCCCGACCCGAGTTCAATGCCGGAATCAATCCCGGGACGTGGTTACTTTCACACAGAAGGCGACCCGGCAATGTTCCGGCAATATACCTGGTCCGAGGTGCAGTGTGAAAGAGGCTTTTGAGGCTGAGGTGATGTCGACTTTTGCTAGAAAAGTGCTAAGACCCATGAACATAGCTTTTGACATAATGCGCATGTACATTTTATGGTGTAAAATACATTGTCAGGTTTGTTCAATATCATTTTTATTCACATTTTATAATTTTTTATTCCAGAATTCTGAAAATCAGAGTAATTTCTTTGTATTCTATGCCGTTTGCGATGTGGCTAAAAATTACATCAACATCCTTTTGTGTCAGAACGTAGTTTAACAACTTTCTGCAATGAACGACCCGTCATTTAGCAACTTTACCTAATTTAATTTTCAATGGGGCCTGTGCAATAAGCGAGTGAGGCTTTGCTTCGGTAAGGTCAGCGGCGTGGCCCAGGCTCGTTGGAAGCCAGCCACTGCGACCCAGCACTTTAAGGAGAGCAGAGTCTTGTGCACCAGGGGGTGAAGGTTGTGTCGAGCTTTGCTCAAAAGATTTGCTGCCCTGCTGGAGTGGATTTTGGAGTGAGTTTTGGTTGATAGCTGGGAGATAAATAACTTGGATCGTACGGATCCACTTTGTTTACCCTTTGTGAGGATGGAGGGTCGGAATTAATCTGCATTTGTCTCAGTCTTAAATAATGGTCAACTTCTGATTGGAGGAGTCACTGGCACAGCAGAAAAAGAAAAGGATTCCCGGGAAAAATTTGGAAGTGATGCCGGTTAAGGTGAGGTTAAGCCTCAGTGTCGTGGAAAGCATGCGGCTGAACGAATAGAGAGCAAAGGCCACGAAGAAGACTGGAGCACGCAGCAGTGTTTGGCAGAGAAGGAGTGATCCTGGTGTCAGCTAATTAGCCGGAGAACCGAAAAATCCCCAGTATAGACCTCGTCGTCTAAATGGTTGAAGTGGAGTCTGATGTATAATGGCAAAAGGTGCAAACCGAATGCTGATAAACCGTCAAATGGATAGAGGTCAGCATAATTACTCCAGTCTTCAGTGTCACCTGATCCTTCAAAAATCATTCTAATATGCTGATTTATTATCAGTGCTGGAAACTGTTGTGCTGCTTAATATTTTTGGGGGGGACCGGTTATACTTTTTTTCTGGATTCTTTGAATAAAAAGTTAAAAAGAAGATTTTTTTTTTCAAATTGAGATATTTTCTAACAATATACTCTACCGTTCAAAAGTTTGCGGTCAGTAAAAATTTGTTTTGAAAAATTTTAACGTATTCATCAAGGATGTGTTAAATTGATAATTGATAGCAAAGGTTTATATTGTTAAGAAAAGATTTTTATTTTGAATAAATGCTGTTCTTTTTAAATGCTGTAAGTTTTACTAATCCCAAACTATTCAATGATAGTGTATGCATTTGTGTGCTTGAATGCTTAAAAAGAGAAGGGGGGGGGGGGTCAGAATTTGAGTGTTCCAGATGTGTACCAAGTGCCATTTACCGCAAAGCGACAAAGTATGAAGAATATGGTACTGATATTACAACTCACTTCAACAGAAGTGGTTCAGCATCTTATTCCACGTGACCTTAAAAAGTTCACCTAAGGACAAGAAAAAATGATCTCAGCCTTTTTCTGATGTATTCCTGTAATGCAGAATGACATTAATAAAAAAAAAAGTTTAAATGACTAAATGACAAGGCAATCTCTTGGGAAACAAGCAGGATGAGCGATGGCAAGCATTCAATCTGCCAATACCGTATGTCCAGTAATGTGATACAGGAGAAACCTCAGGAATGAATTAGTGTGATTGAGAAATAAATGGTCCAGGACTACCGGCCCTACAGGGACACGAGGCAATCAAAAAGCTTTCTGCTGCCTTCTGATACGCTAATGACTGCATTAAAGCGATGTCAAATATGGTTTATATCAGGTCTACAGACGTAGCCGTGTAGCTGCCAAACAAATCGCCTTCAGTTGCTCTCTTAAGATCTCACAGGCCTTCTGGAACAGCAGGAAAGGGTCCAAAAAACGGTTCTAATGTTTTTTAAGAGGTAAAGCGGAGGCAAAACAGGGAACATACATTCGTTAAGCATTCGCAAAGCTGCCTATCTGATAAGTGGAATAATATCAATGTCTGATGTGCGGAGACTTTCAGTGACAGGTTTGAACATGTCATTAACAGCACACACCGTATATTACTTTACGAAACTGCTCGCTTCCTCCCTGCTAAGAGTAAAGAATCAAATTCCCAGTGATAATAGTACAGTGAAGAGGACCGGGCCAAGTAATAGTTACCCGTGTCTTTAATCGCCACAGAGAGGTAGTAATTCCGAAAAGGCCTGAACTATGTAGAGGCTCACAAAAGTGCTTTTGAACCGAGAACTGGCAGAGAGAGACGCAAGGGATGGTTGTGCCTTGCCAATAAGGTCCCTTTGTGTGCAGTTAGCTGGGTTTCATTCAGGTAGTGAGGATGGCTCTCCAGGGCCCCATTCTCCATCCCACTGTGCTCTCACGCACCACTCTGCATGCACTTCTAGGTACAGAAGTCCAGTTTTTCACATTCAATTCATATTTTGGGAGAAGTTTTAATATGTGAACAGCACATGAATGTAATCAATCTTGAACTAGAGAAACTAAAGAGTATAAAACTACTAAAAGAACAACTAAAGGAGAGATGCGCTGATACCATTTTGACTGATACTGATAAGCCAATGCTTCTTTTTATGTTATGCCAATAATAAATGTTTTGCTATTTTAGTTACATAATCTCATGGTATTGGGTTGGTTATCATGCCTACAAAAATCAAGATATGCAAAGTATAAATGTATGGTAATATGTAAAGTCTTTATTGCAATATAAACTCAACGGGTTGATTAGGACCCTATCGCTGCAGACTTCCAAAAGAGTGAACTGTACTGCACTCAAAAATAAATGGTAAATAGATAATGGTGCAAAATGGAAATTAGGCAAACAACATTTAAAATATTAATAGAGTGAACATCTCACAGACTCTGAAAATGCCTTTTATGACTGGAGATCCAAATGACACTCAAAATGCCCCTAAATGAATGACTCATAATAACCCTTCCTTCAAACGCTTGCAATAAACTGTCTGTTGCAATGGTGCGTGTGGTTTCCCTCAATTTGCAGTGTGACACATCCAAGGCTAAAGTCTAAGGCATCTGGCTTCAGTTAGTCAAACTCTTGTATTGTCTATGACACCATCATATGTGCTCTCAAACACACTCTGAACAAACTGTCACACTGCTTTGGCCTCCATACTGGGAGTAGAAACAGAGGGATGGAAGGCAGCACTGGAAACTTTGGCTGAAAGATCTCGATCTAGGTTTGCAATGGTCATTTTCCCTAATGATGATCTAATTCTTAACTCAATAAAATATGACCCACTAGAACGTGCCGTTGCACTGATGATGGAGTGGGAGAAAAGACAATAAAAGTCACACTTCAGTCTGATCAGAGGAGCCCATATGCTTTGTATTACAGAAATGTAAGTCAATGTTCTTTAACTGTCAAATGTACCAGGAGCCTGATGGAATATAATTGTCATAACTTTTCTGAAACAAAAACTTGAAAACGTCAGATGACCTGATATGGCTGCTAGAACAGGAGAAATATGCCATTTCAGTTCTGAGTACATTTCAGACATCCAGTCTGTTCCATAAAGTACCATGCATGCTTTACAATTTCCACCAAATATACTAAAACGTGCCATCTTGCAATGCCTGTAAGAAGCAAAAACAACTAATCTGCCCATTGTGTAGCATATTTTCTCTATACACATAATTTATCTAAAATAGTTTCAATCAATCTAAAAAGCAGAAAGGAGCCAAAGAAAATAAGTGCAATAAATGCATTATTTAGGTGGATTACTTTTTAGGTGAAACTCTTGATAAGTTTATATGTAACTACTGTTAGGGCTGCACAATTAATCTAACGCGATTAATTGTGATTGTCATGCGCATTTAATCAGTAAAGCTGGTTCTGAGATTATTAGTAAATCTCCATCACACTTGCTTTCAGGAGGAACAGCATTCATAGTCATAGACAATATAATCGTAGGATTATAAAATTGACAAAATCGTTTACGATAATGCCAGCTGTTTGCATATCTTCTCAGTGTTTAAAATAAATAATTTTTTGTGAAATGACGTGACTTCTTAAACAGAACACATAAGACACACAGTATTCAAGTATGCAAAAATAGTAGTTATTAGTTGTGCTTGGAAAAACAAGTTCCACTATTCCTACAGCTAATACTTACGTTAGGGATCTAAACAAACCTCAGCACCTTTGGGCAACCAATATGAATGATATCTGAAATCAAACTGCATGTTGAGTGGCGTGCCATTTTAAGACTTAAGATTTTAAGACCAGACTTGGGTCAAACTTTGGTGGTTTAACAACCACCTGGAAACTATACAGAAGCTTAGCAACTAGAACAGACATGAAACAGCATTAAACACGTTACAACACAATCATAACACCTTAAAATGGCACAGCAATGCTTTGGAAACCAACCTGAACACACAAGCATCATAGAGGTGTGTCCGGCTCACATTAACACATCAACTGCGGTACTGTTGAAAAAGCTCAAAACAGACATAAACCTACACGTAGGACAATTGCTTTCAATTGCCTATGAAAAACTGACTGGAAGGCTTCCTCCACAGGGAACGCTAAACATGTGGGCAACTTCTGTTAGAGGGTTTAATTGGAACAGGCACACGTACAGCAAATAACACACTTGAAACGGTTTGCTGGACTCCGTAAACAACATGCCATAAACCACTAGGCATCGGTGAGTTATCTACCCTGCAACACATGCACAAACACATTCATGGAAACAACTCCAACCTTATCAACATCACATCTTCAGGAATTCACATTGGGCCGCAAAGCGTAATATTTAAAGCAGAAAGACTGCTCTTTTTTTTCCTATGTAACCAACACAGTCTGCTCTCCAAAATAGAAAGACTGTAAAACAACAGCATGTGGTTGAGTCACGCAGCATCAAAATATAGACAAGAATGTACTTGTCATATAGCTATCACCCTAACGGAGCTATGTTACAGAGATATAAAGCAGAGAAGAAAGGAAAGAAAAGGGACCATAAACTTGAATGTACTTTTACATGGATGGTTTGATAAATTAACTGAACATTTCTTAAGTCTTGTGTGCAAATGTCGATAGAGTAAAACATTAGTGTCATTCTAACACCTAGTGAGCTGTTAATCTAAATCAAGGTATCAAGAAAAGGCAATCCCAGAACGCATTGCATCAAAAAAAAAAAACAGCAGCCAAGATGTTTAACAGAAAAGATAGAAATTATTATAAATACACTACTGTTCAAGTTTGGGGTCAAAAATTCTTTTTTTTTTAAAGAATTTTGAAAAACTATCCATTTATTTGACAAAAAAAATACAGTAATAACAGTGATACAGTGAAATATTACACTTTAAATGACTTGTATGGGTCATATGATGTTGCTAAAAAGAATATTGTGTATTTGGTGTAATGAAATGTGTTTATGCAGTTTAAGGTTTAAATACCCTCTGCCCTGCCTTTCTGAATAGTGTTGTTTTTTTGAGCTCCATATGAACTGTGTTGTGTGTTCCCATTGACATAGTCACTAAACAGTGTTCATTGCTCCCTACTCCCTGAGCAGGAGAAATCTGTTGAAGTTTACCTCACTTCGGAACATAATTTCACGGATCTGCGCTGTGCAGCGTCTTCTCACAAGGACAAGTTTGACTACATATACCTCGGTAAATAAATAAAGTGCACTTTATAAGAATATCTCTTTGGGTTTGAGACTTTAGTCTTTGCAATTGTAGGTATCTTTTCTATTCACAAACAGCTTGTAACACTCATAAGAGAAAGAAAAACTTGAACGTGATTTATTCCTGTGATGCAAAGCTGAATTTTCAGAATCAATACTGCGGTCTTCAGTGTAACATGATCCTTCAGAAATCATTTTAATATCCTAATCTGGTGCTCAAGAAACATTTCTTTTTATTATCAATGTTAAAAACAAGTAATATTTTGCTTGACATGTTTCAGCATCTTTTGTAACAAGTCTTTTTCCAAAATTTTAACCAATGTTAGTGCATTTTTTTTGTGTAGAATATTGAATAATTAGCTTGAATTAGAAGAATAAAAGCATCAAACTCTAATCAAT
This sequence comes from Carassius auratus, assembly GCF_003368295.1. NCBI lineage: Eukaryota > Metazoa > Chordata > Actinopteri > Cypriniformes > Cyprinidae > Carassius > Carassius auratus. The sequence continues at coordinate 5,436,146 of NC_039260.1, forward strand.
TGAAATCAAACAAGGCCAGATTTAATGAAAATAACAAAAAAATCAATTTGGGACAATTTATGAGAATTCAGCTAATTCATAGCTGTTTTTGTTTAAGCTACAGTGTTCATTGTCTGCTCCACATCATGTAATACTATGACATCTATAGCAGTGATGTCACAGAGCCCAAATGCAGGCTAACTGCTTGAGATGTCATTATCTGTGCTTATGTCACACAGCTGTAAGTGAAGTGTTAAGCTGAGCTTTCTTCTGTTTCTGCTAAGTCACAGCTTGAACTATCAGGCCGATGTTGTCCCGTATCCACAGAGGCACAGAGCAGCTCTTGTTCCCCTCCATGACCAGTGATCCCAGCCTGCACTGAACAGCCTGGCACTGGGCGAGTGAGCCAATGAGGTCAAAGGGAGAACAAAACTGTTGATTTAACAACTGTGGACTCAGTGTGGGTGTGAGTGTGTAGATGTTTAGTCGGCTGGAGATACAGGGAATGTTTGTGAGCATCAGACTGGAAAAACAGATGAATTAAGAATGACAACTTAGAGCTAGAGATGATGGAAACTACACTCCTACAAAAAAAAAAAAAAAAAACTAGTGTATGATTCATTTCTTCCAAAATGTGAATCACAAACCAAGTATATTTAAGAAAAAAGAAAAAAAGAAAAAAAACACTAGGATTTATTTTGAAAGGATTTTCACCTAGAAATTGCTAATTAATAATAACAAAGTAACAATAGATATACATTAAATTTTGAAGAAGAAAGACCAAGAACTATTTAGAGCTGCACAGTTCTGGAGAAATTGAGAATTACTATTTTATTATTGCAAATGACAAAATAGAAATTGCGATTCTTCCACGATTCTGAATAGACAACTAAACAAAACAACATATAATTTACTAGAGGTTCTGACAAAATGATAATTGCTGCAGTGTATTAAAAAAACACTAGATTTGTTTTTTTTTTAATTGAAAGAATCAAAGACTTAATTTACTTCATTACAGGTTTAATTAGTGTTTTTTAACAAAACTCTTGAATGAATGATTCAATGACTCACTCGCAGAAGCTTCACTTGGTTCATTACTGGATGAATCTGTGCGTTTGAATTAATCTCTTCATTGAATGATTAAATGTCAAATACTTTTTTTTACAATCACTTGTCACCACCTACTAAATTAATGTAATCAATACAATCTATAGTTGAAGCATCAAGTTACTCTCAAAGGGCGATTTACTCTATTTTGATCAACACATAGTCATCAGTGTTTTATATCTTATAATCTTTGTTTTATTCACAACTTTGCAAAATCATTGTTAACAGTTTAAGCTTTCATTAGGAAATACTTATTCAAAGTATATGTGCAATGAAAAGCTTTGATGCCCATTATATCAACATTTTAATCTTCCAACACAAACTCCTATAAAGAGCTGAAAAACAATGAGATCCAGCAGAAGGGTTTGATTAGACCGAAAACTCAGTGTGGTGAGTTTAATCGCAGTCTCTTTAAAAGAGAGCGGACGATGAAGCTGTTGGGGAGGGGACTCATCAGCCACAAAAAACTGGTGCCACGTGCCCTCCCTGCAGCACAGAGGATATTGCCACATGTGTTCCCTCGGCAGAAGGCCTTGGAGAACAGTGGTCATGAGGACTGCCTGCTCCGGCAGGATGCAGAACAGGAATGTTAGGGTCAGGGTCAAAGGGATACATGCTGATCTTCTAGACTGTAAACACAACGGTCATTTCTGAGACCACATGGACACATCTCAGAATAGGGAGGCTGTTTATGCAAGGACAAAAAAGCCCTGCAGTGGACGAACGGCTCTGAAAGGACCATCAGATAACCTCAGCATTCCTTGAAATAGGGACCATTAAGTTCAGGGCCAGGAGTGTTAAAGGAAACGATCCCAAATGAGAAATGTTTGCTAGAACACCAGAATCAATCATTCTGTATGTCCTCATGAGCTTTAGAAGTCTTGGTTTGACCATACATGTGACAGCTGAAAACATGTGACTCTGAAGTAGATATTGTCTCCACCGGCTACTTTAGAGCAAATTGATCTCTTCTCAGCTGTTGTCTCTCAAAGAGCTCTCAATTTAAGCTTTGATTCCTGAAATACCTCTGCGTCTGCGCTCTAACATTCCTCACTCGCATCCAGCGAAGATCTCAATCTCTTACAACTCTCTTTACATACAGTGTATTTTATAATATACCAATTTTGGCAACATTACTTTCATTTATAATTACCTAAAGGTCGGAAGTCTTAACAGATTAGTAGTCCACATCCAAATAATTAAAAATGCTTTACCAATGCCTAATTAGAATATGCCTTGTATACTACAAATTGAAAATAAGATTAAACAGCACACTGTAAAAAATGGGAATAAGATTATCCATAAAGCATGATAGATAGATAGATAGATAGATATGCTTTCATTACTTGAATACATATATTATAATACATATTACATTATTAGATAATACATTATCAGTAATGTTTTACATATAGTTTCATGTCCGTGCATCCTTTTTTACTTACATTTTATAGTAAAATTTTATATTTTAGTGTATATGGTAAGGTTTTTACTGTATCATTCTAATCTCTTTTTCTGTTCTAATAATGGTTTACAGTGTTACTCCATTTAAAATTTCTGCAAACAGGTTGTTACATTGTAACATTATTTGGTATTGTATATTTTTTATTATTATTAATCACCACATCTAAGGCTGAAAGACATCAGCAGGAGAACTTTTCAAACAGGTAAATAGTCCTAAAGACCCAACTAAAGTCCTCAGTAGATAAAAACACAAAAAACCGATACACACACGAGTATTCAGCGTCACTAGTGCACAATAAGGCTCATTCATCATGACCCTTTATCAGTTTACTTTACATGAACATACTCTTACCTGTCTGGCGTCTGCTCCTGGAAGCGTCTGTCAAACACTCAGAGACCAAAACAAAGTTTGGAGTAGGTTAAACTCTTTCCTCCGCGTTCACTTCAACTCTGCATTCCGACTGAGAGCTGCTACAAACTTTCGGAGTCACTAATATGAGGCATAAAAAGTGATTCTGACATACACCGAGTCCTCTCGTGCTTCAGAGCCACTCACTCACAGCTGCAGGGACTGTTGAGTCCAGTGGAAGCGGAAATGCGCGCAGCGGCTGGAAGAGGTTTACTGACTCCTACAGGCGTGACTGCTGCTCTCTTTATGGAAGAAGTTTAACAGGGTCACGTTCTCTGCTTTCACTAAATATCCTAAACACAAAAATATAACGGTTTTATGCTGGCCATGTGCAGTTTTTACATGCATTTGAACATTCGAAGCTCATTTAAATGAACTAAATTAAATACAATTAAAATAAGAGTTTTTTAGGCATTCCCAGGGGAATATTTATTGGCTATAAAGCGACCGGGGAACGTTCTCAGAACTTTGGTTAACGTTCTGCAAAGGTTCTCTCAAAGTTAGGAACGTTCTTCCAGTAACGTTAAAAGAACGTTCATTCAAATGTATATGGCCTTTAATAATGTTCTCGAAACGTTAGCAAAAAGACTATTTATTGAAAGTTTTCTCTGAATATTTAAGTTTTATATTTTTATTCACTTTTTCTTTAAAGTGTTACAAAGTCGTTTCAGTTGGTTCAGTGAACATTAAAAAGCAGTAATATTCCCATAATGTTTTCAAAGAAAATAAATAAGAATTTAAAAAAAAAAGTGTTTAAGGTTTGGGTTTGTGTAAAGAAGTGAATAAATGGATGCTTACAAAAACATGAGTAAACATTTAGTTTATGGCTGATAAAAGATCTCTCTATACTAAAATATGTTAAGCCAATGTTTCATAACTGCACCAGCCACTGGCCTGAATCAGTGCTATGTACCGTCAGGTAAGCAGCATCCAGCTCCATCCAGATCCAGAAAGCTGTCTGGGTTATACTAAAAGCACAATGTGCTAAAAACTCTGCTGCACATTAGCTTGTAGCCTACAAATTAATCATCCAATGTTTTGCAACTCAGACTTAAACATTATCATTACAAATCGTCTCACACCCACTGTGCATTGTTTACATCATCTCATTGTTTTTCATCTGTTTAGGATTGTCCCTACAGATACAGTAGCATTAAAAAAGAATTTGCTCATGAAGGCAGTTTTGTCCCATGCAGCTTTGAGCTGTGATGTATTGCATACTCAATCAGCAAGACATTTATTGCTGCGCTGCATGTGTGTGTGTGTGTGTGTGTGTGTGTGTGTGTGTATATATATATATATATATATATATATATATATATATATATATATATATATATATGATGTGTGTGTGTGTGTGTGTGTGTGTGTGTGTGTGTATGCCTGAATTATACATTTCATTCTCTCCATATCCGTTTTTAGTTAAAGTAACTTTGACTGGTGTTGTCCATAGCAGAAACAGCCTTTGCATGTTCATGTTCCTAAAGAACATTTACACATGTGTATTGGATTCCACCGACTCGCTCATCCTTAAATTAGCCTGTCCAAATGTAATCATCCCTGTTAGTTTTCTTTATAAATGGCCCTGTAAAGGAGCACTGGCAGAGGATGACTTTAATGATCCTGGTGAGGTATCTCTCCTTAATCATGAGGAGACATGGGACATTGGCGGAGTTTACAAATAGAGTCATTACAAGTGCACATGGGAAAGAGATTTAGAATTTTCGCTTCTTTTAAGTGCATTTAGATAATAAAAAAAGCACATAAAAGAAATTAATACTTTTATTAAGCAAGGATGCATTAAATGTATCAAAAGTGACAGTAAAGACTCAAAAACTGCATCATGGTATTCGTTAAAATATTAAGCAGAAAAACCATTTCCTGAGATTCAAATCCATGACTTTGGTGTCGCAAGCACTGTGTTCTGCTGCAACAGAGTACAGTCCTGCTGGATGGTGTAATCAGTTAACGTTTGGTGGGTCTCGGTTCAGGTACATTGAACTAATCTCTTAATTGTCTTCTACAGAGGGTTCACACCTGGAAGAGAGGCTGGAAACAGAGCTCAATTACCAACCTCATTTCAGAACCATTACTGTAAACACACTTGTGTTGCCCTCTAATAGAAACTCACTGCATTCATAATGTCCACATACACCTCTGTGAATTTAAAGCCAGTGTTTTCCTCTTGACCTATTGCACCCGTGAGGAATGAGACTGGACAGCTCAGTTAATGATAAGCGTAATCATTAGATTAGTCAAGAGCAAGCTAATTGAGCTGCTATGGGACCTTACACACTATATGAGTGTGTGTACACTTTGCTTACTACTAGCTCAAGTAGAGGTTCAGTTTTGATTAATATCAGTAATATTCTTTAAAGTTTGTTACTGCCTTTATAGGGGTCATATCACATGTTATTTGAACATTTTCTTTCACCAAGGCTGAATTTTTATTGATCAAAAATTCAGTATAAGCTGAAATACTTTTAAAATATATTTGAACACATTTTAAAATATAATTTATTTCTGTAACCTCTGAATTTCGAGCAGCCATTACTCCAGTCTTCAGTGTCACGTGATCTGTCAGAAATCATTCTAATATGCTGATTTGGTGATCAAGAAACATTTCTGACAATCAGTATTGAAACAATTATGCTGCTTAGTGATTTATGTGGAAACTGTGAATTTCTTATGATTTTCTGATGAGAATTAAAATGTAAAAAATTTAATGCATCCTAGCTTAATAAAACTACTAACATAAAAAAGAAAAAAGAAAAAAAAACTTGTGTAGTGTAGTTTTCTTTTCTAATGTTAAAAAACTTTAGGAGTAAGTATGTAGAGCAGCAGGTGTTCAACATACTTAAACATCTAGGAAAAGCAAAGGTTTGGCAGACTTTCCCACATTTGTCTCTTATCGTAACCTGGTATTTAGGAAAAATAGCATATATTTTCTCATTACCTTTCCATGATTGAGCAGACGAAGTTTCTTAACACCAAACAGGCATTGTTCACATGTAAATATGCACAGACTTGCACCTGCTTGCTGTCAGAAATTTGCTGAAGTCATGTTTTACATTTTAATTCTAGCAATAAACCATGTTTTTGAACTTTCAGAGTTCTAAAGATTACAAAATGTTTTCATTATACATCAAAATCTTTTCAAATGCAGAATGGAAATGGGATTTCCCGTTCATTTGATTTCTCACAGCTGCCCAATGAAGAATTAGTTACAAGATCAATTGCAGTTCTTGGGTCTAAGATCATGGGCAATAAATAAATGTGTTTTATGGTGCATTCAGTCTGCTCAGGTATATGGATTCATCACCAAAGCAGAGTGTCATACCAAGGGCATCCATGACATCTACATCTCTACTTACATGAGAATCGAAAGCAAGTCTCCATCTATATCACAGTGTCTCTGTGCACATTAAAATCAGACAGGGTGTGATTGTTTTAATCAGCAACCATCAGGCAAATCACATCAATCTGAATCCCATCTCTATCCAGTCGTGGTGTGTTTGTTGTTGTAGAAGCTGGGCCTCCATTTCAGATGGTGCGACTCAGGTGGAAGGTGTCTTCTGTCTTTGTGTCTGCCAACAGATAGAACTGGAGACCTTGTATAAACTCCATTCACTTAGCATCCCATTACTCACCCAACTCAAGAAAACGCACATGAGGCCTATGGATTGAGAGACATGAAAAAACATAATGGTTAGTTAATGCACTTTTTGTGATATTGAACCGACTGGTATTTACCAGTGGCGCCATAGATTTTCAGTTTTTATTAAATCTCATTCTATTAAAACATTGTGTCGATGTGCAAGGGCAGTTTAATGCAACATAGGCCTAATGCATGTTGCATTTTATTACTATGGGTGCACTATATTTGATTGATCTGATCGTTATACCATGTGACATGTTGTGCTTTCTGTGTTCAATGTGAAAAACAGTTGGCTACTGTAAAGCAATTACCAAAACATGGCAACCCATGTGTTACTTTGCTTGCTAGAGAGCTGGTGAATGGAGGCAATTTCATGAAGCAATTTAATACTTCATACATCATCAGATGCCCTTTAAAATATATTTTTAAAAGTTGGTATATTGTAAGATTTTTGCAGGTATGCTTACAAATAAAGTAATGGGAGAATTTCTCAAAAAACATGCATGAGTTTTTCTTGCAATTGCGAGTTTATACAGTATCTCACAATTCTGACATTTTTCTCTGAATTTCAAATCTTCAAAATGTGTTCCTGCCATGAAATAAAAAATAAACAAGGTAATTTTATCTCACAATTCTGACCTTTCCTAATTTGCGAATTTATATATCAATTTTGACTTTTTTTTTCTTAAAATGATCTAGGTTTTATCTTGGAGATTGTATCTCTCACTTGCAAGTTCTAAACTCTGTCTTTTTATATCTCACAATTCTTACATTTTTCTCCAAACTCTAGATCATGTCTGCCATGAAAGGAATAAGGTAATTTAGACTTTTTATCTCAGAATTCTGACTGTTTCTCACAACTGCTAATTCTTACTTTTCTTATTAATCTAGAATTTATCTTAGTGTTTTCATCTCTCAATTGCAAGTTATAAACTCACAACTGAGAGTTAACATTGCGCAATTCTAGCTTTTTTTATCAGAAGTGCGAGTTTAAATCGTATAATTATGTTTCTTGGAAAACAGACTTGGAAAACATTATGATAAGCTATTATATAATCTGTGATCATATCCAAACACTGAAAGTGTGTTGAGGTGCTCTACAAACAGACAAATCCTTGAAACATAACTAACTTGTCATTTACTCGGATCACATCTATAACCTCAGTCAAAGCCCTCAGTGTCTCCTACAGCAGTACTGGAGCACTTACCTAATCCTCTGACCGCACATCAGCCCTGTGTTTGGGATATAGTTATCTTGTGGTTCCACACCAGGCCTTGGTTTTACTCCCTACTTAAGACGTGCTAAAATCTGCAGCAGCAACTGTTGATTTCACAGCCGTTCAAACACCCGCAGGGATTCATTTCAGGCTGGTCAAACGGCTCTTTAAATCAGTTTGGTCATATTAAATTACATGGTTAGGTTGCTCAATTTCCCCGGTTTTACCATTGAGCTGTTTGTGAACAACGGCTGTCTGTTCAGTTGACGCTTGTGCTGTTACGCTGCTGTTAAAAGCATTAAGCTAATACTCAAGTCACACATTAACATTCGATTGAATGGTTTTTGTGGCGCTGTTGCTGATATTGCACATGGCAATAAGTGTGCTTAAAGAAAATGCGAGCAAGTTACAAAAGAACGCATAGCATGATATTATAGTGCTAATAAATTCACAATCACAGTCATTATAGGCCATGATATATAATCAGGCATGCGGCCCTTAATCAAAGCTTGTATTATATCCCTTTTGACCTGACCCTACAAACCTATCTTTATTGAGACTGAGCCCCAGTGTGGATCATTACTGCTCAACATGCAGAAGGTTTAAGGCTGAATGAGGTGACGGGGTTCTGAGGTGAGATTGAACAATGGCCGTTCTGGCGGGGGGAATGATCTAGAGGTCACACTCGCACCTGCCTTAGGTGGGCACACACTGGTGTTTCACAGACCCTGGAGTGTGAAAATAGTCTCATTTCAAGCTTATCTCACAGCAAAGCTGACTTTATTGGCAGTATATCCACAGCCTGTAAGAGCTCGAGCTGGAAGACCATTAGCATGACAAATGCCCTCATAAGATACCAATGCATTTTCTCGAAGGTAATAAAATATCACTGTTTTAACTTCAGATTTAAATTGTTGGGGCTCAGATAGTTGGAATTTATGGGCTCATTCCAAAAATCTTTAAATGGCACAGTATACAAAAAGTAAAAAAAAAAAAAAACAGAAAACAAACAATTAAAAATGAAAGATTTCAAGTGCAAGATGGAAGTTAGCATCATTTTTACCTTCCTCAGGCTATATTATGTAGTATAATGAGATAAACACACACACACACACACTCACACACATATACAGGCATGTTGCTGTGATCATATAGGAAATACTTCTGCTGCACATAACATATATGAAATAACCCCCAAATTTATCATATAGGAAATCATTCTATATGAGATCTACACAGGTGGAGCTAGGGAAGATGAAGGGTTTCTGAAGCGTGCTGCAACTACTACTGCAAGCACTAAGCGAATATTTGAATGTTGAGCTACAAGCTCATTCGCTGCTGATGCGAAAAGAAACCAGTCAGCTGCACTCTATACTGTATATGAATGCGTGTCATTGTATATAATTAGATATATTTTAAAAGAAATATACGTTTTCTATAATTAAAATATGTATATATAACATCATGTTCACTAAACGTTTTACAGTTTTTGTTTTTAAATGTTTTTAAATAATATCCTGAATACAGAATAACATTCCAAAATGTATTATATTTCAAAACTTCTGAAAACGAGTATCCATTATAGGTTACAAAACATAATTTCAACTGACTGAAATTATACTATCTTTTTAAATACACTTATAGATATCAAATATACAACCATAGGCTTAAAGTGCACTTTAGAGCAACAGCAGTACGACTGCACATGAAGCTTAAACACATTGCTTATTCAGCCCTTGTGCAGCTTATGGCTTACTGGGGTTATGGTTTCTCTGCCTTCACAGTCTAATTTATCTCACCCTTGTGTTTTTACCCCACTATGTTAATGGTGAAAATAAAAAAATATAAATAAAAACCTTTATTACACTGATTAAATCCACTCAAGCTTTCCTTTTGAAGTTTTATATCATTTATAAAAAAGAAACATAACACAAACAAAAAGCTGGTGGGGACACATTGCCATACTATCAAAGACCAATCATAATGAACAGTGCATGAGTACACATTTGATCAATTACACTCTGAGTACAGCACAAAGGCACTGTAAACACATATGGTGATTAAAAACAAATAAACACATTTGATGGTCTTGCTACGACCGGTCTTACACATAAACAAACCTTGCCTCTTCTCCATCATTTTGTCAAGTAACTGAAATGTCAAAGGTCTGCTGTGTTTAGAAGTGGTTTTTAATGTTAAACAGTGTGTGTTTGAATATGACTGAGAACCTATGGCGAGAAGGGATTTATCAAAAAAAAAAAAAAAAAAAAAAAATATTATATATATATATATATATATATATATATATATATACACACACACACACACACAAAAGAATAATCTGAAAAGTAGTAAAAAAAAAAAAAAAAAAAAAAAAAAAAAAAACATGAATTAGGAGTTCTTGGAAGTCCAAGGATCTGGAGAAATCATTGTTTTCAAAGTGTCACTATGACATTGTTGAAATCATTGTGTTTTGTCTCTAGAGGACAGAAATTTGTAGTTCCAGACAAGAAATCTAATTCCCAGTAAAAGCAAGTCCCCATATCTTCAGGCACACATTAGCAGTGCAGTGTTGAACAAAATCCGCACCACAGAGCTGTGAAAAATCGGAGACCCCGTAAAACGAGGTGGGTTGGTCACTAAAATGGCTGTTAACAACCTGCAAGCTTGCATATTATGGCTACTATGGGAACACGGACAGAGTTATTCCTGTGCTGGTGCGGTAATTTAGTAAGTTTGGGGAAGGAAACGTGTGTGAGTTTAATATTTCAAGAAATGAAGTGTAAACGGAAAAGAGAGGTAAACTGACTCCTTATATGAGTTTAAGGATGTGTGCTCTATGACACTGTTTTTACGTTTTGTTGAGGGAGCAGGTATGTCCAGTCATGATTCTGACCTGTATGATTTCAATTTAAGAGGCTGTTGGCTCGGTCAATTAGATTAAAAAAAATATAATAATAATCTCATTAATTTCTTAAAAATAACATTTAGAAACAAATGGGATTTAATATAGTGTACTTACAGTATGTAACAGCGGGTGGTAACTGGATAATGCATAGTTAATGATGATGTCACAGAATTTACTGGTATTTTGAAATGGATGTGTGAATGGTGTTTTAGATGGAACATTGCTGCCTATGTGTACAGTACATTTTTTGTATTTACTGGGAAAGACATTCTGGTAATTTTACAACAAGTTACTGGTATTACTGAGTGAAAGGGGCTATTACTAGTAAAAATGATGCTGTGTGTGAACACAGAATGAAGATTAGCGGTATGAGCACATATGAGTTCAGAACGCGTTGACGTAAGACTTCTACTCTGGGCTGATCCAGAGCTACCGAAATACAAAATGCAGACTGTGTTTGCTCATTTTAAAGAATGTTTTGTGATAAATTGAAAATGATTTCAGAGGTCAGTATCTGCATTAAAAGGGCATAAAGCATAAAAATAAATTATTGCAAATTACTATTATTGCAGCAGAAAAACATTATCGTAAAGCTATTTTGACACATAGGCTAGAGAGAAAATAAATAGGTAACCGTTAAATTAAATTAAATCCTCCTGCTAAACTGTTTCAGATATATTCTGTCACTATATCATGGAAAAAAGTATAAACTGTCTAAATATCACCTTTCCCTTGAGAAAAAGAAAATAAAACAAGCACCTCTCAGTTTCACACATGGCGTATGACAGTCAGTCTGCATGGGGAAGAGAGGGAACATCTGAGTCTGAGCCATCTGGACATCACTGATGTACCTTGGCAGCTGTGCTTGGATAATCACAGGCCGTAAACATACAGAAGCATATATACAAACAATAATGAGCTGCGTTAGACAGCCAAAGGACAGCTCTGAGATATGAGTGCTGTGCCTTGTCGTTACAGATGGCTTCTTTAGATCATGATGCCTTGAATCTACTTTTAGCTCCGTGAGCATCAAGAAGGCAAATGGTTCACTTCATCCTACGCTTAATGGAAAGAGCCACGGTTCTCCAATGAAGTGAAACATCTAATATATAATTTACATGTCCATGGTATGTAAGGTGTAGAATATATTAAAGGCATAAAATGTCATATTTAGAAACTCTGCAATCAGGCTGTGCTTCATGGAAAATGATTCAAATAACTATAAAATCACCAAGAAAAGCTATAGTTTCAGCTAAACTATGTGCTGTAGGAGTGTACTGTAGGAAAAGGGTCTGCTGATTATTAAAAGTCTGGCATAGTGTTTACTCACTTTCATGCCATACAAACCTACATCTTTATTTTTTTACGCGAAACACAAAAGAAAATGTTTGTAAAATGTTCACATTGCAAAAGCAACCAGGGGCTATCAGCCTCCAAAATGATAAAAGCACTTTGGAAGACGCCAAACTTTCAGCTGCTATTTGCTGATTCCCAACCCCCCCCCCCCTTCCTGTAGCATTCAAATCCCATTTGCAAAAATGAAAATCTCAAACCTCTAGACACGTTATGCGAGATTTTACATCAATGCCATCAAAAACCAATGGCTTCTGCATCTTGTCACAGATCACAAAGCAATGTACTTTTTGCAATGGCAAATGAGATTTGAGAACTGGTGGAAGAAATATTTTAACCCATGCAAAATGCATGACCCTGCTCACATTATACAAATGGCATATTTATAGTCATCTCTCCCTATTGAGCTGGGATAGAAAGTATTTTATTACTGAAAAAATGACACAGCTTTGAAGTGATTGGTGTGAGACAGCACACTTCTTATTGTAGGTACAAATTCCATAATGAAGCACTATGGGATATTTGGTCTCTCGTTAACAATGTAATGAGTTTTCTGAAGTAACATCTGAGATACAGAAAGAAAAAGGTCACAAGGACAAAGCAATATGTTGTTTTTCATAAAGTTTCATTTACTTGTTGTGTGTTGGTTATTGTGAGCTTTTTGATGAGAAACTTGAGGTTGTTTTTGAGAAAAAGAAAGCTGCGGTGCCCAAAATAAATAAGATGGATTAAAAATAAAATAAAATCCATTAGCATCATCCAACATACCAACTATTCACAACGTGAAATGAGTTTTGGAAACGCAGATATGGAGTGAATACTAGTTCTTTGGTCCATATGGAGCCAGACAACAAATACAAAATGATGTTAACCACATATTCGGTCATTCCTCCAAAATACAATCCATTAGAAAAGAAAGGGTTTAAGAGATAGCTGGAACACACTGAATGGGGAATGAAAAATATAATTGCACTATGAATCAAGAGAAATCCGCTACAATTCCTCATATATAGGAGACATTAGATAAGAAATGGTCCTGGGAACAAAGGACAGAGAGACTAATTTTGTTTTCCCTCATGCATAACTCAGTCCACATGGCTTATGGTCTGACCTCCATAAGAAAAACATTTAACTAGTTACAGTGTTGTTTTTCTCATTGAAATGTTTCTCCATCACATGTATAGCATACAGCAGTGCTAATGAGCTCCACAGATCATGTGCATGTAACTTATACCAGAACCCACTTTTTACAGGTTCAGCTATTGCAAAAATGAAGAATAATTCACCAACTACTTAGTATTCTCAAATTTCAACATTTCATCAGTTTGTAGCAGACCTTTCACTAACTGACTGACCTGTTGGCAGTGGACAAAACAGACTCCTCAACACCTCAAATCTATGAGTACTCAACTGCTCTCCAGCTTAAAACATCTCCAAATGTGTACAAGTGTCGATTCATGTCTAAGGTTCAAACATGTTCAAACTAAGACTGTTATGTTTCTTAGATTTTTTAAAGTTGAAAGAGACCGGATCAAAGGAACTCTTTGGCGAACATATATTTCAACTCTCCATATACATGCAACATATTTGCATATACTGGATGTCAGATGTTTTTGCTGTTTTATGTATTTTAAATATCTAAAATATCATAACTTAAATATAATATAGCATTAAAATATTTTCATGTTAATGTAATAGTATTGTGATATTAAACTAGAAAATAGGTATTTAACATCGTAAAAATTTTCATATTTTTATTAAGAATTCCATTTCAGATCTACATGAAAAGTAACATATAAAATGCAAAGAACATTCTGTTCTTGTTTCTGGTTTAAATGAAATGATTCTGAATAAAAGGCAAAGTGAAGTTGCATAAAAAGCTATTCATCAAGCATTATTCAAGAATTCTTTCACTGCCTGGAAGATCTATTATTATTAATGACATTGCACTCTTTGAGGGGGACAATAATGATGAGGTAAAACTGACCTCTGTATTGACTTACAAATTGCTGCCTGTTTTTATTCCAGGTCCATAGTCTGTCTCCATCTGAAGGAAAATGAATGTGTGATTTGAACTCATGGATCAATTTCTTCCTACAATTTGCTTTTATCCCACTAAAGTGCTACAACACTTGCCATGCAAGTCCATTCTTCACACTTTAAACTGCAACCAATGGGAACAGAGTCATATTGAATTATTAAATATTTCAATATCCTTTGTCAACCTGATGCTGACTGTAAAACAAAACCAATGCACTTCATTTTTTTTTTCAGTGTAAGAAACAATGAGTCATAATTTAAGATCGTTATCAAAATCCTAGTGCCAAGGCAGGTTAATTCATTTAGACAAGTCATACATGCCTTAGCTGCTGCAGGAAAGAAAAATGCAAATATTTCTCTCATTCAAGACTCCAAATGAAGCAAGCTCATTCCTTCATCCCAGTAGGTCAAACCAGATGAAGCCACCAGACGTCCAAGCTGCCTGCGACATAGTGTGAGATTAATAGAGTCTCAGAGACCTCTCTTAATAGGCACATTCATATGTACATGCACACATTGAAAGTCTGCTTCCCATCGCTTCAGTCTGTGGTGTTTAACAGCATGTGGAAGTAATCAGCAAACACTAGGATCTGCTCGTAGAGCTTTAGTTTGTCTATCTTTTATTTTTCTGCTTAAAGCTGTGGCTATTCAAAATCACCTTCTCATATTCTTAAACAGAGACAGACAGAAAGAGAAACTCCCTGAACAATTCCCAACCTCTTAAAGTGTACTAATACTCATACTGATTTTTGGTTTGTTTTGTTGTTATAAGGCAAGCATCACTATTACTATTGTAATCACCCAGAATGACCAACAAAATTTGGCTCTTTTGATTTGGGCTAATACAACACCAGGGTCCATCCTGAACACCCTAGAAACTAAAAAGACCTGAATACCAGCTGGATCAATAGACCAGAATGCCTTAGCAACCACTTAGAAACACCCTAGCAATCCCCACAAAATAAATTTACACCAGAGACCATTTTTAAGGTAGAATCTGTGATCTCTGACCCAGTTTGTTTGCTAGCTTCCACGGCTGCAACATATGTTTTCTGCCAACTGGCAACCCAGGGTGTCGAAATCCTATGAACCCTTTTCACAAGACTGTGATGATGCATTTCAATGGTCATCTGCAACATAAATCATCAAAATATTTTTTTATGCATGATATATATATATGCATATATAGTTGTATATAAAATATTATTATATTATATGTTATTGTATTCCTGTAGCTCAATTGGTAGAGCATTGCTTATCAAGTTGGGGGTTCGATTCCTTGGGAACACATGATATGTAAAAATGTATAGCCTGATTGCACTGTAAGTCGCTTTGGATAAAAAAATGCATGAATTTAATTTATTAAAAAATGTATATATATATATATGAAAAATAATAATAATAATAATAAATGCAAGGGTGTTTCAAATGCAACTTCTATGAGAAGGACAGTAAATTTGACATCACTCTATCTTCTGCCTGCCATTATCAGTCTCTCTCAATTTTTTCTCTTTGATTGAAAGTTGTGAAAACACTATCATGGAGTTGGTATCCCTATCGAAATACAGAAATACGTTTGTGGTACTCTCCCATTTACTGTCCTCAAAGTTTACCCAACTATGATGACTTCCGTTGCTAAGAAACCTGGAAATGTGAAAAAAGCCTATTGGGTAAACTGGCAGTCGACGGAATCACACATCAAAACAAAAACAGACATTCTGACACGGACACACATGTATTATGGTATTTTATGCTTAAGTACAGTCAAAAATGACATACAGCACTTTTAACTGTGAGAGAGATTTCTGAACACTGGATTATTATTTTAAATCATGCTAAATCAAGCTGTTTCCAGAGAGTCTAACAGAGAGAGTTACGCATCGGTCAGCCCTTGATGACAGGGTCATTGTTTAAACAGACACATATGTGAACCTTCGGTTGAATGCTCAATAACAGCGATGAAACTTTATACTCTGCACCTAAAGCGACCCATCTTGCAACGATACGGCCACTGTGTCATATGGCAATGATTTGCTTGTAAAGCTAACCATTATAGTGGTTTAGGTAAGTGACACACAGAGCAACCTGAATTCCTCATTGGGGAAATACTAGCACTAATGGTCTTTATGCGCTTACATAAAAACATTTTCAAGAAGAAATGATGTAGTCAGGTGGACAGGATCGCAGGAAACCTCTGTTACAGGACAGAAAGCACAGCACAACAATCGAATAATGTTCATACAGTTAAAAAACATATATAATATGTGAATTTTTTAAACGCTTCAAATATGCACAGTTAATTCAAATGCAACATCTACTTTAAGACACATTTAGAATAATTATGGAAAATAGTTAAAATAACATAGGCTACTAATGGTTCAGATTAGGGTGGAAGAAGATTTTTAAACCTCAGAATGAATCCAAATAAATAATACATTTAGGTGAAATTCAGTTTCAGAAGATTTGTTTAAAGGTGTTCATTTGCTGTCCTCATCCGATCTCAGTAGATATCCGATCTTATTGAAACCATGTGAGCGGACAGAGAAAAACAAGCCTTTCATGGTGGTTCTTTATAGACATTTGTATATTTCCTCTCAGCTGCATTTTCCAGGGGGTCTAAACTAAATGATAACTATAGGTTTAGTGCGGTTTGTTAAAGCTGGTTTGAAAGGCTAATAATTTTCATCACTGTAAAACTGACAGCTTCTTGAAGTCAATTGAATACAAGCATTCTGCCATTTGTTTCACATCAGAGGCTGATTCATGACTCCCTGTAGTCACATCCCACTGGGATGAATCCAGATGTACAGTAATTGTATAGCTACTGTAAATCATAAGTACACCAAATAAAACCATCACTGGAATACATCTAAGTATGCAAACATTATCAAGAAATTGACTTTTACAATATCTACATTACTTCATTATGGCGATGTCAGGAATTTTGATATTCATTGCTAACTGGACAAAATTATTTCATCAAAGAGGATATATTTTATTTTTAAAATAAGGCAATTTAGATGGATTTTAAAACTATCCAACTTTTGGCCCTCTAGCGGATGAAGTTGAAAATATGGTGCAAATGTCAACCCCATAAATAAATAAACAAACAAACAAACAAACAAAAAAATGGATATTCGAGAGATATATACATATATACAGTATTCTAATGCACCATTCACAAACTGTGGAAGCCCTGACTGTCATTTTTAAGGACATGATGTAAATATGTACAGAGGATGAAATTTCCCAGGAAATCTGTGTCAACAGCTGTTATATATAAATCATTATAATAGGCTTAGTGAATCACGGTAAGGAGTTATATCAATTTATCATTAATGAAATTTAGTTCATTCTATATGGTCTGAAAAATATTCATAATATATTATAAAGAACATTTTCCCCCTTGCATAATCCATTCCACAATCACATTACTTCACCAAAGTACAGTTAAATGTTAAATGACAAAAGATATTCATGTTCTGTATTTCAGAGAAAAAGAAACGAGTCTTGAATGGGTTACATAAAAAACGCATGCTCTCATCCATGCTGCTGTATGTCATTAATTTAGCCATGCATCTGCTTTCCATCTGTTAATCAGGCCTAAAATGTATGACAGTCAATTCTTTCCTAACTCACATTAGGCCTAGAGAGGTCATTTCTGTTCATTACACTCTTATGTGTCTGGAAAGGCTATCTGTTCCTTCCTTCCTTCCTCTAAGTACCATTTTAGACATGTCCATATGTGTCTGTGTACACAAGAATAGTACATGTATATTTGTTTGGACTGCATTGTTGGGGCATGTGTGAATCATCTGTGGTCCTCCTCTGTACACATGTGTGTTTTAGTGTGGCCTAGCAGGAAGCTTTTATTTCTGTTTCAAAGGCTCAGAAAGAACAAGAAGAGTCACATGTTGACCACCGAAGAACATGCTGACATTATCATCCTCTGACCCTGACCACCCTAGAAAACAGTGGAGTGTAAAGCCTTGCAACAATAAAGAACATTAAAGTAGGAGAATTGTTACTGTGAGTGATTTCACTGATCTATATGAAATCGTTCTAAAACATGCTCATTTATATTAGTTATTTATTATGGCTCTTTATTATTATTACTGTTGAAAACTTCAAATTTCTGTGGAGATGGGGATACATTTTTTTTTTCAGCATTTATTTGAAATATAAATTATGCAACATCATAAATGTTGTTATTGTCACTTCTGATACATGTTATGCAAACTTTAATGCGTTAACGTATTAATATAGTATATAATAAAAACACTTACTGGCCACATGCATTTGAATGGTTGCATAGAACCATGGAATGATACAATGATAGACAGAACAATAGACAGAGTGATATAACTACAGATAGAGTGATGGAGTGATAATGACAGAGTGATAGAATAACAGATAGATCAATATATAGATAGGCCACTTTAATGATATATAGATAGACACTAATACATAAACTTAATAGAACGATAGAAGGAGTAACAGAATAGTGGATAGACAGACATACAGAGGAATCGAGCAGTTATAGAGAGTGACAGAGAGGTAGATAAACCAAGTACAATAGACAGAGCAGACAGACAGACAGACAGACACATCACTGACTGAAGCCTTTAACAGCCTGTTAAACAGCTGAGGGTGTCACACAGTATGAAATCCATCCATCACACACACACACACACACTAATGACTCTGAAATCAAAGCACACAGCCCTTGTGTAAACCACATTTAAAGGGCTACACACTGCTTCATGGTGAAAGACTATTCCCCCTCTGAGCAGCCTAGTGTCAGTGGGTGCAGGAGAACAGGGATCACACGTTTGGATGTTAAAATTAGTCAGAGCTCTGGACGGGTGTCCCACAGGCCTATAACTGATGGGGGGTCCTGAGGGGACTGGAGATACTTTCACCCCTTTGTCATTTATGATCTAGCTGTATTTCCTCTGTCTGTCTAGCTCTCTCTGTCTCCAATTACCTGGTGCTTCAAGATCGAATTTCAAAGGAGTACTGATGCTAGGTTAGCTAATTCAAACAATCTGCTATTCTAATACATTTAAAAGTCATTGTTGTGATGTAATAAGAATTTTAGGTCCAGTACATGGGTGATTCTTCAATTGGGGAACTTTTCTACTTTTTAAAAGGACTTTAAAGATTATTTAAAAATAATCTTCTTTTTAATTTTAATAATTCTATTCTTTAATAGCTGTGCTAGTGCTTATTAATTAATTTATTATTTTTGAATTTATTATTTAAATTCATCTTGTTTATTTACTTATTTATTTTACTTTTATTTTATTCCAAGACATATTGTAAATTTTATCTTTATAAATTTTTTTTTTAAAGAAATGTATACTAACTGTTTGTACTAATTCTAGTAGCTGCTAATAAAAATCTTTATACTAATTACATTTAAATAATAATTCAATATTTTTGATCATAGTATTAAAGGGTTAGTTCACCCAGAAAGGAAAATTAGCCCATGTTACTCACCCTTAAAACAAAACATCCTAGGTGTATATGACTTTCTTCTTTCAGATGAATCCAGGAATTATATTAAAAATTTTCCTAGCTTTTCCAAGAGTTAGAATGTTTGTAGGTGTGTGTTTTTGTTCAACAGCCCAAAATGCACACATCAGTAGTAAAACATGCCTCACATGGCTCTGGGGGGTGAATAAACGCCTCCTGTAGTGAATCAATGCGTTTTTGTAATGCATATAAAAAATGTTCTAAACATTTGTATCTCACTTCCGCTGACTGTCATATGAGCAAGACGTTCCGGGCGGATTACACAGGACGTAAGCGTTGCATGCATGTATGACATATGCTAGTTTTGTGAGTTTGTTTACAGGAGCAAAGGAAGCAAAGTTTCCTTACTTTAGCAAAGGATAACCAGTCTCTTCTTGGTTTATATTGAAAACCTGCTATATTTTTCTTTAAAAATCCTCGTTTTGTGCTGGCATTTTGTTTTGCTGTCTCTCATCCGTGCTTCCACGTTCGTCTCGATTCACCGGTGCATGCACACCGCATACATCCTACATCATCTGCTAAAATTACTTGCATGTAGGTCAGTCAGCAGAACTGAGAAAAAAAAGTTTTAATAACATTTTAAATAGGCCTTTATTCACCTTTATTTTATTATGGATGTACACGCTTTATTTGACTGCTTTTGGGCTGTGGAACAAAAACACCCATCTACTCTACATTCTAACGTTTGGAAAAGCCAGGATAATTTTTAATATAACTCAGATTAGAGTCGTCTGAAAGAAGAAAGTCATATACACCTAGGATGCTTTGGGGGTGAGTAAAACTCACAAAACATGGGCTAATTTTCAGTTTTTTGGGTAAACTATCCCTTTAAAATAAATTAACATATTCTCTACCTCTCTTTTCTCTTTCATTAAGAATATTGTTTCCTGCTGTTTGATGTTATTCTACTCATCCCAACTTTAATTTGACAAGTCCTTCGATGAATATCCTTGATTGTTTTCAAAACAGAAGCAAAGCAATTACCCAAAGCATTCACTGGAGCTTACTTAACTACAATAAGACAGTGCATTAAATTAAAGATACCAATCTTGTGTTACGCCGAAAAATTATTGCCCTCAAATGAACCTGGGTTTAATTTCCTGAACAATACATTTTGACCACTGCTCTGCTGTGTCTGGCTGATGAAAAATTTCAGTTCCGCAAAGCTACTAAAGAGCTCCCAGGGTAGACGCAATAGGAAACTTCAAAATGATGGAATATTTTCTCACAACCATTAGTTTCAACAAAAAAGCAATGAAATGTATCTATAACACAATGGCTATAACCTCAAGTTTTAAAGTGAGACTCTGACCTTTGTTAACATTCCCATCAGTCAAAAACAGCTGGATGTTCATCAGAAAACACTGAAGGATCTGCAGTCAACAATGAAAAATTACTTTTTATCAGACCCTTTTATCCAAAATAACTGAAACAACATGAGGGATTCATGCTAAAAGTATGGTAATATAAAAAGTGCTGCAATAAAACATATACAGGCTCTTTTTGAAGCTAAAACAAGGTGTTGATACACCAATAAATTGTTACAATATTGAACTCCATCTTCGGGCAGCTTTAAAATACTCCAATCCATCAAAACGAAAACCAGTTTAGCCCTAGAGAGCCCTTTCTGTTTCGTTAGTACACTGCATTCATTCAGGAATTTGAACAGGAGATATTGCAATTTACAAACAAGATTCAAATTCAGCATAAAACACACAAACAAGCTGTTTTTGCTTCCTGACATTTCCTGAAGAACGAGAGAACATCCTGTCCCATACTTTATCAATGCAAAACAGCTTCAGCTGCCAGAATCACTGGCATGTATGCATCATATTAGTGTAAAAGCCAGACCTTTTCTTCGAGCATAAAGCTGGTTATGTCCCCCGAGTCTCATTCATTCTCAACTAAAGCCCAGCCTCATTAAACCCTGCCTCGTCTGGTGCACATGTACCACCCTCCTCTAAACACAAACACACTGGCTGTTTATGAATCACTGAATAAAAGCTGATGAGGTGTTCATTAATTAAATAAAGGCAAAACAATTCCGACATTTCAACCCAGGAGAGCTTAATAACAATGACATTAACCACAAACATAAACAAAAGCAACTTAATGGTTGCATCAACAGGCAGGTTTGATTTCTATGTCAAATTAACTCCAGACCACTTCAGGAACAAGAAGTATCCCGGAGGGACAGTTCTTGCTAATTTATATGAAGAGTAAACTATTAAGAACTAAATCTGCCTAATCAGTGCCAGACATGAGTTAAAATGCTAAAAGAATGTCAGTATCAGTAAAATGTATTTATTTATGCAAAATATAAATATTGTTTAAAATATTAAATTATTCTGTTAAAGTATATATTTGTATTAAAATGCCTTTCGAATATGAAAATATTTATATAAATAAATAAAGAAACACACACACACATACATTATTTATATATGATTTGTAAAATATAATATATAAATACAATTTATTATAATGGATTTAAGAACCATCAGTCTTTACATTTAGATATTCTAGATATGTTACACGTTAAGATTATGAATAGATCAATATTCAAATGTGCATGTTAAGGTTTACAAAAATAATGATTCAAATATTAAAATTAATTAATATATTCATTTCATAACGATCAATAAAAATGCTACGTTTATTTAAGTTATTCTGACTTCAGATGTAACTTAACTGGATTTTATCATCTGTTGGGTCTGCTGGATTATTTTCTCAAATAAATGGCCAAAAAGAGATTATTTCCAGCTGTAGTAGCTAACAACATGCATAATGTGAATGTAACACTCCAGCAACAAACAAATCCTTCTCTCCATATGCAATAACCAGCAAATAATTTGTACAAATCTGCAAGTGACATGCAGTCAGCCTCTTAGTGAACAACTAAACACAGAAAACACAGAGGCATTCACTGACGTGATCACAGCAGGTATAATACGCACTTTCCATGACACTGCTTTCATAGACCAACAGCAGTTTTGTCTGAGATGAAAAATATTTACTTATCTATGGGCACAACACAAGTAGAGGTGGAAATATGAGGAGGAGAAGACAGATTTAATTGAAATTGTGTTCTCTGTTGACTATTGGCAGTGAGGGAATGAAAGTAAGATGATAACAGGGGTTTTGGGAAGAGGAACACTGGAGGTCTGGCTTTTAAAAGAGTATTAACTAGCTTTCAATGAATGGGTCCACATGTGACATTCACTCTTTTTCTTGCTCTCTGGGGCCATACAGCTCTTTGTTCAAACACTTTTTTTAAAGGTTGATCTCTATTATGCTTTTTAGAGGTGGAACATCAAGTATCAACCACCAATCCCTTTAGAAAATGGCCAAAGAATAGGCTTTGATAGTTATAATAAAACATATAACAAGTACTCAGTTCCATTAGGTCATGTGTTGCATTAAGATTAAATGTATAAACAAATATACACCAAGTTATAATTCCCTTATTTAATTCCTCTTATAATGGTACATTTTGAAATAAAGACACACAAAAATAAAAAATGCTGTGATTTTCTATTGCATCTCACCATATCCCCACATCCCGGGTCTCAAAAAAACAACACAACAACAAAAAAAACTCTTGAGGCTTATTTCTCGGTGACCTCATTGATTGATGGAGCAAGAAACCCTCTATCCCAGATACTGTTCTCACAAACACAGCATTGTCTCTTCAGATACTGCTGCTATTTTTTGAAAGATACACCAGCTGTGGTGAGAAAGGTCTATTCAGGGTAAATGAAAGCAATCTGTAGCTGCCTTGATAACCATATAGTGGCAAGTGGTTTTGTTCTGGAAAAACAATATGGAGAGATTACATAGAAGAGGGTAAAAATAGAATCGAAAAGAAGAGA
Organism: Carassius auratus; assembly: GCF_003368295.1. Taxonomy (NCBI): domain Eukaryota; kingdom Metazoa; phylum Chordata; class Actinopteri; order Cypriniformes; family Cyprinidae; genus Carassius; species Carassius auratus. The sequence goes on from NC_039260.1 coordinate 5,459,691, forward strand.
AGACCTATAGAGTCACACGGTCAATAATGTAATCACGCTGCAAGAAATATTTAAAGTCAGAGATCAAAGTCAGTTATCTAGATCAGTAAAGATATACAACACAGTGAAGTTAGAAAAAGAGTGTGATGTTTAACGCATGAAGACATTTCTGACATTTAATGCTAATGAAGAAATCTTTCTTTATTTCTAGTCTGTCATATCAGTACTCGCTTCATCACCGCTGTCTGTCCTAATCAGATGGTTGTGCATCTGTTTGCAAGAAAAGTAAAAGCATATTTTAATTAAATTAGGAGATTAACAACCTTAAATAATGAGGATGACAGTTTGAAAGGCTTTCTGAGTCCTTTTTTATCAGTTTACTTCATTATGTTAAGTAACTGTCTTGACTAAATCTAGAATGTCAGGTTTTCATTATTTAAAATTACCTATGATTCACACACACACAAAAAAAACTTTAGAAATTGCAATTTTCACTCAAAAATTGTTAGTAAACTTTGCAAATAATTACAAAGAAACGCAAGTAACACATGGCATTAAATGTGAAATTTTGAAGTAGAAAGATTTAAATATTTTAGTGTAAAATAATCCAATAATCATTGCTTTATTTACAACTTGGACTTTTTTTTCAGTGCAAGATCAAGCAAAGTTTAAATAAAAACAAAGATATTGTTAATGAAAAATATTATGGGATTGGGAATCATAATTTTAAGCTGTGTATGTGAAAAATAGCTAAAAGCACTCCACGATTACAGACCTGATACATTAATCGTGATAAGGGTAACAAGCAACTAAATTATCATTTTAACAGAGGAACAGACATATTTGGGCATCACAAGAAAATACGTTACTAAACACAAAACTTAAATCATTAAAAATGTAAATTAAAGCAGCAAACAGTCAAACAATGTAACTTTATTAATGATTCATGCTAGGAAGAGGTCAAATGCAAATCAGCAGCAGGAAAGACATTAATCCAGCTCTGTTAATATACTGTTATTGGTCAAATAAAAAAAGCTAAATTGCAAAATCTTAGACTATTTTATACAATGTGCATGCATTTTGACCAAGCCTATTTTAATCTAGAACTTCAATCATCTGTGAATATAAAAAACATGCCAACTCAGTTTTCTAATAATATAACTTGCAAAGCACTAGAACAAAGAAATTGAAACCACATTTTGTTTGTAAAGAAAATCATTGAACATTCAGTCAATAATACACCCTAGGCAAGAGAGACCCCAGCATACTCCAAAATAATGATTGCAATCTCGACTCAAGAGGAGGTGGTAGAATCTTGTCATCATCCTGACAGGTTACTGACATATGGTTGGATACCAAACCCCAACTTAGTGGTAACCTTTGATTGATTCTGAATGTTTGAATATAAACAGCCTTTGGTTTGGTGTAAGGAAGCCCTTTGCTGTGGATTGCAATGGAAAAATGGCATCAGGCTTTTGCTTAAACTAGATTAAGATTTGTATATGATCAAAGCACAGGGGAAATCAGTGACTGGCAGGCTTCTGATTCCTTTGTCTAGCAGCATGTACACACGCGAGCACCCCTTGAAGAAACGAATCACTTCTAATTGACGACGCAGAAGCTTTCATTACATGTCGTAAAAGGCAAAGCCAAAGAAGCACTTCCACATAGAGATTTCAGAATGTGCAAAGGAAACTAGAAAAGCATTAGCAACATTTGATGTGTAACCTGAAGCAAAACGCACCAACTCCAACTCCACCTTTTAAATGCAGGGATAGATTTTCTGTGATTGTGGAGTGGAGATAGGGCTTACATTAAAACGTCTTTTTAAATGACAGCATGGCTAGAACATTCCATTATTCACTGCAACATCTAATGTTTGCCAGACGACACAATGTGAAAACAGGACCAACCCAGATTTCAGACCACACAGGTTGAATGAAAAGAGATCGACCTTAGTCAGTAGTGCTACTGAGATGATTTGCCAAGACGTACAACACATTTAATCCAGACACAACTTCCTCTTTCTAAAACAAACACATCTGAGGCCGTTTCACTACTGAGTGTGCTTCAAGACACAGGTGTTTTCTCATTACGTTTCTGAGAGCAGAGCAGCTAAACACTTTTGTTCATTTTAATTCAGGTTCATTGACAAGGCATGTTAACTTACACTGATAAGAATAAGGATATAATGTATGGTGCAACATTGCTGCAGTACTTTGGGCCATTTTTTTAGTCTCTTAAAATACGGTTGTCCTCTTACAGTAGGCAGTCAGTATCAAAGTATGACCGCTTTTCCTTTTTTATACTGTAGCTCTCTTCTTTGTTCTCTTTAGTTGTGCCCAGTTTAATATAGGAACAGGAAGTTGGCAGCGGCTCCTAACCTCAGCCTCATCTCCATACAGTGCTCCAGCAGCATGTGTCACATTTAGGTCCTTCTATATTTAGCCCATCTGCAGAGGTCGTTCTATTTTCCTCTGCTTTTCTTTCCCCCTACTTTTTAGTTTTCCTTAGTTCTTAAGTTAATTTTGTAGAACGAGGACGGAGAAAGGTTTGTCAGCTCATTTGTCTAAGAACAGGTGGAGCCCTACTGATAATGTAGGCTGACACATAAGGGCTTTGAGACTCGGGGAAAATATTTTAAGGGAAATTTCAATTTTGGGTGAACTATTTCGAAGGCAGATGTCGGAGAGTTGGTTTTACAAAACATAATACATTGCAATGTGGTGCAAAATGTCAGAGATCCTCAACTGTGCCCCGTAAATGAGATATAAAATGAAAATATGAAAATGAAATATGAGTGGATGATATAAACCGTGAGATTGGTTCAGACAGCAGTGTTATTCTGTGCTTGCACTTTGCCTCAAACTGGTGTCATGGCTAAAAGCCTGTCAAAATAAGGTGGGGAATAATATTGAATGAAAATTGATTTATACTAGAAGCAATAAGGCTTATGACAGTTTTACCGTTCATCACTGTGGAATAGGAGAAAATAGTGGGAGGAGGACTGGAAAGTGATGAATAAAAGGTTAATTTGACTTCTTTTCATTAACAAGATTAATAAAGCGGCTTATAGAAGGAGATCGAAATGAAATAAAATTCAGTTCCACATGACTGCACATCTTGACAAAATAAAATCCACTGACACACTGAGACGCTATTCAGATAAAATAAAGAGTTTTCTCAAGCTCTGTAGTTTTTAAGAGATGCATTCAGACATTATTCTGTGCAATGCATCTCATAATAGCCACACATTCCCAGTTTCTATATTTAACTTGTTTAAACTGAGATTGGAGTTCAGCTTTTAATTAGAATAATAAAAAATTGAAAAGATGTGGAAATGACTGAGGGGCAGAGTGGAAATTTAATTTCCTCATCCCTACAGAAATGAGTATTAAAAGGCACTCTCTCCTTAATAAGACCAAGATCATTATTGTCATAGAAAGACATAAGTTCTTTCATTACATTACACACACACACATTGAGAGATATTTCGATATTTCTAGTTTTGGAGCCAGTTAGTGTCTCTCTGTGTATGGTGACATTTCATTAAGGATTTCAAGCTTTTGCCAAGTGATTGCTGCATCTGATTTGGTCAAACGTGTCTAGAGTTCTCATTTGCCTCTTTTAAAAACAAAGAGCAAAACAATCTAATCTTACAAGAGTCATTAAAAGAAATATAAAGCTTGAATTTGCATACACAAGAGTGTACCAGTCAGCCCGTCCAAACTAGCAAAACAAACCAAAGAAAAACGTTCTGTTCTGCATACACCTGAAACTCCGAATTGTAATAGTTTTAGTAGACTAAGAATCATCCTTTAAACTTCAATACAGTGCTGTCTGGAACATATTTTAGTTCTATATCTGACTTGTCAAATGGATATTCAGTAAAGTCTTCATAGCACTTATTACACATATTGCTCTTTGTTGGTTTTAATTGCTTTAATCATTTGTAAGGGTTTGCTAAAAATTTTTACAAAAATTTAGGGTGGGACTTGATACAATAAGGTTCAATTTATAGTCTATACTCTAGTTAATCTATTGTATATCACAACCTAGCTTTAAACAACAATTTTATTTATTAATAATATACTGATTTGGTGCTCAGGAAACATTTATTATATTTGATCAACATTGAAAACAGTTATTTTTTTGTGAAAATTGGAATAACTTTTGTTTCCTCAGTCCAAAAATATATAATGTTTGTAACAATATAAATGTCCTTATGGTCATTTTGGATCAGTTTAATATATAAGTGCTGAACAAAAGTATTTTTCTTGAAAAGTTTCTTTCAAGAAAATGTAATTAATTAGAATACTATTGATTATTGTGTGTTTGTTCATAATACATGAACTAATGCTCACTTATAGAGCTTAAAGTGTCTAAAATGTATGTATAAAAAATTTACGTCATTGTTGGTTCATGCCATTTAATATATTAAATATTGGTAAATAACTCAACTTTATTTTAAAGTGTTATCAAAAATCTTTATAGATATCAGAGGCCTAGTTATTAGATACATTTTTCTGAATGATTACAAAGACAAACTTTTTTTCACTGATGAACTGTGCACATGACCACAAATGTGTATTAAGAAAATAAAGTCAATTTTGGTAATGTGACTTCTGAATGAAAGCATCTACTAAATGTACTCTACATTAAGTCATTCAGTAGACACTTTTATCCAGAGCAACTCACAAGCAATTTATCATACAAGATCCTACAGTACTTGCAGTACCACAGTCCCAGTGTTAAAAAGCTGAATTTTTTTTCTGAAAACTAAAAGACACGAGAGAGGAAGAGTTGCTTTAGAGCAGTAGCCAACGCTCTGAATATCCCCTCTAATAAACTACAGAATCAGAGCGCTACAGGCAGCAGCTCAGCAGACCACACTGAACCACCAGACAACCCTCTCTCTGTCCTCATGGTAATGACTTTATTTTGCTCAGCCTGAAAAAGGCTAAGCAAAGGGAGTGTTTTCCGATGACTGTATTTTTCAAGCGAGGAGCTGAGGGATCGAGTGAAATGATGTGTCATCATCAAAATGACATGTCAGCGAACAAAATGTCACGGGGGCCTGGAATGCCACCTGTCTGGCCCTCAAGCAGCTTCCAGCAGATGTCCTCCAGACAGCAAGAGAGCAGGAATGGAGCTTCTATGCCCATCTGCATGATGAGGTGTTAATGATATGTAGCCCCGTCTCCCAGAGAACTCATTACAGGCCCTGTCAAATACAGTCAGTGGCTCCATTTTGCTGGGAGGAGAGTTTCACAGGGTCCACTGCTCTCAACACAGTAAGTAATTCGGCAAATGGCACAGTACTATTGAAGTTCTGAGAACGGCAAAGCTATTTTTCATCTGTACAATAAAAAACAGCATCGTGTAGTGACACCTCATTTGCACATCAAACATGGTGAGAAGAAATGTGTAAAATATTGAATATTTTCAGCCCATACAACTCTGTGGATCTGTGAAAGCCTTAAGGCCGCTTAAATCATAGATCTATTCGATGTCTATGGCAAAACCATTGTTTTTTCATTCAATCTGCCTTATGGCACAACGGATGTTTGATGGTTTCTGTTTCGTTATTACTTGGGGACACACAGACACTGAACACATTTAGACTTCTTCAGAAAAAAACATTGCTTTTCTAAGCAATTTTTGCAATGACTTTAAACCAATTTGCATCAAGGTCCAGGATGTGTGGCTTGCATTCGCTCACCATAACTCGAATATAAAGGCATTTAATTAACATTCATGGATTTTTGTATAACATTTTGCATCTCACTTCTAAATAGATGCCACTTGATGAACTAGTTCTGTTTTTAAAAATACTGGAATCAAATTATTTTCATGAGATTTCAGATATGTTAATGAGACAGATCACAATACTGATATACTCATGTCATTCCTGCACCGCAACTGAATTTACATCAATATGGAAAATAAATTATTGCAATTAAAATGGTTGCAAATGAGAAACATGACGTGATCTTCATTCATTTTAGCCTGTCTTCTTTCAGACTAGGGTATAGAAAATAAAAATACAAATACAAATTTAAGTAAGAGTTTTAGTACACTTTATCTATTTGCATTACAGTACATATCTTTAAAGTTGTTTTCTCAAAATGATCAGAAATCTCTATTTCTAGCAGTCCAAATTTACCAGTTTTATTCTGGAGGCTGTACAGAGGAGTTTGTTCATGAATCATTTTCCTGGGGTTTATAATATTTTATTTCTAAAAACAGCATGGTGATTTTTTTTCTGACTGTTGACACTGACAGTATTCTCTGATTTATGGAGTGATAAAAAGAGATTCAAAAACCCCTCTGTAAAATGTACAAACAGGAATTTTTAACCGGTCTCTATCCAATGTTCAGATTTCAGTTCTGGAAATGCATGCGAATGTGAATTTAATTAGATAACACCTTATTTACTTATTTCAACACAAAATTTCAGAACCCTTGTAATGCTAAAACAGTTATTTTTATGTATGATTAATTAGATGGGGAAGTATATGGTGATTAGATACAGTTTACCCTATTCATCTGTGGTTTCTTGTCTTAATAAAAATATATCCTGTACAGCAAAGGAAGACTTTTGCTTAAACTCATCATTCACCCATTTTTTATACAACAAAAGACATTCTTCTTAATATATTTTATAGAGAACACACTGAGAGTTCATACTGACCTGACAATAGGCAGCATAAAAGTGGTCCATAAGACTCGTGGACTATATTCAAGATTGTCTGAAATCCTACAATAGCTTTGAGTGAGAAACAGACTGAAATAGATTTATTCTTCAATTTCATTTACACAGTATCATATCCTGTGCTGGAACTTTAAAATCTTTTTTTTTTTTTTTTTTTTTGCATAGTGCAGTTCACGAGTTCACATCTACGTATATTAATACCGTAAGTTTATGCGTATTTGGCGTGCTGTCCGGGTGGAGGGCTCCGAGCTCGGGATGTGGCCCGAACCCAGAGTACTCCCCCCGGTTGTGGTAAGAGTAGATGGATCTATAAGTGAGGAGAAATGGGGTGGAGGAGGGATGCTGAAAACTGTCAATGAACAGAGATGGGTTCTGCTGTTATTTATATCTTGTCATGAGTTGATTACTGATTGGTCTCCACTTGTGTTAATCAGGTTAATGAACTGCGACTGTTCCTCCCGAACTTTGTTATAAAACAGCATGTTGTGAATGGATATCACAGGGATGGGACGGACCTGAACGACTGCATCCACTCACTGAACTAGTTGGAGATTTGAGTCTGAATGATGCTTCACCTTTGTGAAAGAAATGAAAGCACATTTGATTTGTAACTAGTATAAACTAATCAGCATCTTACTGTCAGAACGAAACAAAAGAAAGCATGCTGATCACTTAGTTTGGCAAATGAGTCTTTCTCATTCACAGCCATGGATGAATGATGACACATTATATGACACAAGGACATTTTTTGTAAAGCAAACAGCAGATCTGTAGACAAATTCAAAATGATTTGTAACCACTATATTTGTAATTTCAGTAAACGGCCATTAAATAAGTTAGTCAATCTAAATGAGCACTGTAAAAAAAATATTTTTTTGAAGTTGTAAATAGAAAGATTATAGAAGTACCTTTTAAAAGAAAACACTATTTAAAACTTTTTACTAAAATTTTGATGCAATTAGTTACTTGTTGATTCTTTTTAATTATTTGTGACATTTGCAGTGAAATATATATATAAAAAAATGGTTTTGTAGTGAAAATGTATTTTAGACCAAATTTGTTTCAGTGAATATTTTGGTGAACTGGTTCATAAAACTCAATTCACTCAATGAAATGAATCAAACTCTTGCCACAATTTGCAGATTCACCCATTTGTCCTAATTTCTTATAAAATCCTTCAAATTCCATGAGCCATATTATCTACATACATTTCATAAATCTATACTATTTCCATAAATCAACCATTGTCTCACAAATGTGTCAAATGTTTAGCTTTACAAAGGAAATTTGAGACATCTGTGACATCTAAGACAACGTGAAACATGAATGGGAACGCCGTCAAATCTCTTGAGCTACAAAAGAGCAAGTTTTGCACACATTCATGAGATACAGACATTACGTGAAGGCACATAAATCTTTCACCACAGGGCTGGAAAGCTTTTAATTAGCAAAAAAAAAAAAAAACAATTGGGTGGAGATGTGTGTCCAAACCTCCCGACAATTTGGGATGAGTCAGTGAGGATGTGAAGAAAAGGTTAGAGGCGATATGTGAGTGCGTGACACTATCCCACACATTACAGAGGTATCACAAGAGGGAAATCCTTGAATTTCATAATCAAAGAATCCGAGGGCAACTAACAGCCACTTTAAAGTTGTGGGAACTGTCATGTTCAAACCACCATCACCAGAGGCAAGAATAGACTGACAGTGAAACAGCTCTGTGGCTTTTCTTTCCCATCACTGAGATGCATCATTAGAACCAGATAAACACATTTGGTTCTACCACACGACAATACTCACACTCATGTTGCTTGCAGGAATAAAGTGGTACACCCTGCCTTGTAGCACAATGGATGTTTGATGGGTTTCTGTTTTGTTATTGCTTGGGGACACACAGACACTGATCACATTTAGACCTCTTCAAAAAAAAAAAAAACATTGCTTTTTCTTATGCAATGACTTTAAACCAATTTGCATCAAGGTGAAGGATGTATAAGGCTTGCATTCGCTCACCATAACTCGAATATAAAGGCATTTAATTTAACTGTAAAACATTATGCATGTCACTTCAAAATAGATGCCACTTGATAGTGCAATTGCAGTTCATATTTTTGGGGGGTCAATGTATGTAAACACAACCCTGTAAAATCGAAATCAAATTGAACATTCTTTTGAAATAAACAAGTAATTCTCCCTTGGTTTACCGTGAATATGAGCAGTCAAATGCAATTTTTAGAGCTGATTTAGGCCGTCCGTTTCGAATGGTATAGTTGCAGGGAGTCCCATTTGCACAAGCATCCTCATAGCATCAAGATAACATAAGTGATCAAATGTGATTCCACAATACATGGCCTGCCACATGAGAGCTGCAGCAGCGAGTAATGACACTGACATCTACAGCCTGATGTAAAGGATTCAAACCCTCGCCAGACAAAAACAAACACAGCTAGCAATTTATTATATCACAGACAGGAATCCTGCCTCCCTTCAATCGTACTTTGTTTGGATTCTTTGGATTATATTTGGCAAACAAAAAATAAGGATACTGCGACATTAGAACTCACTTATTACGTAAGTGCAACAGACCATGATGCATAGTAATGAACCAATTTATGTGCAAATAATCTTAATTAGTGCTGTCAGTCTACTTAGGTATTTAGCCCTGATTCATTTGATCTCTCACACAGTTAACAAATATTGTTAACATAATAAATGTAGATAAGAGAATTTTCTGTAATTTTAAAACAGATTAATTTTGATATTGAATTTATATATTTAATAAATGCGAAAAAACAACAACAACAATCTATTAGAATAAGTTATAAAAAAAAGATTTATTACTTCCTACTATTTATTGATTTTTAATACAATTAAATAATTACATTTCATAAATTAAATTAAGTTATTATGAAATAGTAAATTTCGCTTTGGCAAAAAGTTGAAGTAAAAATGTTTTATTATATATATATATATATATATATATATATATATATATATATATATATATATACATACATACATACATACATACATACATACATACATACATACATATATATATATATATATATATATATATATATATATATATATATATATATATATATATATATATATATATATATATATATATAATAAAAATGTTTTTACTAGTTTTGTAGACTTTGTAGATTGTTTTAAAGACTAAACAATTTTTTAGGTGACCCCTGGGTTAACAAATTGTATCAGAGAACATTTCTTAAAAACATTTAAATGTTTTCTACATCAATGTTTTGTTTTGCCCTTTCCTCTCATTTTATACACACTGTGCCAAATGCAACCCACTTCTCTCCAAGTGAGAGTCCGCAGCCCTTAAAATGTCACAAGGACGAGAAATATTAGCCATCAGATGGACTTATTTTTAGGCGTTTCAGGTGGTATTCTTAGCCTTTTAGTTCCAGGTGTCCTTGCTAGCTGGGTGATGTGAGTCCCAGAGAGTGTTTGACAACACTGTCAGATTTGCAGAGTCGATCGAGGGTTTTATCAGCACGCTCCAGATAGGACTCCTCTCGCCTCGAGCTGAAGTTCAAAGGCTTCAACCATCAGGAAGTGCTCCATAATGCCACTCCATGGATAAAGGCGCAGCAATAAATCACAAATGGCTGAGAAATCATGCGCATCTTAGCCTCACACAATCACCCAGGGGTGTTAATCCAGTTCAAGTCCAGAGGACAGTGGGTGGGTGGGTGCCTGGGGGGGCATCCACACGGACAGACTCAAAAAAAAAAAAAAAAATTTATACTGCAGCTGTTGTGTAATGGATATTTTGACAAGTCTTTGATTGTTAGCCTCAAACCAAGTGGGAGAAACGAGCAGAAAAGGAAGTCGCTTCTTATTGATCATTTCGTAAAATCCATTGATTCTTATCACAGGACTAGAAGATGTCTAATCCTGATGTCTAGTCCTAATTTTCATGTTTGCGGATCATGATGGCAATTTGAAATGCCTTAATCAGATCAACCTAGTTTCTTGAATTCCCTGAGGAAAAACACAAATCCCTTTAATCATTTTTGATCTGATTCCGCCAGACTTAGTTATCTGCCCTTCATTTGGACTCTGGTTAATAACAGGGCTGTCAACACAAGCATTGGTCTCCTGTCAGACACATGGCACCGCTGTAATCTCTAATCTACAGATAAACGTTGATTCAATCCTCTGCTCCGGACCTTATCCTCACAAACACACATAGGGAACTGAGAACTAATTCTGTTTTAAAAAATACTGAAACCAAATTATTTTCATGAGATTTCAGATATGTTAATGACTCATGTAGACAGATCAAAATACTGATATACTCTTATAGTTTCTCCTGCACCGCAACTGAATTGAAATCAATATGGAAAACTAATTATTGCAATTAAAATGGTTGCAAGTGAGAAACATGAAGTGATCTTTTTTCCACACAAGGGAGAACTGAACAAGTGTGTAATGACATCAGGATGAGCAGATGATATAGCGATTACAGTAATTGTAATTGTAAACTACAATCTAAAGATACACATTTGAAACGTTGTTGTTATAAATTATACTTGAATTTGAAAGCTAAAATCAGGATAATCAAGAAATCAAGATACAATAACACTGATTTGGAGTATTACTTGTATATAAGGACCTATTACTAGGTCATGGGTTTCTTACAAAAATCTAAAATTGCTAAGTAGAAAAAGAACTTAAGCAGAACCAAAATTTCTTACAAACCACATCCAGAAAACCATAACAGAATCCATGTCTCCCAACTATTTTTACTGATTATCTAATGTTTATATGCAATAAATCTTAAGTTTTGTCTTAAGGACGTGGAATCTGTGAAATATCTATCTCTGTCATCGACAGTTGGTGTCTGTCTGCCTGAGGCTGGGATGATAATTAATCATGTCTCATTCCAGTGCAGCTACACTTTGGGACAGAGAGCTGGAAGAACACGAGACTTCAGTTTACTTCAGTCTTCAGCTTGTTCACTGTGCTGTCTCCAACAGCCAAGAGAACAGTGGGCGAGAACATCAGAAATGTCTGACAACCAGTAAGGCTACCTGCAGTCTCGCGTAGCCAAATCTTCAGACTGAAGGTCTGGATTCATAGCAGCCTTCATTGGCCAAGGCCCGCCCATGAGGCCATATGACCGACATGTCAAACAACCAATCACAGTTCGTTTCGGTCATCGTCACGTTTCAAGGCGTGGAAAGGTCGTCACAATAACAGACCAGTGTGTAAAACTCTTTACTCTTTAATATTAATAAGATTCTGCGAACTTTAAATATTTCACATACTTTTGAAAATCCAGCGTTTAATTGATCCTGGTAGGTGCTCATTGTCACAGCTGTAAACACGACGCTTTCTGCTTTCGTGAGGTTTTGGTGCCACGTCATCTTTGTTTCCAGGCGGATCGTTAAAGAACGCGACACACACGTCTCGCAGAAATCCTGTAGAATTCAACCAATCCGATGACGACTTGGACACTCCTGAAGTGTTTCCACTTTTTATGTGCCATATGCATCAGACGTTTAGCCAACAGTCTGTGGGTTAGACATCTGAGGCTGAGACTACACTACCTGCATCTGTGCCATCAAGATGAATATGGCTTTGCGGCTCATCTGCGCTCTCTGAATTATTGCCTACTTGTCACACTGTGGAAGAATATTGGCTCTGTTTGAGTCATTTGTGAATATGAATCTATCGAATGGTCAAAAACAAACCTGACAGTACAGGTACAGCAGCTATAAATGTAAACAGAAGGGGAACTAATTTCATATTTATGGAAGGATGTTTTGTGGATATGAACCTTTAACATCGTTCCTGTCAAGCACTGTGACTCTAATGGTTTGTGATTGTGTGGCTGTTACGGCTGAGTGCTAAATATACAACCACCTTATAAAAAACACATTACATGCCTCAGGACAAACTTGACCCATGCTAAATTGCTGTAAATGTCAAAAGGTGTAAAAGGCAGCATGGTGGGTTATATGCCATAAGCACTTTCAAAATGCTTTTAAAATGAGTATACATTAATTTAAATTTGAGTCATCCAACGGTGGTTTTCGATTTGCCTTAAAATATCTTCTTTTGTGTTTCGTGTTTCTGAGAACTGTCCCTTTAAGTAATGTGTTGTCACCTAATGAGTCACCTTGATGAGTTTGCAACGCATGATAAATTACCTAAATGAATGCACTGGAAACCTAACATTATTTATTGATGTATTTAAACCATACTTTAAGTACGTGCAGAAGATGCTACCTTTCATTAGCATAAATGTCAGTGGTGATTAGTAGCATCATTACTAGAGAAAACATAACCATTTTACAAGGTGGCATGAAATCGAATGATTTGCTTCGTATTCTGTTTTGAAAACACTGAAAATGATTTTTAGAAAAAAGCATAATGATTCACCCCAAAGCCTAGCCATCAGTGGCGAGTAAACAGATAAGCCACTAATTCACCAGATGTAAAATAGTAACCAAATGCTAAGATTGTGTTTACTTTCACATACAACACCATTAATTACAGAAATTAAATCTTTCTTAAATGTTCTCATATTCAGAAAAAAAAAACTCTATGCACTACATTATTTAATGAAAATAAAACTGCATTACCTAAAAAAAAAAAAAACTAAGTGTTCAGAGACACTGAATCAACTTTTAATGCATGGAAATCTACTGTAACAGATTCTTCTGCCACATAAACTTGTTAGCAAAACCCTCATGAGAGACAAATCAATGTGATAAAATGAATGCAATTACATTAGAGAATTATTGATTGCGTAATTAGATCACAGTCAGTCCCACTGACGTGACTAGACCTTGGACAATTAGTTTTCCAATACATGTTCATGGGACAATTAAGCCTACAATAATCAGCTTTAGTGATCTCTGTTACCCAGAGACATATTCATGGATAGATTACTACTAGGCACAATAATCGCTATGTTTATTTTTAATTACTTGCATGGTCAAAGGGGAGTATCCACTTAACTTATACAACGTAATCATCATTGTTAACGTTTAGTAGATAGTATGCACACGCTAAACATAAAAAACTCTTCTTCGTAAAATTATGGTTGAACCACTGATGTCACATGGACTATTTTACCGATGTCCTGACTACATTTCCGGACCTGGGAACACTGCAGTTGCATTGCTGTCTACGGAGGGTCAGAGATCTCTCGGATTTCATCAAAATATCTTAATATGTGTTCCCGAAGATGAACGAAGATCTTATGGGTTTGGAACAACAAGAGGGTGAGTAATTAATGACAGAATTTTCATTTTTGGATCAATTAACCCTTTAAATATAATATAATATAATATAATATGATATAATTAGCTCCCTCAGATTTATTTAAAATACAAACATTTTGTTTCTGAATGTGAATTGATGCTGTTATCAGTTGAAGTTGCCGTGTCTGAGATAATTTTTAATTGAAAGAGAGTTTTGTTTCACGTTATGTGGTTCTGTTGAAGACTAGAGCTATTTGTTTACTCAGCTAATACTGTTGTGTTGTGCCCCCTGGAGCTGTAATTTCATCACGGCTGTGTTTTCTTAAAGAGATTTGATCTTACACTGATTGTTTTAGGTTTAATAAGACCTAAAAATAGAACATATTGTGCACTTACATATATCCACATATCTAAACAGTACCACACACATCATTTTCTAGACTTCTTTGTGGAGTAGCCTTTATTTTTCCCAGCATGAACGAATGAACTCAGTGGATGGAAGTCCTTGTCTCGGAATAGCAAGTTGAGCACGCGGGACTAATCTGTCCTTGCCTCATTTTCTCCCTAATGAGATGAAGATCAAAGATGATAGAGGTTCCAAGACAAACAGCTAGCTCTAGATCAACACAGACCCCAATCAATTTCCACACATCCTGGGCTGAAAATGAAAACATTCAGATAAGCAATTTATTATAAAGAGAATCATAATTAGGAAAGGGGCGTCACAAATTCAGTGTGAACATAGCTCGACCGCTTCGATCAGATCTTGGAAGGTGGCTGTGTGTGATCTGCTTCTAGTAGAATCAAATGTTTTGTTTTACGAGAACTCTTTGAAGGCAAAATATAGATACTTCTCCCCAAAATCAAAGAAAATTCTTCTGAACAGTTCATTATGCCCTGTGAATAAAACACAAGAAAATGTTAATTTGTGATTCTAGGGATGGGTTTCCGAAGGTATGCAGTGAGGTCATGTACTCTTGATTACTAGATGGGCTTTTCTTCAGTAAAGGCAGTTGTATTAAGGGTTTTAGAAAGAACAGATTGTAAAGCAACTGATCCGTGCACTCTAAGGATCGGCGGAGAAATCTGCTGGCTCGGTAGGCGCACACCAGAATGTGACACTTTTTGTGAAAAACTGTCTCCCAGGCATTACATTCACTAGGGAAGATTTCAAGTCCTAGTGACAAGTAGGTCACTATGATAACCGCACCGGCAAAACTATGCTGCACTGATTTAAACAGGCTTGTACAATGAGAGTGTTTTGGTGTCTTTTTCATGTAAATGTTAAAGGTTGTATCTGATCTAAACCTTTTCAACTTCAGATAAGATCAATGCAAAAACCCTTAAGTCTCATATAACATACACTTACATTTGAAAGGTTTGGGGTCGATGAGATTTTGGAAAGTTTCTTACGCTCACCAAGGCTGCATTAATGTGATAAAAATACAGTAAAAACTTTTGTGAAATTTTATCATTTAAAATAACTGTTTTCTATTGTAATATATTTTATAATGCAAATTCTTCCTATGATGCATAACTGATTTTTTTCTTTTTTGTTGATTGAAAAAAGTTCATTGGTTTTATTAAATGATTGATGAACATTGAATGATTTGTTGTTCAAGAAACTATCATTTTTTTAAAACAGTTGTGCCGTTTAATATCTTTTAGGATTCTTTGATAAATAGAAATTTTTCAAGAATATAATTTATTTGGGGAAAAAAACATACACATCCCAAACTTTTGAAGTTTGATGTATGGTTTGTTAGGATCGGACAATATTGGGCCGAGATGTAATTTGAAAATCTGGATTCTGAGGGTAAAAAAAAAAATCTAAATACTGAGAAAATCGCCTTTAAAGCTGTTCAAATGAAGTTCTTAGCAATGCATGTTACTAATCCAAAATTAAGTTTTGATATATTTACGGTGGGAAATTTACAAAATATCTTCATGGAACATGATCTTTACTTAATATCCTCATGATTTTTGGCATAAAATAAAAATTGATAATTTTAACAAACACAATGTATTTTTTGCTATTGCTACAAATATATCCGTGTTACGTATGACTGATTTTGTGGTCCAGGGTCACATATTTGTCTTTTCAAAGTAATACAAAATATATAGTAATAACTGCTATGTGAATAATTTGTTAATCTGAATTCAAATTTAATCTAAAAATGAAAAAGGAACTAAAAATACAAAACAGTTTGTGAATAAAGTGGCGTCCCATGTGTTCAACAAAGTAAACTGGAAACTGGAAATTGAAACATTATTATCATGAATGTTTTGATGTACAAATTCATTTTACAGTAGTTCTTATTAATGCCTTCTTGTCATATAAAGAATAAAATCCAGTTACAGTTGTGCATTGCTTTAGTTAGCAGAAATATCATAAATAAAAACAGGAGGATATAATGATGTTTTGGCGTATTTCCTTGTATCCGAGAAGTCATTTAGGGTAAAGCCAAGCCCTGACTTTTCTTTTCACCTATGTACTCTCAGAGCCGTCAAACAGATTTGACTCAGAGATCTACTGTGGCTGCATTACAGGATTCCTGCCTGACTAGAAAAGGCTAAAGGCAGACTGTATTATTGAAGAGAGTGCTGTTCTTTTCTCAGGTTAGCTCTGCAGTGGCCCATTTCTCATGGATCATTAAATATGAATCCCACCCCGTCAAAGTGTAAAGAGAGGAAAAGAGTCATATACCCAAATTTTTTTAAATCCGATATTCCGGCACACTCTCTGCATGAATATAAGGTTTGGATCAGCACCAGCTCTGCAGGGTAACACCAGCTGCAGAGATTATTTTGCACAGTCCCCAGCCCTCTCTCTCTCTCTCTAACACCATTAACCAGGGGCAGATGCCTAGTGCTAATACGTCAGATACATCACAATGTCAGTGCCACAAGGTAACACACTACAGTTTGGGCACACACACGCACTCACCCAACATGCACGCAGGCTTGCACACTCACAAACCGCTAAACATGACACAACAGCAGTCTAATTAACTTGAGAGTAACATGCCACCTGGACTCCTTCCATCAAATGACACACACACAAAGCAGGATGTGCATTGACGCAAATCCATATAGCATTGTAAATGATGAGCTTGCATTTTGTCTATGGCTGTGTTCCAAACCCTAGTGAGCTACAGTACCATGCTGTCTACTGCCTACATAGGCAACTGTTTCCCAAAGCCCTATTAGCACTAAATGTGTTCCTGCAGCAGGATGCCTGAACATTATTTTGCAATAAAAATATTTTGGCAGCTAAATTAAGATGTCATTCTGTGTTCTGTGTCATCTGTTTTCTTGCTGCACTCAGTTCAAAGTCACTCAGAACAGCAATGTCAATTTCTGACAGGTATCATTTGTATTATATCCCTTCTTGTGTAAAAAGGACAAAACTCCTGACTATAAAATCTTAAAGAAGATCTCACATGAGCAACTCTCTAGAAGAAAGAATGAGCAGAAACAGTGTTTCTTGTGCGAAACAGAAAAAAGACAGATTTTTAAAACTGATAGTAAAAAAAAGAAACACTTTAATATATTTTAAAATGTAACTTAATAATCGGCACCCATACAGTTAAAAAAGAACTCTTAATATGCATCAAGAAATGTCTTATTATTGTCAGTGTTGAAAGAGTAATGTATATAATGTGTATATACAATACAACATATTATACTATATATAATGAATAATAGATTACAATTATGTATGTATGTACTGTATGTATGTTTGTGTATATATGAGCCTGTCCTCCAGAGCATATATATATATACACACACACACACACACACACACATACATAAACATACACACATCATTACTTTCTAATTTCATAATAATTTATAATAAATTATTAAAATGTTTTTATATTTTAATGTAATTAATAATCAATTACTATCAATTATGTATTTTTTGTATTCTATAATTTTTGGCACTGAATAAAAAATATATTTACAATGAATATATCTCTTTCTTTGTCCACCGTATATATTTTTATTGATATATTTTTACAGCTTGTTGCAATACATTGTAGGATCCTTCTCAGAAAAGGATAAATGCATTGGCCCAAAACATTATTAACCCATTCACACAGAACACAGGCAGTGTAATGGTGAAAAAAATAAGTGTTTTTTAAAAAGCTTAAAAAAATTTAACTCGAGCATTGTGTTTTTGGAATGCTGTGTCATATACATGACGCAAAAGACTTGAGATCATCAAAGATGTCCATTTAGCGTGTTTACATCGAAAAAATAATTGAAAAGTAGTGCAGTGGAATGGAACAATGTTGTCTTTGTGAATGGCTCCTAAGAAGATAAATATACCTTTTGAAAGGCATTTACATCAAGGATGCACATAATGATGCCTTAAAATGCTGCCGATGTAGACAGATCACTAGTTTCAGAGCAGAGCAAACGTCTATGGGTGAAAAAAACTAGACTAGATGGCCTTTACATCACACACACTCAGCTGGCTACTCCTGCAGGGATTCAGATTAGTCAGTGTCAATGGGGCTCCTCGCTCTGTGCTGCTGCCAGATTAAATATATGCTTGAGACGGACCGACAATGATATTTCTCAAAGTCACAGCTGGCCATAGGTTATGGGGCAAATTGATGCCATCCACTCTGCCAAGATTTTCTGAGTGACAATTATCCTCTTTTTTTGAGTGGATGTGCGCAACTGCTCCTGCATTTCAAGCTTACTTTTCCACATCGCAATGTTCTTGTGGAAAAGTCCAGTTTCTGATCAAACTGAAGTATATGTCATGTTGAAAACAAACCAAAAAAATGCTTTCAAGATGGTTCTTTACTGCACTGTACATTGCTGCTTGTCATAGAAACAGATACACCATTTCAAAGACTCAAACATTCACAAGATAAAAGCACAGAGAAAGCAAATATGAAAGTGGGAAGAGAAGTGTGTGCAGAAGAGTCAATTACTGCAAACAAAAGCAGCTTGGCCCTATTGTGAAACTTTGTTCTTCAAAAGCACCAGACATTTCACCTTATTAACACCAAGCCACACTGCTAATAAGCTGAACTGTTATTTGAGTTTTGTGACAATCGATACAGTACAGATTCATAATAGCATTTAAAAAGTAGAGAGGATACAAAACACTTCTGCTGAGAACTTTATTTCACTCCTTAATTACTAGTGTCGCAAAACAACTTTGCTGAAACTTTGAAAAATCTGTAATATGTTCTTATTTGTTACCATGCATGGACTATATTTGTCAAAATACAAAAT
Organism: Carassius auratus; assembly: GCF_003368295.1. Lineage (NCBI taxonomy): Eukaryota > Metazoa > Chordata > Actinopteri > Cypriniformes > Cyprinidae > Carassius > Carassius auratus. The sequence goes on from NC_039260.1 coordinate 5,478,894, forward strand.
GCTCTATTGGCACTGCCATACTTTTCCAAAAAGCAATTCAGAGTGTCTATTTAAAGGAACAGTTTACTCAAAAATGAAAAATTGCTAAAAAAAAAACAACTAATCTTCTTCATCAGAACAGGTTTGGAGAAATTTAGCGCATGTTCACCAATGGATCCACTGCAGTGAATGGGTGCCAACAGAATGAGAGTTAAAAACATCCCAATAATCCATAAGCAATCCAAATGACTCCAGTCCATCAATTAACAACCAGTTAACCTCAAACTGTTGGTCCTGGCAAAAATACAGTTTATGTTTTCCCCGGTGAAAATAGAAAGTGAAAAATCTGAAACAGGTGAGAAATATGCTCAGATCAAGAACAATTAACAGTCCAAAACAGTTTAAACTGATGTTGCTGCTAATTGATGGACTGGAGTTGTGTGGATTACTTGTGGATTGTTGTGATTTTTTTATCAGCTGTTTGAACTGTTATTCTGACGGCACCCACTTACTGTGTAGAGGATCCACTGGTTTGGAAGTGATGAAGAAACAAATGTTTTTTTGGAAAAACATGTATATCTTCAGTGATCTGAGGATGAGTGAACTGTTCATTAAATACAAATAAAAAATAGTTAAAACGTTAGTTAATTTTCATTTCCGGTTGAACCAGTCTTATAACTTCTCTTTATCTGACTTAGACTGCCTACACAGGCAGCATTTTGAGGCATCAGGACTTGAGGTTGAATTTTAAGTCATAGTGACAATGCTTACAGTCTTGTAAAAGTACATAACAAATGCATTAGTGATCCCAAAGAAGCAACTCTGCCGGCTAAACTATAGAGCCTCGATGTCATTCTTTAAATAGAAACACTTTGGGTTCTTGTCTCTAACGCTTTACATCAATATAGTTCCATGGTAACAAATTTTACAACTTACATTCATCACACTGGCCACATGCAAGAAGCTTAATGAGCTTTCACACATGCCATATCCACCTGCCAATCATCCAATTAAAAGAGCTCTCTTGGGCTCAGAGTGATGGCTCAATTGTGGGTTAGCAGGTGTCACGACTGGGTATGCATAAAAATGAACACTCAGGGGTAAATACTGATATGCCTATTTTGGTATATTTATGAAATGGTGCTCATAGAGAATCAAAATCTTGCCACACACAGAATTTCTTTCACCCTTAGTATCTATCTAATAATAAAATATAATACAATACATTATAATACACAATTTTTTTGAACAATATTTGGAAAAATATTTATTTATTTATTTGATTTTAATAATGCAGCCGGCTACTATATGTGGTTTAGGCGGTGTCGAAACTTATTACGCATAAAGTTAATCACCACTGGTGAATATACCAGTTTTGGTATATGAACTATTACTTGTAGAAAATAAAATATTTTGTTACAAAAATATTTTTTTCTTTCTCCCATCACAACTAATAATATCTAATAAGAACCCCTTATAATAAATTAAATTAAATTAAATTTAGCAGAAGCTTTTATCTAAAGCGGCTTACAGTGCATTCAGGCTGTCAATTTTTACCTATCATGTTTTCCCGGGGAATCGAACCCCCAACCTTGCGCTAGCTTGCTTGCTAACGCAATTCTCTACCAGTTAATAATATAATATAATATAATATAATATAATATAATATAATATAATATAATATAATATAATATAATATAATATAATATAATATAATATAATATAATATAATATAATATAAAACAATTCAATTGATGATGACTTTTTTCATTTTAATTTATACAATGAAATAAATATATGTTAACTTTTTATCAGGAGCTAATTTTTGTTTGCTCCACATATGCCAATAGAGTTATTTAACACCAGGGGGCGCTAATGAGAGGTGTGAGATGAACCCCATTAACCAGCACCATGACTTCGTGTCCATGAACCAGCATCATGACCATTTATTTCCAACACACAAAACCCGCAGAAGACAAAAAACCTAGCAACCAACGCCTTTTGAATGACTATTAAAATAACACAGTCTGCTCCTTCACTAAAACTCATGTCAACAAACCAGAATTCATCCTGCCTTTTTACACCTATACACAAACTTATTTTCCTTCAGTCAACATGTCTGCAGTCACTTTGATCCATTTTCTGTAAACTCTGAGATTGCGTAAAAACCTGGCATATTCACGCCTGTCCACCCACTTGGTGCACAGTTCGGCTTAATCTTCCTGAAACACCCACAAGCCCATGCTCCTGTTCTAGCACCACAACTCCCACAGCTCTCAGAAGAGTGCAGAATATTCCCTCATGCTCCCATCAAAATTCTTGGCTGCAGCAATCCTTATCTTAATATGCAAATAAAAGCAAAGCCAGATTATTTTAAGTAACTTACAATAATCATTCTACTTTTAATTAAAAACTCGAAATCCCCACACATTTCCCACACTTCATTTCTATATTTATTTTGAAATTTTTTTAAATATGCAATTTAAAAGAAGTGTAGAATAGCATACAACAAAATGTTGCATAATAAAATCAATACAATGACAAAAACATCGTTCTAGACATTCAGCAGTTGAAGAATGACATATCCATCTCATCCACCAGGTCAAAAGGGATCTTTTGTTGAGACTATACCATTATCGTTTGTTCCATCCTGTTGCTTTTTTTCATACTACCTATCCTATGCTAGGAGATGAGAGGGACATATCTTAAATTACTGCACTTTGTAAGATGAGAGCAATCTGATAAGGCCAAGAGAGGTAATTCATAGAACATTACAGCTAACAGCAGCTCTTCAGTGCAGCACAAAAAGTGAGCAGATGTTACATCCACCCTGGTGTCATTAGCTCTTTGAACCACAATCTCCATTAAACATCATAGGCAACACAAGATTCAAAGAGGGGCCAAGAAGTTTCAGAAGATATATGGTGTTAAAAAGGAATATGGGAGATATAATATAAATATGAGGACACTGATAAAGCGTAAAGAGGTTTGATAATGGAGCAAAATTAAAAAGAAATGAAACCCAACAAATTAATAAATAAGGAGAAGAATATATCAATTAATAATGACAAAATAACGATTAAAACTATTACTACTGCTGCTCATGTAAACATGGCCATTTCAAGAAGACATACACGTCTGGGTCCTCATTTATCAACAGTGCATACCCACAAATGTGTAAGAACAGTTTCACGCTAAGTGTGGGATCTACCAACTTATACAAATATGTGTGTGTGTGTGTGTGTGTGTGTGTGTGTGTATGAATGTATGTATGTATGTATGTATGTATGTATGTATATATATATATATATATATATATATATATATATATATATATATATATATATATATATATATATATATATATATATATATATATATATATATATATATATATAAAGCTATTTCAGAATATCGACGTGTCTGGAGTTTTCAGCTTATGTGATTGTAAACATTTTAACAATGTCTCGAGAGAGCTTAATCTAAATAAATTAAAAGCGATAGAGAAACAGAACACAAACTGATAAACAACTCCTGAGGTGTTTATTTTCCGCTTATTTGAGTCGATGATCATTTGTGTACTGATTGAAGTTTCCCGTGTGTGGGGGCAGCACTGGGACCTGCTCAGCTCCTCATCACATTCAGCCGGTCAGAGGATGGAGGCGAGGTGAAAGCACACCTCATTGGCTCCCGCTGCTCCATTTAAAGGAATCCAACTGGTTTGTCCTTTAAGATCCTTCAGCATCTCGAGAGAGGAACTTTACCTTCGCTATTTTCTGAAAGGGAGAATACATTTGGGGAGATCCGGAGCGTGGAGCAACGTCTTTGAGCCACTTTTATATAGGCTACAGCCTACGTATGAGAATCTCATCAATGATCGACGAACGATGTCATAGCAGCAAAAAAGCTATATTTCTTGGCTCACTGAAATACTATAGAGAGATTTCTGTGGTGCACAAAAGTGACTTTATTCCATATCCAAAGGACGGAGATATGAATGATTTACACTTTTATTGACCGGCTGATCTAATATTACTAAAGTCATGGAACGATGGGGCGCTTTTTTATAAGTACATAATATTTTACCCACGATATGGAGAGTTCGCCATGCACTCCTTTGGGAACCGCTGCTATTGGTAACTTTTATACCATGGATTCAGGAGGGCTTTCAACAAGTTTTAGGGCTCGTTTATCTTCTGGAACATGATTCGAATTAATTCTGAGATTTTGTGAGGTAATTACGCGAAGGCTGCAGGATTTCTGAAGACGTTTGAATAGGTTTTTTTTTTTTTTTTTTGTCATTTATTTATCGCACGATCTCGTCAGCTCTTATGGGAATTAAACACTCCTCCCGCTGTTTGCTCCTCAGGAGAAAAATGGCGGACACGGAAAGCACTGAGGTAAGCGACGTGGATTAACAGGTCAAATATAAATACACTTAAATGTGTTCTTATCATTTTGAGTTACTAAGCCTCAATAGTTCACATTTTCTGTTTAAAAGTAACTCTGCGTTTGAGGTTTTGAGTTTCGCCGTGTTTATAACAGCGTACAAACCTATTACACTGAACTCTGCAGTTTGTCAACGTGTTTAAACGAACGAACTTCTATTTTTCGCTGGTCAATTTGTTTGATGTTTCTCTCGCGCAAAGCAAATTGCTGTTCCATGCCAGGCCAGCACACTTCACATGTCATTACATTTTTATGAAATGTAAACCTATAATAAAGTGCTAAATATCAACAGTATTTGTATTTTGTCAATTTTGGTCCTAAAGGAAAGAGCAGAAGCGGCGTTCTGTTATGGTTACCTTTGCAGGTGCACGCGACTTCTTTTCTTAAGCGTTTACTGGTAATATAAGTAAATGTAAATTTGTATTTTATTTTATTTTTATTTTCCACTGGCAACAAGTCAGACAAACTGAAATAAATCTGGCTTATCTGGTAACCAAAGGTTAGTAGGTTCAATTTCTGCAAAGGTTAATGCAGTGAGTAAAACACACAATCTCAATTCCGCTCCAAAGGAAGGCCCTATACTGCTCCTGTAAAAAGTGCACTGTCTATGAGACACTTTACTAGCGTAAGGCAAATTACTAATTAGTGATTGATTGTAATTAGTGTATTGAGCAAAGCTGCTAATGTTCTGTGATCGTTGGTGCAGGGTTTGCGGAGTCTGGTCGCTGTCCTTGGTGCTGCACCTGCGTCGGGGAGAGCAGCTGTTTTAGAAGGAACTTATTTGAAATAGTTTTTTTCTTTCTTTTAAACATCTTTCATATGAAATCCATATCAAAATATAGAACATTTATTGCAGTTTAAAACAGTAGGCTATAAATCATGAAACATCCAAACGAATAGCCTGAAATAATTTTTGGTTAAAAAATTACCTTCATTATAGCTGAATCTTGCTTGAACATATCCCAGTGTCGACTACTTATTGATGCATCCGAGTGCCCATATCAGTATGAGCCCAGAGTTTTAGCGGAGGGCAGTGAGTGCATTTACAGCTGTGCAGAAAGCTGAATATCTGAGTCATCATCCACATAGTTGGCTGGTGGTTTAAATATCAGGACTACCAAGGAGTGGAAACAATGCATGGGAAGGAAAGGTTACTGAGGTTGCAATTTGGCCCTGCCACTGAGCTAAACACTTTGATGAATTCCACTTTCATTAGTGGCCTTGAACTTTATGCAATACTCAGTGAGGGATTAGCCAGCTGGAATGTACTGACATAGTCACGAAAGCATGAAATCTAATCCATGTTCATTAAAGTATGAAGAAAATGGCCTTATATAAGGATGCTTTTGTTATAAGTTCCTCGAAGTTCAGCGCAGCAGTAGGTTAGCGTATAATGTCAAGGGATCTTTAAAACCCTGTGATGGATCCTGCCTGACCTCTGATACCTCTCCCAAAATAGCAAGTACACTGAAGACTGCTCTGCACTACAGCTGCTAGTCTGTCAAAGTCTACCACAGAGAGAAGATGGAACTACTATCTTGAGAATAAAGGTTCCAAAAGGGGTTTTCACAGTAATGAGTAATGCCATAGAATTACCACTTTTGTGCAATGGAAAGTTTAAAAATGTTAAAGGTTCCTTATGGAACCATGATGGCAATTAAGAACAATTTTTAAGAGTGTAGGCTTTAAATGAAACTCATGTTTGACAAACATAAATAGTGATGATAGTCAAAAATGAAATACCATGGATGACTATTGAGTAATCAAATATTTTGTAATGCTATGGTATGTATGTCTTACGTAAAATATTTACAAATACCTGATAAGTTTGCAAACCCACTCATATATGAAATAAACCTGAATGTTTGGGTTTCAAAGTTATAAAGCTTACAGTAGGGGATCTTGCTCGAGAAAACACCACTTAGCTCGGAAATGCACACTGGCAGTTGCAGCTTTATTAGATGATGCCCAGCCAAAGCAGAGAGGCCTGCCCATAAATCTGTAAAATTCATAAGAGCTGTTCTGAACACATTAATGATTTAGATATGCAATGCAAAACAACTCAAACTCTTAAGTTGTTCCTTGTCATAAACCTACACTAGAAAAAAAACGCTGGCAGTTCTATTTGTGAAAGGTTCCCAAGAGCACCTATTTTTCCTCTCATGCACATCAATCCAGTTATGTCACGAAAAAAACTATTAGAGTTCTCAAAAGCATGGTTGAAAGGTGGAGTGTTGCCGAAATGTGCCATTTGTTGAGGTTAAAAATAGAACGTGAATGAGATTTGTTAGCTGACTGGAGGGGCAAGGACATGTGTTCCTCCTCCCATCATTCTAATAGATGCAATCCGAACACCTTTACGCCTCTTGATACAGCTGCTCTTCCCCTCTGCTGACACTCATTATTTTAAATCCCCTGAGCCGAGAGGCTAAGCACACACCCTCCCACAGGCAAATATAGGTACACTTATGCAAATACAAAAACAGCCACACATATCTTCAGTATTACAAAATTGCAAAACAGCATATGAGATATGTAGGATATACTGTAAGGGCCAAACATGAAGAGTTGTGTGCTTTTATAGTAGAAAATTGTTATAGATTAGAGGTTTTCAAACTTAAAATAACCATGATCTGCCCATTTAGACTTTTAACTAACGCCAGGAGTCTTAATATTAAAAAAAGATGTATTTTATAATATGTAACTTTTATTATATAAGACTATATAATGACACACACACACACACACACACACACACACACACACACACACACACACACACACACACACACACACACACACACACACATATATATATATATATATATATATATATATATACATACATTTTTTTTTAAAGATTTACATCTGTATTTTCAAAGCTTTTAGTGGCTAATGGCACTTTAATACTCATTTGGTGTCTACAGTGTGGGCTAATGGTTCATTAGTATTTTCTCTGTGAGGTAGAGGAATAGCCAAGCTTCTCTGCAGGATGTAGATGTGCTAATCAGAGTCCGAGAGGCTCACCATATGTAATGCTTGTCTTAAGTCATTTTCACGCCAGTCTAACTGTCCTGTGCTCCCTTTGCTCATAGGGCACAAACTGCCTCTGCCAGGTCTTGGAATTGTTATAGACATTTTGGGAAGACTCTCCTGACATCATAACAGTTTTTAAACAGCACTGAATATAGTGTCATTATTTTGCTTTTTGAAGGATCATGGACCACATTAATCTGTCATAGTTTGGGTGATATCATTAAGAACAGTCCAGGTCAATAAAAAAAAGAAAGAAAAAAAAGTCAATTAAAAAAGAGCAATACAACAAAAATATGTTCTGTAATATAATAAATAATATATTAATACATTACATTTAAATAAAACAGTGACTCTAAGAAATATTTGGACACTTAAAAATCTCAATGTTATTGCATTAGAAAAATGTCAAACCTTACGGCATTTAAAAAAAAGTGTTATACCTTTTCTTAATTTCAACTCAAAATTTTGAGAAAAAAAAAAATATATATATTTACTAATTACCATGTTCATGTTTTTTTAGTCCATGGTAGAAAAATTTGTATTATGTATGTATGTATCATGTATGCATGTATTGCATTATAGGTGTCAAGTTTCTTAGTTTGCTACTTTGTTAGACATTAAAAATTTTCATGGATGGTTTAAGTGTCACAATTTTTTTAGTGCTTCTGTATTGCTTTAATTATTTTTTACCACCATTTTTTTTATTATTAATTACCACACTGATAATTTTTGTTTATTTTGGGGATAAATAAATTAGCACTTCTTTGTCAGATTCACCTGTTGAACCTTTTTTCCCCTTTCTAGCAACAGCCCCTGAGTGCCGCCCCATCCCAGTCGGTCCAGCCATCTCCTCTACCCAAACCAGTGTCATCGGTCCATAATTCCCAGAGGCCCACACACCCTTCCCACGCACCTCACACCCCTCACTCAGCCAGCTTACCCAGCTGCCCCGGCAGAGGAAAGATGGCCAAGTTCCTCAACCCCGATGAGATGACCTCCAGGGATTACTATTTTGACTCATACGCCCATTTCGGCATTCATGAGGTATGTGCACATCAGAGCAGCGGATGCTTGCATTTAAAAGACATGCTGAGACGTGAGATGTATAAGTTCTCATGGTAATCGACATCAGTCATGTTGATGTATGCCGGGAGTTATGTATAATGCAGAATATGCAGAGAAATGGAGCAGGAGCGAGAAAGGGGGGGGGGGGTGTCATTGAATTATAGGATGAGAGAGCAGGGAGAACAGGAGGTTCAGGCGAGACCTGCAAGATTAATTTTGTTCAGACTCATTTTTAGTATATAGGTCAGATATTTTTCCCTTCCTTCATCTCAATGTGACAGAGAGGCATAGACCCAAAAAGCTGCATAGATCTGAGCAGACGTGCTGTAATGGTGACAGCAAGCTTTTTTACATTCTCACAGGTTGTCAGAGATCCATGTAGTAGTCTTATTTCGTTTTTTTGTACAGTAATGCTAATAATAGCCATGGTTGTGAATCAGGACCAGACTAATATACTGTATGTTTTTATGGTACTACAAAAAAACAAGACAATACCATAATGCTTTTTAGTATAAGTGTTTTTAAACACACTTATAATGACCTAATGTCACCTAGACAGGCATATCACTAGGTATTGAATTTTTATTGATTATAGATGTCATAATCGCATTGTTTTATTAACCCTGTATACAGTATGTAAAACAATGAGATCTTTAAAACAGTATGGCAGACTATTTACGTAAAATGCACATACAGTAAATATCAGTTTCACTCTATATCTACAAATGATATGTCTCAGTAAGATGATATTTATAGTAAATGTTAATTTAGGCCTAAGAAATGTGTGTGCATCACATGATACAGAAGTTGGCTGTTGGCTGTGGCTGTGTTTTAAAACTGAATGGTATGGTAAGATACTGTACCAAGATATGTCCATGCCCAAAACGGTGAAGGGTGAAGGGGTTAAGGGTGAAGACTGAATAATTCATTGGGTGTGTTTCAAATCAAAGTGAGCTGCCTACCTAGACAACATTTTAAATGCTCTTTACAAAAAAAGATCTAGCTAACCCATGCTGCAGTGATGTATGTTTCAATGCCATGGTATTTTTATATACTGTATACACCATGCTAATGAGTTATTACCATATTAATACACACTGAAAACAATTGGTGTAGGATTTACTAAACAATTTCAACTCAGAAATTGATAAATTGGTAAATAAAATAAACAGGAAGCAGAACATTGAATTAAACTGAAATAGTATTTTCTTGTAAAACCTACTTGGCACTCAGAGCTACTATGTATATTGTATATATATAACTAGCATACTGGCTGTTTATTGGTACTTATAAAGCACATGATAATGCCTTATTCTGCATGGCTGTATTTTAGATCCATTAAATTTGAAAGGATATTTCACTCAAAAATATAAATTCTGTCATAATACTTACCCTCATGTCGTTCCAAACCTGTAAGATCTTTGTTCATTTTCGGAACACAAATAAAGATATTTTTGATGAAATCCGAGAGCTTTCTGACCCTGCATAGACAGCAACACAACCGACACATTCAAGGCCCAGAAAGGTAGTAAAGACATTGTTAAAATAGTCCATGTGACATCAGTGATTCAACTGTAATTTTTGAATGGTTAATAGTGAAAATTGGACCTTAAAATATCACCGTGTGTATATATATTTGTGCATGAATGTACAGGAAATGCTTAAAGACGAAGTGAGGACGTTGACATACAGGAACTCCATGTACCATAACAAACACATCTTCAAGGACAAGATCGTGCTGGACGTGGGGAGTGGTACTGGCATCCTCTCCATGTTTGCTGCCAAGGCCGGAGCCAAGCACGTGTATGGGGTAAGAGGGCGGCCCTCCTTATGCCTAAAACAGCATGAGCCTGTAGCCTCCTACCCTGCTGGAACCATTCGCACAGCTCAAAATAGCATCATGTGTGGCAGTCGCACCAAGAGCTTTTGAAGGTGTAAACGCATAATCCTCTTTTGTAGAGAAATATGATGTCATATTACCACCTACTTATTTCATAATAAGGATCATAAATATAAGTTCAAAGCGGTTCAATACAGGAAAATGGCCTGCTTAAAATCCATAACAACATGATATTCTAGTCTTTTTAGTCTCTGTATATTATTGCAAACACTTGTATGTTAATATAACTCATTAATCATTCAGTATTCATTATATATCAGCCAATGTTAGATAATTAATTTTGCATGCTCATTTCATAGTTTTTATATTTATATCACCTTTACCATCATAATGTAATGCAATTAAAGTTAATCAAGTCAAATTAGTCAGTTTTATATATGTGGTGATTTATACATCAGATTTACAGTCCATAGTAATATTATTATAGTAATAATAGTAATAAAAAAATTTTATTTGTACAGATTTTATTTCTTAGTTTTTAATGTATTAAAAAAATACTGTATTATTTTAAAACAATTCTGGAGTATTTTAAGACGATTTATCTGTTAAATGATTTTGAGTATAAAAATAATGACCAGCATATCATTATCAGCACACACACACACAATCAAGACACAACCAGACCAGCACTATAGCACTAACACCACCATAGAAATGTTTTTTTTTTTTTTTTTTTTCAGGGGCCCCTTCTGTTTTTCTGTATTGCAATACCTTCGATTCAATTCTATTTTCTCTTTCTCACTTCCTGTCCTGTCCATTAAACTCTCTTCCCTTCAATGCATTCCTCCCCAGTGGTTAGTGAAGGTTCTTAGCGGGCTGCCTTTATTGGCTGTGCTGATATATCAGACTCTAACACACTACATTGTGAGGCTGTGGTAATTGGCTCTTTGGATAAAACTGAGAAAGAGACAGTGGAAAAAGCAGTAAAGGTCAGAAAGGCCACATTGACCATGTGGTGCTTGTTTTGCACTTTCGCTTCGAGAACTAAAGCCAAAGCTTGTTAAGCCAAGTTAGAGTACGAGCAGAGAGAGAAAATGTGTCCTGGAAACCCTTTGGGAAAGAATGTTCTGAGAGCTTTTCTCGGTTTTTGGAGGAGAGTGAACTTTGTCGGGAAGTTGAGCCGCGTGCGGGTGTCAGTCTGAGCCGCGGTCTCTGCTGTAATTGAGCTGATATGATTTGCACCTCGCTGCTCTTATCCAGTTGCACTGTGATAATGAACAATTCTCTGAATGGCTTCATCATATTTAAATGCCAGAGAGCGCAAACTCTCCTCAGTGTCTATGTTACAGTGCTCATCACAAACTCAAAAATACCACTTGCTCAGAATTGCAATGCAGAATGTAAATGAGATTATTACATTTTCTGAGGAAAATTTTGAGTGAAGCTAGCCAGCTCAAAATTCTCTGACACAATATTCTGGCCTTTATATCCACCTTATTTTTAACGCATGAACAGACTCTGCCATGTTTAAACATGAATTGTGTCAGGGTTTTAGTTGTTTAGTTATTTTAGATATACAAAAACAGTCCATTATGCAGCAAACTGGTATTTGTTGCACTATGAAAATGGATGGATTTAAAATACTGTCTGTGGCTGGCTTTTGTCTGATCAGTGCTCAGCACAACAGCGGCCTGTTTTTTTTGTTCATTATAGGTCATGGAAATTCAGCTTTTAGTCAGTGAAGGTCAGGGAATTTGACATTTGGCTTAGAGTAGTTTTTTTATAATTAATAATACATTTTGCATAACTTTAAAAATAGAGCATGGCATTAGCAAAGCCAAAATCATGGATTTTAACTCCTAGTAAATATATAAACGTATAAAATGTATAGCATAAGATACAATATAACCTGCTGCTGGTAACGGTGTCTGCCAAATTCATAATGGAAATGTAAAATATTAATGGCTTACTAATAGCTCACGACTTTGTGGACGTTCATGATGTTTGAGACTAGATTATTAATTGTTTTCACATGTAACTTGCACCTATAACGTGGTGAATATCATAAATTAATTTTGACTCATTCCTTAGTTTGCAAATTCTTTTTAAAGTAATGCATTTACACAAGAAGTGTATATGACTTTAATTTTGTGGCTGTATTACTTATCTATACAAAAGTTGTCTAAATTATCTTTTTTTTATATTGCAGTTTTTAATTGCTGTTTTAAGTGGATGCACTCATGGTTATGTTACCAGCATAATTTTGTTTCATTGGATACAGTCCTCTTGTTATGTCCTACACATACCATGTAAAACTTAGTTGATTTTCTTAAATCTGTCTTGACATGAGAACACAAAGGAAATTAGCACAGTAAGTTACCTTTTTGATTGAGCTGCTTGATTGAAACATGTTCTTTTAAAATGAAAACACAGTTAAGCCAAGTTTTTTTTAATTTTGAACCAGAAACCTGATACAATGGTGCTAAATCAAAATGGTGTCAAGTCACACTAAATTGTTTAAATAAAAAAGGAACACGAAAAATCAATTTGAGTACATTAACATATAATTCTGCAATCCCATGGCTGTAATTTTGAAAGAGTATCTATTTTAACATTTGTACTAATACAAAGACTCCTTTGTAAGTGCATTACTTTGAACAGTTTTACAAACTGAAGCAAGTCCCTTAATGTTTAGCAAAATATTTCTGAATGAACAAAGCTTGCTAGTAGCTGTTGAGCTATTTAAATGAATATTTCCACCCAAATAACCCAAACTGTGAATGAAAGACAGAGATTAAAATCATCATGTTTAAAGGTGTCTTCTTCACAAAGTTTTGTCCTTGATCTCTGTTCACCGCAGCTCAGGCCCATGCACTTTTCTCGCCTTGATCATGTACATCAAGCACTTTTCTTCTGAGATTGGAAATGTGCTGACTGTGTTATGGGCTTCTCCGATTACTTTTAAACTTAATGCTGACCCACTGCAGTACGTGAGTTTTTTCCAGAAACAGGTGGGCCTGCAATGTAGGTTCTGATCGTTTGTCAGTTGAAGCGAAGCTGACTGATTCTTTGTTCTCCACTGGAGTTGACGGCGATGGCTATGGACACTAACGATGGCTGGGAAAAAAACAAAGGGACGTCATGAGGCAGAGGGATCAGTGCTGTCTGGAATCAGCCTCTCACTTATACAGCTGACGGCTTTCTACTTAATCTCTCCTCTTCCCTTTAGCCTCAGGCCACTGGTAGCCCCGTTACTCTGTGTGCTCATTTACGTATATTGCTGTCTGACAACGGGACAGGAATCTGGTTTGTGAATGCTAAATAGTTAATAATTCTTCAAAACAATATTTTATTCATCAAAGATTCAAATCACACTAATTGTACTAATCAGAGGATATAAGGCTAGAGAAGGTAATAAGAGGTCTACCAGCTATAACAGAATCACCAAACTAGAAAGTTTAAATCTTCATGTTACTCTGTTTTGTTTTTCTCAGATTGAATGCTCAAGTATATCAGAATACTCTGAGAAAATCATCAAGGCCAATCACCTGGACAATGGTAAGCAGATATGAAATGTGTAGATATTGTATAAGTAGTTTCTGTGTAGTTCGCTTGCTCGTGTGGGTGTGTGAGAAAAAGTGAATGACAAATAGGAGGAGACATCGACAGGATAAAGAGTGGTTGTCAAGCGTTCTTCTATTCAGCCTCTTAAATATACACAATTTAAAACCTCTGCAGTATCTGAATATTATGCGGAATTGAAACTGTAAATGTTCAGTATGATTCATAATAAATATAAAGGAGAATATGATTATCAAGGACACTGGCCTCCCCACAAAAAAGACATTAATATGTATTTTTGTCACATTTTCAAATTAAAAATAACCGTACCATTCAAAAAGTTAGGGGTAATTATTATTTTTTATTTTATTTTTTTGTTGAAAAAGTAGTCTTTTATGCTTATCATGGCTGTAATACAAACAGTACATTTTTTGTAATATTACAGTTGTCTATTTTAATACATTTAAATATATAACATAATTTTTAAAATAATAAAATAAAATAAAAAACATATTTTATTTTAACAATGTAAAGTATTTAGTGTCATTTGTGACCCATTAAATGCATCCTTGCTGAATAGAATCCTAGAATCAATATCAATAAATAAATAAAAACTAAAACAAAATAGATTTACTTAATTTTTAAAGTTCTCGTTTACTGGAAAACAAGACAAAATGCTTTCTCTTTCTTTCTCTATCCCCCCCCCCCCCCCCTCTCTCTCTCTCTCTCTCTCTCTCTCTCTCTCTCTATATATATATATATATATATATATAAAACATATTTTTATTAGTACAATGGCTGCCCAGTGTGATTATTCATAGTCATAAAAACATGTCAAAGTTCAAATGAAACATTTCTCTTTCTGTATGTTTTCAGTTAGCCTTAAGTTAGCCAGAAAACAGCATATTTCTAATAGTTTAAAGCTCTTCCTATTAGCTTGAACAAGACTTTGCTATAAAATGATGCTTCATTTTTGATCAGGCGTTTAGACCACTGCAGTATAAAGCTGGTGCTGCAATCTTAGCTGGAGTCTCTCTGACACGCACGCAAGCTTTGACCCACATCTTTTAACTGGCCTTAAAAATTCAAAGAGTAGAAAGGATCTGTCAAGTGTCTCTGTGCCCTTATTTGTCTGTGTTCCAGTTATAACCATCTTTAAAGGGAAAGTGGAAGAGACAGAGCTGCCGGTAGATCAGGTGGACATTATCATCTCAGAGTGGATGGGTTATTGCCTTTTTTATGAGTCCATGCTCAACACAGTCATCTACGCCAGAGATAAATGGCTGGTCAGTGTTTACGTGTGTACAGATCGTTCATGTGAGTGTGTATACTTTATATACAGCCAGTGTCTCTACAGAATGAACAAACACACTGCTTTTTATCTTTAGAAACCTGGAGGTCTAATGTTCCCAGACAGGGCTGCTCTATATGTGGTGGCCATTGAAGACAGACAGTACAAGGACTTCAAGATTCACTGTGAGTCCCAAAATACCGTATTTTCCGAACTATAAGTCACACTTTTTTCATAGTTTGGCTGGTCCTGCGACTTATAGTCAGTTGCGACTTATTTATCAAAATTAATTTGACATGAACCGAGAGAAATGAACCGAGAGAAAACATTACCCTCTACAGGCGCGAGAGGGCGCTCTATGCTGCTCAGTGCTCCTGTAGTCTACACTGAAGACACAGAGCGCCCTCTCGTGGCTGTAGACGGTAATGTTTTATCTTGGTTCATGGTTCTAAATAAATGCGACTAATAGTCCAGTGCGACTTATATATGTTTTTTTCCTCATCATGACGTATTTTTGGACTGATGCGACTTAAGTCACTCAGGTGTGACTTATAGTCCGAAAAATACGGTACGCACACAGAAACATCCAGTATTATAAAGGAGGGTTTTATCTATCCAAATACACTCATGTTTACACATTTCTAAGCTGATACAATAAAATAGATCTATAATACTGCAAATAATTTGGTTAGATCTAATGAGATTTAACTTTTACAGTGTAAAAGTGTAAAAGAGAAAACTGACAATAGGACAGTTTATGCTAATGCCTTCTAATCTCCAATGCATGTACTATCATTCACTATGCATGTGGATTTGAATGAATTTTTAGACATGTAATTAAGTGCTTATTTTTACATACTTGTAGAGTATTTTATTTGGGGCCTTCATCAAAAATCTAATGATTTTATGTTTGAGCAGGGTGGGAGAACGTTTATGGTTTTGACATGACCTGCATCAGGAACGTAGCTATGAAAGAACCACTGGTGGACATCGTGGACTCAAAACAAGTGGTATCCAATGCCTGCCTGATCAAGGTCAGCCATTAAAACACTTCACAGAAGTCGTGTTTCTCACCATACGTGTGCTGGATGAGAAGCTGAAGTGAGATCCACAGAGAATACAGCAGCATTAGTATGTAAGCGATCATTAGCTGTATCACCGAGTGTGACAGTTACATAATGATCCGTTGAAATGCAATTTCATTTCATTATAAACCACTGGAGAAGGTGCTGATGAGATGATTATTGGTTGAATCGGATTCATCAAGCCTGGAAATTTTATGGCTCCACAGATGGACTGTGAAATACATCTGCAAGCCTCTAATTTTAACTGCGGAAAGATAATATGAAAAAATATATTTGAAACAAAAGGCTTTTTCAGCTTTTTACAGATATAAAGTAGCTGCTCTGTCACTACTTATCCATAACTTTGATGTAAATCAGAGAAGACTTTGATATGTAGAAGTCTAGTCATTTGAGAATTTTGCACGTCTGTACAAATATAGATAAACACATATAGTGGGCCTTTTTTAAGCTACTTAATATATATTGCATTAAATAACAATGTCAAACCATAATCTATAATCAAATAATGATAGCTATATCAAAAAACTAACTAGCAATTTGTCTAGTTAACTTTAACTAAGGATGCACCAGTCTTAAAAATCTGAATATTATTTTCACATTATTATGGGAAAACATTAAAAATGCAAAAGTAAAATCAAACATTTTAAATGCTACAACAAGTAAAAAAGAAAAGCTATCTGAAATATAATGCAATGAAATTTTAGGTGCCACTTGGAGTCATTCCTTTTTGTACTGATTGATACTGAGTGTCCTGAACTGACCTTAGAGGAAATTATATTGTGATATTTCAGCCTATTCGACTTATTTTAAAGATCAGATCTGCTCAATGAAGCAGAGCTGGGACATAATGGATGAAGGCACTTAAATTAAGTGGTGAATGGAAGTGTGACACACACACACACACACACACACACACTGTTGGTTTGTTTGATATAGTGATTAATGCTATGTCAAACTTTGAGCTTTATAACTTAATGTAAAGTAGATTGGACACATTTACAAATGGGAGACTTGATGTCTAATGGAAAGTGAGGGTGAGAGGAATATAAAACCACAGAGAAATACAGAAAGGTTTGCACTTAAATAAGTTTACTGTTGTTTTTTCAGGCAAGTATATCAGCGGTGGAGGCAGGGCTCAGTTTACTGTCTGGAAATGATGGAGTCCGAAACAGCTGTCTGAGCGTACTGATCCAAGAGCAGTAATAGTATCCTAACATGATTATTGAGATGCTAGCAGTACAGTATGACATTTTAGAAGAGATAGAGATCAAGCTTGATGCTGAACTTTTTTACTCTCTCCCGCAGTAAAGAGAAATTACTAAAGAGATCTCTTTAATGTTTCACGTTTCTCCTGGACAACTCTGAGATTAAATGGAGAATTCCACACACTGTGTTCAGAAGATACTAAAGTCGCCAACGAAGAGTCAAAGATCTCAAAATGAACTTCAACATTGCTCATTCAATTCCTCCAAGACCAAATAATCAGAGACTATCCATATCAGTTGTATAGCTCTATGGTCTTACCATATTTTAGCAACTGTCTCATAAGAAATGTTAGCAGAAAATTCTAAGACATAATCGCTAATTAAAGAAATAGTTTGAAAAATTGTTAAAAATACCATACCTACTCTCAGGTCATCCGAGATGTAGATGAGTTGATTGATCATTGGAACAGATTTGGAAGAATTTAATGAATCCACAATTTTTTAATGTTTCCAGCTAAAATATGAGTGCTCTATTAAAAATATTGCTTTCTCAAGATAAAATCATCTTGTCTGAATCAGGAGAGAAATATGCACAGATCAAACACCATTTCCAAGCGAAAACAACACCGTTTTAAACAAATATACCAGTGGATTTTGATGTGAGAGGACAACCGGGGTCCACGATTTTGGCTAAAATATTCCTTTAAAAGAAACCCAGCTGAGAATGCCATCAAGTTCCTCAGGCCATGAAATAACAACTTTAAGCTTTGCTCATCTTTTCACAGGAAGTGGACATCTACACAGTGAAGCCAGAGGAACTGTCCTTCACCTCCTCGTTCTGTCTGCAGATCCAGAGGAATGATTATGTCCACGCTCTGGTCACCTACTTCAATATCGAATTCACCAAGTGTCATAAAAAGACCGGCTTCTCCACAGGTGTAGTGTTTTATACTTCTCTAGGTTCTGCAGCTTGGATCACAGTACTCTGTGGTTGATGTTTGCCCTCTAGTGGCTCAGGTTTGACACAGCACTTCCAAAGGCATTAAACCAAAATAGGCAACAAGAAAATGGATTTCTAAAATGAAAACCAGCTACATACATACAGTGATCTGAGGGCTCTGTTAACTTCTATTGCCCTTTGAGGTTGCTCAGTCAGCACAGGCGTTTCCTCATGGGTAGAAGCACAAGTGATCTTTTGTTTGGCAAGAACACTAAAACTCATACTTCGGGTCCTTATTTTCTCTCTAATTCACACACATAGAGTTTGCTTCTTTTTTGGCAGCAGTCTTAAAAGAAATACAGGCAATGACAGCATTTTTTTATGTTATATAGTCTTATGTCTGTTTTAAAAAAATAAAAATAAAACAAAGACAGGATGATCATGACTAATATTGATCAGCTGTAGTTAATCCTTATTGCATAGCTGCTTCTGAAACAATGATTTACTTTGACATGAAATATAGATTTAGATATTAAAGGATAAATTATATAAAGGCTATGGAGCATGGAGTGTTCAGTAGAGGTCATTATATTTGACTTCAGAATCCAACATCTGATCAATCAGAATCAAGCGTTTCATAGAGCAGCGTCACAATGTGTTTAATATTTAATATATTTTCTCTATTGTAGCACCTGATTCCCCGTACACACATTGGAAGCAGACAGTGTTTTATCTGGAGGAATATTTGACTGTGAAAAGAGGAGAGGAGATAGTCGGAACTGTCAGCATGAAGCCAAACGAGAAGAACGCAGTAAGAACCTACTTAATTAATACAAAAGGAAACATAAAGTAAAATATGCTTTCAAGACACATTTTATATTTTATTTTATTTTATAGTTAGTTAATATAAGTATAGCCAAAAATATGTTTTCCATGATGCTCAATATTTATATATATATATATATATATATATATATATATATATATATGTTTAGAATTTGTCTGTAATGTTATAAAAGTATTTTAAATTTATACACACAGAATAAACTATATATAATAATATACAAATAATAATAATGATAATAATGCCCCCAAAGTTTTGAATGATAAGATGTATAATATAAAATTGTATAATTCAATGCAACTTTCTTATATAGTTTTTTTTATTATATTATAATTAAAATGCAGTTTAACCTTCTTGTTTGTCTTTCCAGCGTGATCTGGACTTCAGCTTTGAGCTGGATTTTAAAGGTCAGCTCTGTGAGGCTGCTATCGCTCATGACTATAAGATGCGCTAAGTATCCAGCAGTGGCGAGAGAGACAGTTTGTGACAGTACTCAGAGAAGCAGAGGCAGGGGCCACTCCAGATCACAGCTACAGCCCTGCTGCTGGGAAGAGACAGAGACAGAGAGTAAGACCAGCACAGAAGTTGCTATCTCTGGGAGTCTTGCATACACTTTTAGAGCGAAAAGTGGTACTTCTAGCAATAGCAGCCTTGCCTTCGCCGACTCTAGCCTGCACTAGAACGCCATCTCTCCGACTGTTCAGGGGCCAACTATGACTGCAGCCCACTGCAAACAAAAGAATGTCATGCTTTCATGAATGTTCAGTGTTAGTTTATAGTTACTTTGCTTTCAGATTAGGAGTGTGAGATAAGATACTTAATATTGAAGGTTGTAATTACAAATATCTCAATTTAACATATCATATTACGAGAATAACTCCACTCACATAGTAATAGTTTATTTGCTGGACTTGAACAATTTCAATGCAGTAAAATAAGTGATCTCTTAATTTAAATCAGGTTTTTAAAAAAAACAGGTCATTCTCAGAAAATAGTTGTTTTTTGCAAAAAAATAAAAATATAATAATAATCCATGCTTATTTAAATAACATTGGCAAATGCTAAGAACATTTTTTTTTTTGCCCTGTTAAGCTTTATTAATATATATATATATATATATATATATATTGCACCTACAAGGTTGGCAAATATAACTGATGCTAATATACATAAATACATAAATATTGATGAAGTCTATAAGAAAACATTTTTATTTCACCACAATGTTTTACCAAAAAGATCATGTTTAAATGTCATGGCATAATCAGAATTTTTTTAAACTAAGTAATTATACATAGACCATAAAAGAATATTTGAATTTCAATAAGAGCTCAGTTTAGCTATTATTATATTATATACTATTATATATAATTGCATGGCAGTTTCATACTGCAATAAAAACAAAACTTAAAAAAAGAAATTTAATTAATGTTTTATTTTAAAATGTGTGAATTACACACCAAATGTCATTTTATAATTTAAAATTAGGTTCTGAATCCTCTTAATTATATATAGTAGATTGCGTGGACACCATTTCCTGATAAGAGTTTAGATTTGAAGTTTCTTGCCTATGATTATCAGAGGAAAACAAATCCGATGCTAATAATAGAAATTACAAGACAAAAAAAACTGACTGCAATACACTGATGTGGTAAGATTGTACATTTGTTTTTCTAGTAACTTTATGAGATTGCAATATGTAGTGTTAGTATTATTTATGATTCTAGGTGCGTGAAATTACATTTCAACTTACGTCTGCTACCTGAACACAGAGATAAAAATAGAAAAAGAGAAACAGCACATGATAGTACATATCAAAATATAGATGGCATGTGAAATGCTGGCTCTGTCTGCGGTGAGATCTTGATGAGCTGGACTCAGATGGCACCTGCTGCTCTTCACCTGTGCACTTATAAGAGTCTCTGCCAAGGCCATGACTGGGATCGTCCCGGTCCATCTGTGACCCCCGTGTCACAGCTGATTATACTGTTCAAGTCCTCACCAAAGACATTCAGTTCACTTGCAAAGCACATCGTCAGTTATGTGTTATATTTATTGTCCATAGTTTGTTTTTACTGTAGGTGTACTATAGGTGTATATCTGATTCCTTGGTGAAATATTGTGCGATATTGGAAATTTGATTAACTATCTTCTCTGTGCAAGGAATTCTTTCCTCCTGCATTTTGGTATTTTCGAATGGGTGTTCTGTATTGTATTTGAGGTTGTTTAAAGAAAATTAAAATGATTATTCTGCCATGAATTGAGCATCTATCAAGATAATAGTAAATAAAATTGCTGTAAAAGAATTAAAGCTACATAAAGTGTGTATAGGTGTACAATAGCATGCCTCTGAAATCTTATTTGGCTGTTTATAAAGACATGTTGCTGTTGTGATAAAAACATGATAGTGAGAAAAAAAGAGAAAAGAACATTTATGAAACGTTGGTGATGTAAGATGGTAAAGCAAATAAAAGTCATTTGTCTATTATTGTGATACTATTGTGTAATCCTTATTGTGCTCGTGTCTAAATGTAGTACCATTTATAGTCCACACGGGGGCTTGAAAGGATTATAAACATAAAACAAATGAGAAATGAATCTATCTGAAGTACTTACGCAGACCATACATCCTTTTTATGATAGTTGGGATTTCTAAATTTCCTAAAATGTCTTGTTTTCATTTCATTTCTCTATATTGCTCATAAAATATATGTACGTGTACTTATTTGCATTTGATTGACCGTTCTTCTGTAGATCCCGCCTTCTCACAAGTCACTATTGGCCGATGATGTATAATGCCTGTACGCTATTGGTCAAACTACTTTTCAGTCATTACTGAAAATAATAGGAAAACAATGGACATTTTAGGCAATTTTGAAATTCTGGCCAAGACAAAAAGGACGTATTGTCCTTTTTTTTTTTTTTATTACTATATATTTTTCACAGTAAATCCATTTGTAAGGGAAGCATGAAACATCCAGCGCTAAATTTTTTAAATTTAAAGAGATTATTTAAACTGGTAAACCTGTTGAGCCTTAAATATGTGAACTTGTCCTTGTTTTCTAGAGTTTATTGTTCAATGAAAGTAATTTCCCAGAAAGAACAAACTGGACTTGATGCAAACACTCAAAAAACACTTTTTTTTCACTCAAAATACATTTCTTTTTAGTATTTAAACATTACATATGTACATAACAAAGCAGGAACATTTATAAGACTAAATAAGTGAAAAATTATTTAAAACATCCACATTGTGCTCAAATCTAGTGTCATTCTGCCCAATGGTCATTGCCACAACTTATGTGTGAATCAATATGAAAACTCCAGTTACAGATCAAGAATCGTATTAACTGAAAAACTTGAGAAAACACAGCATAGGCCTAATCTCAAATGTGCATAAATCCAGTGTCTGGTGGACAATTGATGCATCTCTAAATTATTTATGGTAAATGTGAACATCAACGGCTGCTGTGAGACATTTTATACTGATTTAACACAGACTGCATTAAATAGCCAATACAGATATACACACAGTACTGTTGGCACAATACATAAAATGCTAATCAAAAAGTGATCTGAAATCAATATGGGACTAGCTCTATTTCAACTGTTTTTACAGTAAAGCAAACATTACCGAATCCTTATGCAAACCACATGTTCGCTTCATGGCAGTGTATTAAAAATATTCACGCTGATGACAACAAATGTAAAAAAATTTCATAGTATGTCTGCTTGCTAGGAATAACATAAATAATACATTTGTGCAAACGACTGTGCAAACTAGTGTGTAGGAGCTTATTTTGCTCATTTAAATATACTTTCCAAGACCCTCATATTAAAAAGATAAATTATCAATACAAAAATATAGTTTTGTTTAGTTCAATAGTGTGATGAGAGATTTAAATGACCTTAATAGGGACACGCTTTACAGCTGTAATGTAATGTACAAAACTATTTCAAGTCCTACATCTAACCATTATCATAAAACTCTTTCACATTGTACATCTTAAAATGCAAAGCAAAAAGGTTTGAAAGATCTGCAGGTTTCTGTGAGTGTTTATGGGTGACTTTCTACTAGCAGCAGGACTTCTTCTTAGCGTGGCTGTCTACTAGTGACACGGTTTTCTCTTTTTCTCTGTCCTCTTGGTCTTTCAGAACTCTGACAGAGAGAGAGAGAGAGAAAAAAGGTAGCACATTGCACCTAACAAGGTGCAATACAAGAAAAATAAAACTGTACTCGGGAATAACCTGACAGTTTATGCAGCTGCATGAGCAATAAACAGATATTACGAATTATTCTGCCAAAAGTCTGTTCACATACTAAAACATATTGTACCTTCATAAATTACTAGAATTTATTTTTTTAATTTTACCACATCACACTCTTTTGTCTTGTAATTTCCAATATTAGATTCTGATTTATATACTTCATATACATTTATTTATGTGTTTACCTAGTTTACGTGTTTTTACCTTGTTTTTATGTGAATTTATTTTTTTTGTAGTCAGAAATCTGACATGGATGTATTCAAAACCACTCTTCTGTGTACTTATTTATTTATTTATTTATTTTTTACTTAATAACCTCTTACCTTGCCATATGAATCATGGACTCTGTCACATTGTTGCTTGAAAAAGCGCTGCACTCATAGAAAATCAACTGAAAGTCCTGAAAGAGTGAAAAGGAAATGGCAAAATAAGATACTTTTTAGAGTAATACTGTATGCCTTTCAGTGTGGTTCTTTATCTGGTGAGTTCATGCAACAGTAACTGACAGGAAGCCTCTCATGCATCTTCATTGAGACAGGAGAAAGGACTTCCTCACATGCACCTCACGGCTGAATACTCATTCAGCTCTGAATCAGTTCTTTAACTTGTCTGTTTCAAGACTTCCATGCTAAAAATGTTTAATGGTGATGCATTAGTGCCACTCCAGGGCCCAGATTCACTCACCTTTGCTAATTTCTCTGCCACTCCCAGTGGAACCTCTCTCTGACCATCTAGATCGGTCTTGTTCCCCAGGAGCATGATGGGAATGTCCTCACCTGCTCCCTCCTGTAGATAAACACTTCACATTAAAACTGCCTTACCACAATGATACAGCTGACTTGCTTGAAATAAACATTTTATTGCATTTCTGTTGTCTGTCTATTGATTTCATTATACACACTGACATTCAAAAGGTTGGGGTTGATAAGATTTGTTAATATTTTTGAAAAAGTCAAAGGCTGTATTTATTTAATAAAAGGATTTCTTAAAGGGGTCATATGATGCGATTTCAATTATTCCTTTCTCTTTGGAGTGTTACAAGCTCTTGGTGCATGAAGAAGATCTGTAAAGCTGCAAAGACTAAAGTCTCATATGACCCCATTAAACAGTTTTAAACTGACAATTAATAAAAGCATAAAAAAAATTAATAAATAAAAAAACGTACTGACCCTGAACTTTTGAACCTAGGACTTTCATTATCTATTTTATTAACAAATTCCTTTTTTTAGGCCAGTATGCCAACATCAAATTTACATAAAAGCCTGTTGAAAGTTACACTTCTACCACTAATAATAATAATAATAAAAAAACATGTGTTAACCAATTGCTACCTGTTATTACCAACTGGAAGCAAGCAGTATTTATAATTCAAGCGTAAGAGTCGTGTTTAAATCTAAAGCGCATTTTACTGGACAAAATATTTTCTTACACCGTATTTCATGAATATTTCAATCAATTCCCCAAAGGTGTATGTGTATGCAAGTATAAATATAATCTTTTACCCAAAAGAAAGTGGATATGAATCACTCACCTGCACGCTGGTCAGCCAATGCCTCACTGCTGTGAAAGTCTGCTCATTAGTGATGTCATACACCACTACCACGCCATCAGCCTTGCGGAAAAACTGCTTGGTGATGCTCCGATACCTGTCGGCAGATCCCCACAATAAAGGTCCTTAGCATTCACTTATTTTTGCAGTTAAAAGATGCAATGGAGCGACCAATTAACAATTAGGTCTTACATACTGACTATAATTGATTAAGACTGTTAACAGAAAAATAAACATATTTGAAAATTTTTTTAAAACAACTCGCCTCTCCTGTCCGGCTGTGTCCCACATTTGCAAGGCTACCTGGCTGTTGTCTACTGTAAGAATCTTCACACTGTAGTCAATACCTGCACACATCATGTTCTTTTACCATGGTATACTTTTGTATAGAAATAGTCTTGAGTGCTTTAAATGTTAAAATCCGAAGTCAGCAAAACCTCAATGTTGTGCGAGACTACTAATAATGGTTAAACAGTGTTACTGCCATCAGCATGTGGACAATTAACAGACACAACGACATGGTGTCAAATTGTGAAACAAGCTGTGGACTCACACCCAAAGACATGGTTTTGGAGCAGCATGATGGTAAGTAGATGGCAGAATTTTCAGTTTGGGTAAGCAAGTGACTTAAAATTGATGCTATTTAGTTTAAATAAATAAAAATACCCCTGGACACTAGTAAAAATATGAAACGAGGCCACTTACCTACAGTAGCACATGTACCAGAGTGGAAACAGTTGTCACAGAAGCGACGTAGAAGAGATGTTTTTCCCACACTAGAATTCCCCACCAGAATTATCTTAAAGAGACGATCTGGACCTGAACAGGCCTCTTCCACCTGGGAAAAAAAAAAAGACATCACAGTTAATAAAAAGGGGAAGAATGCCGGGTCCATGTGAACCAAAAACCTGTTAAACATTTTTGATGTTATTCTAAAGAACTTTATTCCACTATAAAGAACCTTTTGTGCAATGGAAATGTTCCATGGATGTTAAAGGTTCCTCATAAAGAACCTTTATTTTGTGGAGTATACTCATTTTGAAACCTTAAGGGATGTCTGAGGTTCAGACCAAATCAAGCTGTTTTCTCACCGACTGGACGGTCTCTTTGCCCACAGGCCGTCCTCTGGGAGAGTTGGGTGTGGGTGCGACTCCTGGAGGGGGTGAAACAGGGTTCGGAGTGCTGGTTGTGGGGTAAACATTGCTCATCCGGACGTCCATGCCCTCCTCCAACTCCTTACTCCAATCTCTGAGATGGGCTTGATAACCCTGCTGAAGGACTTGAGGAAGATGGTCCTCCTCAATGGAGATGATCTTCCGGAGCTGTTGTTCTGAAGGAGGTCGTCCATCTACCATGTCCTCCAGGTCCATGCTGTGCCCATTTACGCCAATCACGTTCTTCCACTTAGATTGTGGCAGAACCTCTTCATCCTCATCACTGGAAAAAACAAAATCCACATGTATGCTGATTTATTCACTAAGATGACATCAGCAATACAGAGCACTACCTCTTTTTGATCACTCAAATTATAAATATCAAGAAAACATCTTAATGATAAGCTTTGATTAAACTCCAGTCTAAAATGACTAGCTCTTTTATCTTAGGAAGTCAGATCCTTTTTCATTTTGCAAATCCACTCCATCTTTTCATCTTGAGTACTTTTCATCTTGAGTTCATTTAAGAGCCATACCTCTTAAATGAATGCTTCCGCTCAGACTGCTTCAAAGTAATTGACCCAGGCCTCTGTTTCCATGAGAGTTTTGCTACAGAAGTATTTGGTTTCTGGAGACAGCAAACAATGACTTGAAATTATCTAAATGCAGGATCAGTACAATGTCTAATATAACATTGATATGAACCTACTTGATAGCACATGTCTCTTTCATCTCGTAAGTGTTTGTTCATTTCCCTAGGAGGAATGAAACAGAAAACATGAAATCTGACCAAAACATAAAGACCCGCCCCTTCACTGATAGTTATTTCTTACCTTAACAAATCAAGCTGCTTGAGAAGACTTGCCCTCTCTCTTTGCAAGCTTTCTGTAACCCTATAAATCTCCCTGAAAAAAAAAATAATGATAATTTTTTTGCTAGCAGTAATGATGCCAAATCAAACAAGGGACATACTTTACAAACTAAATTGAAATTATTAGATAAAAAAACCTTATCTATGTAATGTTTTAAATGTAATGCATAATAATGCATCTCAATTAATTAGAAGTTTGTGGAAAAGTTAATTTATTTCAGTAATTCATCTCAAATTGTGAAACTCATGTATTAAATAAATTCAATGCACAGAGACTGAAGTAGTTTAAGTCTTTGGTTCTTTTAAATGTGATGATTTTGGCTCACATTTAACAAAAACCCACCAATTCTCAACAAATTAGAATATGGTGACATGCCAATCAGCTAATAAACTCAAAACACCTGCAAATGTTTCCTGAACCTTCAAAATGGTCTCTCAGTTTGGTTCACTAGGCTGCACAATCATGGGGAAGACTGCTGATCTGACAGTTGTCCAGAAGACGACCATTGACACCCTTCGCAAGGAGGGTAAGCCACAAACATTCATTAACAAAGAAGCTGGCTGTTCACAGAGTGCTGTATCCAAGCATGTTAACAGAAAGTTGAGAGGAAGGATTATTAGAAGTGTGGAAGAAAAAGACGCACAACCAACCGAGAGAACCACAGCCTTATGAGGATTGTCAAGCTAAATTGATTCAAGAATTTGAGTGAACTTCGAAAGGAATGAACTGAGGCTGGGGTCAAGGAATCAAGAGTCACCACACACAGACGTCTCAAGGAATTTGCTGAACCACAAAAAACATCAGAGGCGTCTTACCTGGGCTAAGAAGAACAAGAACTGGACTGTTGCCCAATGGTCCAAAGACCTCTTTTCAGATGAGAGCAAGTTTTGTATTTCATTTGGAAACCAAGGTCCTAGAGTCTGGAGGAAGGGTGGAGAAGCTCATAACCCAAGTTGCCCGAAGTCCAGTGTTAAGTTTCCACAGTCTGTGATGATTTGAGGTGCAATGTTATCTGCTGGTGTTGGTCCATTGTGTTTTTTGAAAACCAAAGTCACTGCACCCGTTTACCAAGATATTTTGGAGCACTTCATGCTTCCTTCTGCTGACCAGCTTTTTGATTTGATTTTCCAGCAGGATTTGGCACCTGCTCAAATGCAGGATATTTAAGTTGGTTAAATGACCATGGTGTTGGTGTGCTTGACTGGCCAGTAAACCTGAACCCCATAGAGAATCTAAGACGTATTGTCAGGAGGAAAATGAGTAACAAGAGACCAAACAGACAAGCTGAAGGCCACTGTCAAAGAAACCTGGGCTTCCATACCACCTCAGCAGTGCCACAAACTGATCACCTCCATGCCATGCTGAATTGAGACAGTAATTAAAGCAAAAGGAGTCTCTACCAAGTATTGAGTACATGTACAGTAAATTAACATACTGTCCAGAAGGCCAACAATTCACTATTTTTTTTTTATTATTATTGGTCTAATGGAGTACTTTAATTTGTTGAGAGTGAATTGGTGGGTTTTTGTTAAATATGAGCAAAAATCATCACAATTAAAAGAACCAAAGACTTAAACTACTTCAGAGTGTGTGCATTAAATTTATTTAATACACAAGTTGAATTACTGAAATTAATGAACTTTTTCATGACATTCTAATTTATTGAGATGCACCTGTATTTATCAGCTTATGATGATTTCAATAAATATATAATTGTAATGTACAGTAACATAATCGTAACAACAGTAATTAGAATCATGGAGAAAATAATGACAAATAAATTAGACAATCACAATTACAAACGCAAAAAAAATGTAGGGAATGACAAAAAAAATGATATATATTTATATTTCTGTGTGATATTTGACCCTCATATGCTTTGAATGCAGTGAGTGTACAAATATTTTATTTTACATTTCAATAGAGCATATTATTATATTCTAAAAAAAATATTCACTTTTGAATTTAAATTTGAATATATATGAAAAAAGCACATAGCAGCATAGCACTAAATGTCATCTCATCCTCACATCTCTCTCTCCTCGTGCAGACGTGAGGACATTTCCTGCAGCAGCATGAGTTGCTCCTGAGCCAGACTCAGCTCCTGGGTGGTGTTGTCCAGCTCACGGCTCAAGTCCTCGTTACACTTCTTCAGTTTGACGTTCTCCACAGCCGTCTCCTGCTGCTCGCTGTGCAGCTCTCGACACTGACGCTCCAGCTGATGGACATCAAACAAACACACATGTAAAAAAGGAAACAATCAAGCTTAAGCTATCATAAACATAAATGAAGAACAAGAAGCTCTTTGAAACTAATTGTGCTGGATAACCAGATATGATGGCTGTTTATACGCACAACACTATCAAGAAATTGAAAGGATAACCTTGGAAGTGTTCATGTGAATGGTTGGATGGGATATTGTGGGAGGAAAGGATTGATAAGAAAGCTCTTACACTCATGCTTTTCGACACAGCTATGTTGCTAAATACACACACAAAATAGGACACAATCCCACGTCTATGAACAAACATACTGTACCACACTTCAGCTCCTCACAGCAGAAAAGAAGTTTTGCTTGCTTTTGCACACAGTTGCATTGCAGCAAAGAGCACAATAACGGAACTAATTGCAAATGCGAAGAAAAGAAAATGAAGCTTGTAAAGATGCAGGCAAAGGAAGCATTACGACTTTGTTACTTTCGGTTCATTCATTAGCACTGAAAGACCTTGCTCTATTTTTGTGTGTGTGCATCAGCACTGTCAGATGTGGTTTTCTGAAAGTTGAACACAAATTTCCAGCAAATGATCAACGAATCTGAGAATAATACTTCTGAGCATTAAGACTCGTACAGTATTTAAATCAAAGCACTTCAAATGTAGATGTTAGTTTGTTCTTGAGTTCAAGTTACAGCCTTTCCTTGACCTTTCATTAGGATTAAAGCCCTTATAGAAAATTATATCACTCTTTGTAAAATTCTTTAAATATAAAAAAAATTAATAATAATAATAAAAAACATTTACTGCAGTTGTTTTTTTCCTTAGATGTATTTATTCTATATAAAATGAAATATTTATAAAGTGAATAGATGTGCAATGTCTTCATAAATATTACTAGTTAAACTGGTTTAGTGACAAGCAAAAGAATTTGTTGTGACTCACCCGTTTCTGTTTATTAGAAAGCATTTCCAGCTCTTTCTCTTTAGCGGAAAGCTGATGCTCCATGTCCTGACTGCGAGACAAGAACCGCTCAGAATCCTAGAGAACATAGTTCACATGACCCATACGATTTACCATAGTACATAGTAAAGCCCTGTTCACGCCAAGAACAATAACTATAAAGACAACAATATTAGCGTCCACACCAGCAGACGATATGGTCTGTTTATTCCAAGCACACGCTCATCTGCCGCTTTAAATTCTCAAGATCGTAATAGCAGGATGGATTCTGATTGGGTGTCAATGTGTTTATCAATCATAAGCTGGAAAAAATCTTTCTGAAACTGTTTCCAAAGATTAAATTTCTCTGTGCATTTATCATTATAGCTATAGTGTGGTGCTATTCTTTAATATAGAGAACGATTTTAGTACTATATCGTTATCTTTATAGTTATCATCCTTGGTGTAAACATAACTTCATTTGAGATTGCCAGTCTAACAGCCTTTTTATTTGAATTAATTTTTATAATTTCTGGTCTTTACATACTGTATGACTTTCAATGTAAGTCTATGAGACTGTTTTTTTTTTTTTCAAATGACCAATTTGAGTAATTAATAAGTAATAAGTGTTTCACCGCTAAGAGTATCCTCTCCTTTTCATTCTTGATCTGTTGCTCCATTTCTTCATACAGCCTCTGGATTTCATCATCATGTGTCGCCACTTTCCTGTGAAAGACGTCATGATCACTCAAAAATCTTGTAAGTCACTTAGTCATATGAGAGAATAAAACACTATTTATTGGTTATATGGAACAGACGTCATTCAAAAGGCATTTTCAGCTCAGCTCTCAGCAGATATTTCAAAGATACATCTGTAAAAGCCAAAACAGACCTGAATATCAAGCCTCAGTACAGGCTCTCCATTGTGATAAAAAGAGAATAAATGTGGTCTGAATTAAAGGGATCAATATATTTGAAAACTGAGTGATACTCATAATCATGCAAGCATGCATTACACATTATTTACTTTTTTCTTTTGAATGCTTTAGGGAAAAATATTTATTTGCTTGCTTGTTATATATCCTTTAATGGTTGACAGAATACGGTAAACACACTGCTCAACACCAAAATCTTACCTTTGCTAATGCTTAGAAAATCAACTTTTGGGCCTAGTACAAGCCAACTCCAATTATACAGTCAGCTCAGCTGTGAAAATCTCATGCAAAAGCCAGGTTTCCTAGTCCTTGCATCATATATGTGTCTTGAGTCTTTTTAGTCATGATATGTGACTGTCAAGTCAACCAACATGGGATTCATATAGTGGGCTGTACCTCAAAATGTATGAATGTCACCAAGTAGATAGCAATAAAATGCTCTCTACCATAAATTTTGGTAATTTTGAATGTATCTTTGCTAAATTAAAATATATAAATACATAAATAATATCTTACTGACCTAAATTTCTAAATGATGTACTAAACATAGTTTCATAAAGTAACATCCCTTTAAAATGCATGCTCAAATTCTGAAAGGAATAACAGTGCTTAATTGACATCTGACCTTTTAAGTGCCGTCTCCATCTCTTTCTTCTCCTGGTTGGCCTCTTTGATTTGATAAGTGACCCTGGCGAGGAACTCCTCAAAATTGGACAGAAGGTGAGGTTCGTCTCTTCTGAGCTGCACCCAAAGACTCCGCACCTCTCTTGGCCTGAGACGTCACAACACGCTTAATGCATCATTTATCTCACCAAATTCTTAAAAATTACAAAACAAGAGTTTGCAATGTGTTTTACCTTTATATGACCAAGTTTTATCTATTATGCAGTAGTACCTTCTATCACACTTCACAAAAAAATGTGCTCCACTGTAAAAAATAATTATAAATGTACAAAACCAAAAAAAAAAAAAAGGTTTTCAGTAAAGTAAACCTTCGTCTTGGAAATGAATTCATTCTGAAACATAAAGGCTCTTAAGTAAAGACATTCAGTCTTTTCTGTTGCAGAAAAAAGCTTATACTAGCAATAGGTCTCCTGGAAGGATATCAAAATTACATCATGATTTTGTGGAACTACAGTAAAAAAATATAGTTCTCCTTTTATCGAACAGCAAAATGAAGCTGATCGTATATGAGGTGCAATCAGAATCTAATCTAAACTGTCAGCTCCCCTTCGAAAAAGGAATAATCATACACAATAATTACAGTCAGTCAAAGGATGAACTTTTATAATTGATGTCTTCCACCATCACCGTTTGCCTTTTAGGAGTGGCGGTAGTTTGTTGGAAGTGCATCCGGTCATGTGTTACAAAAATGGGCTCAATGCACCATTTGGTCAATAAGAAGACAAAAATAGACCTTTATTAACATCCCTTGTTCTTATCAAAGGTATCATATCTTTCTTTGGGACTGTGCTGTCTCTTTATTGATTTATTTATTTGATGCGATCTCAACAGCAAAAGCTATTTTCATGGCAAACTCAAAGTAGATATTAAAATAATCATAATAACAACAAAACTTTAATAAATAAAGAAAATGATATATAATAATTTAATCTGTTTCAGTTATTTCAGGATGTATACACTAGCTGGAATATTCTTGCATGGAAGTGCACTATGAACTATGCTACAACCACGAATATTAATTTAAATAACTCTCACTCTTCAAAGATGTTGCTTGCCCCCAGGTTCTCCATTAGCATGCAGAAGTGTTGCTCCTCGTCATCGTCTCCCCTGCTGTTTCGCTCCTCCCATTGGCTCTCATAGAGCACTTCTGGAGTCTTTGCTAAGACTGGCTCCTCATCTGTATGTGGATCTACTGACACCACACTTGGACCAAAC
This sequence comes from Carassius auratus, assembly GCF_003368295.1. Lineage (NCBI taxonomy): Eukaryota > Metazoa > Chordata > Actinopteri > Cypriniformes > Cyprinidae > Carassius > Carassius auratus. Next base: position 5,512,022 of record NC_039260.1, read on the forward strand.
ATGAATTCACCTGAATTGGAGACATAAATACATTAGCACACTTTTGAAGGATACAGACAGCCCAAAATACAACATATAATATCAATCAGATGTTCCAATAATATAAAACACACCCACACACATTATATATACAGCATATAGGGACAGAGACGAGGCGTCAAATTACATTTACAAAAAAATACATTTAAAGGTGTATTATACTTTAAATTTTTTGATGCTGGAATTAATATTTTTTGTCATTGACCCGAAAAAAAAAAAAAAAAGTATATTTGATTCGATTTTTTACTGAATGCTGTATAGATTTCAAAGCAAACGCACTAAAGCCGGAGGAGAACTCCTCAAGGGTCAGATAACCATTGCCATCTGCGTCCAGAGTGTCAAAGACGTTCTCAAGTTCCTCAGCACACAGCGGAAGCTCTCCATTTAATCTCTACAACACATGACAAATGATACAGGCATGTTATGAAAAGCATAATGCATTTTGCATCACCTGAAAATAAGCAAATTAAGAGTATACTGTAAATAAAAACAGACAACCACACTTGAGCACACATTCTTATAACCAGGTTATTTGTATCTCATGAGTAAGGTCTCAAACTAAGTCGCATTTGACCTCTTTAATAATCAGACAGGCTGTCGATTTCAGTGATCAACCCAGTTAACACACAGTAAGAATGCTACTATTCTTAGAGAGCAAATAACACACCCTGTGTGGGAACCTGGCACATGTTTGCTCAGATATGCCCTGGGATCAGATGTCCCATAAAACACTACATAAAATTCTCAGTGTGACTTTAGTATGGACTTTTGGCTTTTTCTGTACTTGTAAAAGTCAGTTGTAAATGCTGATGATGGACGTGTGAAAACAGTTGCGTAAAAATGAGAACAAACTGCGAGCCATCACCCAGTTCCTCCGGTAAACCAAAGTGACAGCTTCTAAAAACAGCAATAAAACTCCTCCTGTGGCTTTTTTGACGGCCTGAAGGTTTAGAGAACGCTGCTCTTTGAAACCCCAGTAGTGTTGTCAGCGTTTTCTGCAAGACCAACATGTGGTGGTGCCATGATGCAAGTTACTTTGCCAAGCGCGTAAATGTTTTGTCACAGTCTTCACGATAGCATATACACAATCATTTAACAGAAAGATTTAAATACGTTTGGGTTTGTGGGGTTTATTTAATCCAAATGGGTTGAAATAACAAAAGGCATCATTTAAATAAAGATGAGGAACCGATGTTTATTAATGCTTTTTCCATAGACACTGGATCAAAGGTGTGATGCTTTTGAAAAAGGCTCTTCAGAGCAAGGCCAGAGAGCCAGACTTCAAAGGAAACATGTGCAATGAATGGAAAATCTAAGAGGTGATCGAATCTGCACAATAATACAACTGAAGGGGTGGTTTCAAAATGCCCACCACAATTTCAGGATGGTATCCCAAGCTCCTACGATTTTGACATGCTGCTATTTCAAATTTCATTTAAATCAACCACATTGATGAGCGATTAATAGCTCTAACATACTATGACCAATCAGTGGAACAGAAAATATACAAAATAATAATAAAAATATGGCGGTGGTACCGTGGTACAATGATCTGATGCCACATCATGGTATTTGATAAATGTATTTGAGAGAAACTGAATGATTACTGAAATAATTTACAGTGGTATTTACATGAATACTACAAAAGTCCAAAAAAGAGACAAAAAAAACTAGTGCTGGGCAACAATTAAAATGTTTAAGCGCACTTAATTGCATAGTTTTTTCGATTAATCGCAAATAATCAAATTGTTATGCAAAAAATTCAATAATGAATTCAAAAGTTGTGTATTTTGCACTTTTTTTTAATTTAAAAGTAAATTTAAATACTGTATGTACAGTAGCTGCTATATATAACTAAATGCTCATTTAATTTGAATTTAATTTATATTTAAAATTAAAATAGCAAAAAGTTAAAATAAAAACAGCAAGGGGCAAAAATATTTTCACAGGACGGTATGTATGTATGCATGTATATATATATATATATATATATATATATATATATATATATATATATTAGGGGTGTAACGATACGCGTATTCGTATTGAACCGTTCGGTACGACGCTTTCGGTTCGGTACGCGGTACGCATTATGTATACCGAACGGTTCGTTGGAGTAATTAATTATATTTGAAAAAAAAAAAAAAAGAGAGAGAAAGAAATATAATGATATGCGTTCAACAAGGTAGCCCAATAAGCCAAACAACGTAACAGGCAACGCCCCTGACACTCCCGAAGAAGAAAAAAACACCATCTTATATGTTTATGTTAGGCTACTCAGCAGGCGCTCGCTCACTCAGTACGCGCTGAAGGCTCGTTGCAAAATAGCCAATGCGTTGAACAGACTAGAAATGAGAAGATCCTCCAATAACCAACAGGTCTGGTGTTTGGGTGCACTTTGGATTCCCTTTAAGCTATAATGGTGATGGCAAGAGAGTGGTGGATAAATAAACAACGGTATGTCGCATCTGCAACATGACAGGGTACACCAGCGGGAATACAAAAAAAAAAAACAAAAAAAAAAACAGCGGGAATATCTGGGATATATGCGTCAGTACTATCTGGGAAAAGACGAAAAAAAGGAGAAACATGCACGCAGCAAACTATCCCTGCAGCATTTAGACACTATAGCTTACAGGGAATCCAACCCAAACACCAGATCTTATATTTCTGGTCTGTTAAATGCATTAGACATTTTGCAACGAGCCTTCAGCGCGTGCTGAGTGAGCGAGCGCCTTAGGGGCCGTTCACATATCGTGCCTAAAAACGCATGGAAAACGCTAAGCGCGTCTTTCTCCTGAGGCGTCTGTCTTTGCTAAGCAACAATGATGTGCTCTCTCCATGAGACGCGGAAATTTCAGCGAAGGATAAATGGATTTGCAGCTCTAAAAATCGCTTGCAGTAGCTCTGCTACTGAATTTATTTCAAAATTGCAATCCATATACAACTATGATCAGCTGTTCCTTCATCTTGGCTGAGCTCTCAACGTTGTTACGGGAAAGGATGAAGCTGATTGGTTGGTTCTTGTCACATGACCCGCGGTGCGCTTGCGGCATTCTGAAAAGTTGAGATGTTTTTACATTTTGCTGTATCTAAAACGTATCGAACCGAACCGAACCGAACCGTGACATCAGTGTATCGTATCGAACCGAACCGTGAATTTTGTGAACCGTTACACCCCTAATATATATATATATATATATATATATATTCATTTAAACCTAAATGAATTACATAGTCATAAAATTGATCATAGTGATCAAATATTTTAGAGCTTAAATAGTTAGAAAGATATTTATTCATTATGTAATAACTTCCATAAATTATTTTATTCAGAAAAGAAAAGAAAAAAAAAAGGATTGGATTAAAGTGTTTCATTCATCCAATTAAAAAAAATGCAGGGTAATGATTCACATCTATATTTTTGCCAATGTAAAAAATACTTGAGCCAATGTAAAAAAAAAATAACTTTGCCAATAACTTTGGCAATCATTACCCTAAATTGTATTAATTGGATGAATGAAACTCTTTTTTTTTTCAGTGTATAGAAGCATATTGTACTAACATTCCTTTTCACAAGAATTTGACAATTAGATATTTAACAAACTATGACTTTAATTGGGTTTCTTTGCAAGTTAATTACGTTATTCAGATTGCTGCTTGTCTTCTCTTGTAAGTAAACAACTTATAAGGGTGAGCAAACACAAATAAGCTCAATTAGCTCATGGTTCCCAGCTGAAACGATGCCAGGATAACCGGATGACTCAAGACATTTTGTGGAGTTTCCATTCTTCTTTACTAATATAACTCCAGGCCTAATGAGAAATCACATGGTTGCCCTTCCCAACATCCTTACCTGCATGTCCCGTCGTGTAATGAAGCCTTTGCCCTCGATGTCACAAATCTGGAAGAACTCTCTGGTCTTCTCAAGCACAGCACTGCAGTCGCTGTCACTGTGCGTCCCCTGTCTGTCTTCTCCTCTAAGACGGGATGCCCGGTCCACCTTGGAGCCACAGGTGCTGGAGAAAGATGCCATGCCGTCCATGTGTGTGTGTGTTTGTGTTTGCATACTGTATGCATGTGCGCGCAAACTCCACTCTCCTCACATGGGTCAGCCCTTGACAGAAGAGAAGAGAGAACAAAGCTTTTGAGTTACACCACATCACATCCTCTTAGAGTGCCGCTGAGTGCCATCTCATAGCAACCACCTCTTTAATTAGACAACGAGATCACTGAGATTGGTGCAGAAAAACAAATAGCGTAAAAAAGGGAGGAAGGTAGAGAGAGAATCAAGGTGAATATTCAGAAAGTTTATTTGAGTACAGATGGATATAATGTCCGTTTTCTAAATTCAGAGAAAGGAGCATTTACAACACATTATGTGTGTCATAACTGAAACACACTTAAACAGTTAATAATATTAAAGAGGGGAAACCACATCTATCTATCTCTACATATATCTACACACACACACACATATATATATATATATATATATATATATATATATATATATAACTAAAATGGCTTGTGTAATGGGTTAAGAGCATAATGGTTAAAGTGGTGCCCTTTTGCATCTCTAAATCTTAGCAACTCTAGTGGGTTCTTAGTCTAAGAAGATTGGTATGGTGTTTTGAGGAAAAATAAAGAAAGCAGATTTAAAAAAAGTTATACATTTATGATAATGATTGGGTTTCTCTGCAGACGTGTCGATTAAAACTTTTGTTTGCCTGCTGCACAAAAGTAATTTCAAAGTTTGTAGCCCGAAAAGCATCACATTGACAACTTTTCTATGACAGCGTCTTGATTGCCTACAAAAGTGAGTTAGTGTGCTGTTATATTGCAGGTTAGGTTTTGAAGGCAGTCACTCAGGCATATCCTACAGTTATGTCTGTGTGTAAAAATGTGTTTAGCAAGCAAAAATGTTTTTATGCTTTTCACATTTTTTAAGTGTTCAAAGACTCATGATAAGTTATCAAGGATTCTGAACATTTGTTTTTCAGATAAACTGTCACACAAGCAGTGAAACAGTCCTTTATTTTGAAAAGCATTTTATATACATTTTTTTTGGCAAAATTTGAATTTTACAACAACAAAAAAAGGTTTATAAGGTCTAAGTAAAGCTTACAAATATTAGAAGTAATTGACTATTGTTTAATTTTAGTCCATTAACAGTAAAGATATATTAAATAATCTTTCTGTGCCTGTACAGTGCACTTTTGTACTTGTATTTCTTTAGCACTAGATTTAGTAAAAAAGACTTCTTGATGGCTTCTAAGTAAAAACTGATGTCAGGCCTCTCCCAAACTTTAAAAAAGGAGTTATATGGCTAAATCAACCCATACAAACTAGTTGAGGCACTTACGTACATCTGAATTTCATCAGGGTCTTTTTGAGGGGAAAAACACATATGGACAGGCAAAAAGCAATAAGTCCTTGGCTGCTGAGAATAGCAGAAACTAGGGAACTGGAACACTGAAATGCACATCTCTCTTATTTAGTGGAACACAGACGTTATTTGTGCAGTGACCACAAGTTAAAAGTTGATGGGATTGATGGGAGCGGACAAGTCATGCCACAGACACGAGTGTGGTGATGGCCATTTCCTCTGGGTATTGACCAGGAAAGCCATGTTTGTTGTTTCAAACTTCTGAGTGTAGGGGCACAGAATTTAATAAATGAATTTAATAAATTTCTTGTAAATTAATGACTACATTTTAGGAAAATACAAAAAGTAAATTGACCCATGCTAAGCCTCCCTGAGTGAACTTCTTCAATATCACTACTGCTTTGCATGAAAACTTTTATCCATGTTGCCATATTAATAAAGATAATCTATGTTGCCATATTAATAAAGATAACAAAGTAGTGTGCCATGAAGTTCAAAATGTTTCAGTGCATGGACAGAGACTAACTAGCTTCACTTAAATATCATGTCTAAGAAATTTTTGGAAAAGCCTTTTTACAAAAAGACACCATTTGCACTTGTGAAACAGACAACACTTTTATAACTAGACAATTCTAAGTGTTTTTGATCTGACAAAGTATCGTTTTGACTGACAAGAATTAGTTTGGGTTTCTACTTGATAAAACTTTGTATCCAACATATTACAGCAAAGCGCATATGATATCATTAAGTAATAAATGTATGCATGTAGCAGACGCTTTTATCCAAAGCGACTTACAGTGCATTCAGGCTACCAGTTTTTACCTAATATACAAACCTATAGGTACATGTATGAAATTGGCATTTGTTTTATGCAAAACAACATACAGTATATTTGATTTATGCATTTAACCGTACAGGCTCCATGATCACCCCTGTCCTGTGACCCTACAGCAGATATGTGGTTTGGAGAATTATTGAATATCTTTACCTGTAAACCTAAAGAAACACAATTTGTGATTCTTAGGTTTAGCAAAAACAATCCACATACTGTATAGTAGTTTGTGTGTCATGTAGATTCAACAAAGTTCTTCGATTATGCAAACATTTAGTTTTATCAAAACTCAAATGGAAAGCATTTCTTGTCAGTCCAGTTAGACTACACTTATAATAGCTGAAGACAATGCTGCTCAGCTCAGTGAATTAAACTCTTGCATAGTTACTACATTTAGAAGAGAACAAAACAATTGTCGTTCTACTAAATAAAATGAAACGTAATGTCAGGGAGAAAGACAAGGCAATGCACTTTCAAAGATGGACTATAGTGAAAAGCAAAGTCATGTAAGTTACTACATGAAAACAATATGCAACTCTACAAGCAGCTGATGAAAACAGGAACACTTGTTTCCTCCTCAGTAGGAGATTCCTTCTCACACTTTCTTTCACACTTCCTCTTCGAAGTTGCCAAAGCACGAAACGGAAATGGTCAAGTTAGACAGATCAAGGTAAAAAAAAAAAAAAAAAAAAAAAGTAACTTTTCTGTACCTTTAAACAGGCAGCCGCTGATGATACTTCATAAAGTCCATCCACGAAGCGACAATCTCCGGTTGAAAAGTACTGTTAAGAGTGAAACTTTCCACAATTTGACACGGAGTACAGACAATTTCAGCCAACAATAACTGACACTGATGTTTAATTGAACGCCCAGAAGATTGTGAAACTGAAGCTGAACGCGTTATCTATCAGGGACTACAAAGAGCTGCAGACAACTATGAGCAAACACTCACTTCTGCGCGCTCACGGGGAGGGACTCGCGTCCACGTGTTTCTATAGCAACAGAAGAAGGCACGCGGAAGTTAATACTTACCACGAGACGAGTCGTTTATATACTACTACTCCTACTACTAATAACTTGCCATCTGCTTATTTTAGTATTTTAGTTTAAAAGAAGCACTGAAGTTTCATCAGACATTTGGCTCCTCCAGTCTTCAGTGTCGCATGATCATCCAGAAATCATTCTAATATGTTGATTTATTATCAGTGTTGAAACTGTTGGAACCTGTGATGATTTTTTCTTAGAAATTTTTATGTATAAAAATGCAAAAAGAACAGAATTTATTCAAAACAAAAAACGTTTCTAACAATATAAGTCTTTACTGTCACTTCTATAAAATATTTAAAAAGTCACTGAATAAAAGTTTTAATTTATTAAAAAAATATTATTTTAAATAGCATAATTTATTATTTTTCTGTGTTTTTGAAACAATAGCTAAACGTTAGAATCTTCTTAAAAAAAAAAAAAAAAAAAAAAAAAAAAAAAAAAAAACACATGAAACATTTTAACTCCAAACCAGTAATCTAGTGCCACCTAGAGTTTTTAAAGCAGATTCTCGAGTCCAGGCACTCAGCTGACACAAATATTTTATATTTTATACACATATGGCAGCATTAAGGCTGAGCTAATATTTTATTATATTATTTATTATATTATATTATATTTATTTATGTTTTACATAGGCTGTGTTACTAGTTGGCCCTGGCAGTTTGGACTCCACAGTCATGTTTATGCACGAATACATTGATTAATTCATTGAGAAGCAGTGGTGTCAGCTGCATTTCCAAAAAAGCATTGCAAGCCTTAAAAGACCTGTGAATGATTTCCACCAGTGGTCTCTATGATCAACTTAGCGCACAATGCTTTTGAGAAACGCAGACCATGTTGGGTTTCCTGTCTCTAAAGCACAGACCCTTATATTCATGCTGAGGATCTGCATCAGAGCTGCTTACCTGCAATGCTGCACTGTTTCAGTATACATGAGAACGTCTTAGCATAAGTCAGCATTTTGTGTTTGCATGGTTTCTCTGAATTACTTTCTTGACAATAGTAACTGCACACTTGCATATGCACATGCACTGTGGTTGTGGGTGTTCAATAGTCAGAGTGAACACTGGCTAGTGCGGTTCGTGGTTGTGCAAAGGGAAAATTTGAACCAGGAAGTGGTGATGAAGTAAGTTGCAGAATTAATGAAATCCCCTGCTGACCTTAATTGAGCCCACCACCGAAGCACTAAACATGGGAGTTTAAATAAGTTTGGTATATATTCTACATTTTGTTATATTGACATGTTTTTTCACTCAGTTGATTTGCCACAATTATTGATCATCAGTTTAAATTAAAAATGAGAAACAAAAAAGTTTCTTTTATGTTTTTGTCAGTTAACATTTTGTTTTATCTCAAGTAACAAAACTGTTAAATGGTCAAATGTTGTTTTGGACCCAACGGACTGTCTTGTTTGCAACAAGGATTAGTAAATTGTAAATTGATTAGTTTTTAATTCTTGGGTGAACTTTCTCTTTAAGAATTACACTTGAGCCTGCATTAACCCTCCACTTGGTGGCGCCAAATAATTAGATCAATCAAATTTGCTAGAAAATGCTTGCAGTTGTTTACTGACAAACTGCTAAGGGTGATATTCATTCAGCTCCTCAGCTGTTATTGGTAACAACAAAATGGAAACCACTGATTTTGTTTGGCAGGAAGAAGTAGTTTACATTTCATCAAAAAGATGCAGTGTGCCAGTCAGGACTGAGACAGTTGATTCAGTGTAAACACATTTTTGCAATCACTTAACATAAAAGCATTTTTGTGCTTTATGGATCACATGTTGCTTTGTGAAATATACAAATGTAAAGCAAAGGTTTATTCAACAATTAATTTTTTTCATCTGTGCTTTTAAACAAGCTCAGTTACTGTCTCTGTTTCCAGCACTAACACCTAACAGTAGAAGAGTGAAACGGTACCCACAGGAGCAATTTCCACAAGCCTCTCAGTTCTGAAAGACCATGGAAACAGTGAGAAGAAGAGAGAGCGAGAGAGAGCAGTCACAGGCCAGGCTGCATGGGAACAAAGGAGACGTCTGTAACAAGCCTTTAATCTGTCCTTCTGAGAATATAGATGGGTTTCTTTGCCTTTGTTCAGACAGGCCACAAAAATAGTTTCTCTTTGTTTGTTCAGCTAAAGTCTGTTTAGTTGTTTGTTGTTTGATTCCGCAAAAACCACATGAAATGCATACATAGTTTGAAATGATCTGAACTGAGGGATGCATTTCCAATTGAATGCCTTCTGAAGTCAGATTTCAAGTAGTTTGTTTCAATAGCAGGATCATCTACTCACTTCACTGTATATTGAATGGTGAATGATCTATCTATCTATCTATCTATCTATCTATCTATCTATCTATCTATCTATCTGTCTATCTGTCTGTCTGTCTGTCTGTCTGTCTGTCTGTCTGTCTGTCTGTCTGTCTGTCTGTCTGTCTGTCTGTCTGTTTGTCTGTCTGTCTGTCTGTCTATCAAGGCATGTAGTTTGGTTAAACCAGAATTTGATGTGAAAACTGTGAAGACTTCCATCCTGTTCAGTGAAAATGCATTCAAATGTATTCTATTTTTGGAATTTTATAAAGTCTATTTATATTCTAATCATATTTTTGGTGTTTGATAGATTCATTGCATTAATAAAACACCTATATTTAAATTTTAAAGCACTTAAGGCTATAAAGCTATAGACCTCTGCAGTGTTATAGCTTACAGAATACCAAGTCTTATGCCAAGCCGTGTGTGTCCCTGAGTCTGCTCTGTATTCATGCCTGTAAAAGATGTTGAAATTTTTTCCATGAATGCAAAATGATATCGAAGAAAAAGGAGCCTGGCTTGAGTAATGCGTATGAAGTGTTATGCTGTAAAGTGAGCGAAGTGTCAACGTAAGAATTACCTGTAAATAGCCTGTAAGTGGAAAATGTGGGCAAGACCACATGAGTTGATGCTTACGCATTTGCCTGCAGTTGTGGACATGAGTGCTTTTATGGAGCAGAATGCCATAAAATTATGAGAGAAGAAAATCTGTAATCTTTTTCTCAGGGTGACACTGTCACTTACTATCTAAGCATGTCCTGCCTCACTGCGCTGGACGAGGTAATTATACGCCCCATTTTCAAGCAAGCCGGAGCTGGGGAGTGTTGCCAGATCCTTCTATGATAAGAAGTCTCAGTTGCCCCAACCAGCTGTCAGAGGTCCAAAACCTTGCCTGCTTCCAATTGAGATTAGCACAGGCTTTTTACTAGTAATTAATTAGCCTGCCTGTTAGAGCACCACTGATTGAAAGGCACTTGTTATTCTAAAGGGCAAGATAGCTGTTTTTGAGCTGCTTGCAAAGTCACTTTTTTTATTTGAATGTAACTTAAAAACATATGGTTTCCATTGCATCCTTAACAGTTCCAACATTGCATAAACCCAATAACCATTAACTTACAAAAAAAAACACATAGAATTTTCACTTTTGGTCCTGGGGTCATGCATTATACTACAAATATGCAATTTTACAGATAATAAAGTTTTGCATTTCAATCGCAATTGCCTTAATTTTTAGTTTTTAATGCACTATGTAAAGGATTACATTTGTTTAAAAAAACATGCATTTCTAGTTATGTAAATGCAAAACTTATGCATTTACACCCTTCATTAGAAATGTTCCAGAAGAGGGTTTTTACAGTGATGCCATAGAGGAAGCATTTTGCACATTTCCCACTAGCCCTATTTCCTATTATTCAATAATGTAATTGATAATGGAACTATAGTGAGAATTTACCTATTTAACAAGTTGGCACCCAATACCTCCTAACTGAGGGCATCAGCTCATACTCACTTTTGGAATATGGTTTGGATCACCAAGCTTTTCTTTTCTTTCTTTTTTGTATGTTTTATTATTCAATGACAAAAACAGGCTTCTATCAATTTCTTCAAAATTGTCAAAATTGTCAAACATCATTTGTATGTGGTTAAAGAACTTCTCTCTTGTGTTGTGTTTTCGCTTAATGTCAGAGGTGCATTAAAACTGATGGACAAGATGACTGTTTTGTTCAGTTAGTCACCAAGAGTGTAGTTTTAAACACCTGCCTTTTAATTTCAGGTCCAATTCTTACCACGGCAAGTGAAAACATTATCTTTATACCTTTCCTTTGGCTTAGCTCCTCAAAAAATCACCTTTTTTACAGCCCACTGGAGTCAGAACCCAAGACTCCACAGAGGAAAGAGACCGAACGGTTAAACCTGCACTACATAAATATAAATGTTGCAAATAGAAATTAATAGCAGGTGTTATTTCGACAAATCCTCTGCCTGTATTTTAAGATAAATATTTAAAGCTTTTCCTAAACCATTTAGAATGTGGTCTATGTATTTTGGAATGATGACAGGTGAAACTCCAGACTTTACCGTTGTTGTTTTTTTTTTTACTTTTCTTCATATCAGTTTCTTTCATAGTTCACCACCATCAGGTCTATGTTTGGCTTACTTTTATTGTGCATGTGCTCTACATTTCTCCTCCAACACTTCCAAACTGCTTGTGAGTCACTGTCATCCCAAGACCACAAACATCTGAGGCTGAAACCGCAAAACTGCTAAAGGAAATACTTACACTGCTGGTTTTGGTGCTGTTCTACTGAATTACAAATCTATAAATATTATAGGCTTTGTAGATCTAGATGGTCAGTCACTCAGAAATGTCAACGTTCTCTTCTCAGAAAACACCTTTCAAAATTATTTGCACATAAATTATAGAAATCTGTTGAAACCATTGATACTATGCCTTTATAAGCTGGATTTTATGTAATATATATATATATATATATATATATATATATATATATATATATATATATATATATATATATATATATATATATTAATCCTCATAATATATTTCTGAACCATAGCATCCATATGGCAAAATATCTTAATGCAAAAACATGCAATACAAAGAATGTTGAACAATCATCAAAGTCAATTTAAAGTTGTTCTAAAGATTTTCCCTTACACATTCGTATATGAAATGTTTAGTTATGCGCCATAGTGTCATGTAACCTACTGACCAGGACAGCTAAAAATATTGAGTTAATCTGTCCTATAATTCTTCAGATCCCTCAGGACAGGTGCCCTGCCTTTGATTTTCACAAGCTGTTCCAACACGGAAATAAAATCCCAGACATAATATATGCCTTACAGACCATGCAATGAATAATAGATTGATTTATCAACTGTTTTATTCAGCTAGGCCTTTAAATGTCATTTTAATTATATTGTTCTTCAGTTCATTATTTGATCTGAGAAACAATAACTTGGAGTGAAGCTGCCTGGATATAAAGATCATAGAATGAATTTATTAATCTATCTCAGTATTTTCTCTTTGAGTTATTTATAACTTGTTTTTATTAGTAAAAGAATATTTGCATCAGTAGAAATTTTGATTAGTTCATGTACAGAAAGTGTCATTTAGGTGCAATATAAACTAGTTTGCATGATAATAAAATATGCATAACAGATTATTTTGAACTGGGCTTATAAGAGTAATTTGAACTGTATTTGAAATTTAATGGTATATTTTTCATCTCATATGATATATTGTTTTAATGACATTCTGTATTAAACCACATATTAACATTTTTTTTGAATGAAATATAGCTAACTTTTTGTCTTGCTATAATTTAGCTAGTGTTTTTCTAAAAACCGAAACAAAATTAGTTGTGGTTGAAATTGGTTTACAATTTAATTTGTATAAAAATGTATTTAATTTCTTTTCACATAATCATAAAATAAAATTAAATTAAATTTTCTTATTTTAAGCTTTTAGACCAAGGTGATACATTTGATAGCATTTAAAAAAAATAGATGAATTAAAAAAGAAATGAAGGCACGTTAAAACGTGTCCAAGACAGTTTTATGTAACCTTCATATAACAAAGAGAAAAGTTTCCTTAGCTTTCTCTGTAGTTTGAATAAGCTGGCCTCATAAAAGAGGACATAAAAGTGCCCATAGCTGAAGAAACACCCAACCACAAATTTTTGAGGCAATGCAAGAAAAAAGCATAAAAGGAGCATTAAAACATCTAGAAAGAATAAGAATGTAGCACAACATTGTATTTTTATTTTATTTCTTTTCGAACACATTAAAAACACATTTCCTCAGTAAATTGGCATAATGTTTTTTAAAACCTATTGTTATTGTAAATCATCCGGAATGACATTCAGAATTTCAAATGTGTCAGACACTTCAGTCTTCCTTCATTTTGTGAAGGCTTTCACCCATGGCAGTGCCATAATAGTGGGAGTGACTGTGCAAATTCAGCAGAAGTGAGAGTCAGTGCTATTATTACTTACCACAGAGAGTCGGATGACATTGTGATGAGCAGCTAAAAGCAGTCACAGTATGTCGTCTATCTGTCAAGCTGTGCTGCCAATCTTCAAAGTGTGAAAGCCATATTGCAGATTCTTTTCAAATGACACCATATATTTCAACGCAGAATTAAGCAGTTTCTTTTTAAAATCCATCATCAATAGCACAGAAAACAAAAAGCTATAGCAGGTTTGTATTTACTGTGTGTTAATTTTGACCTAGCATTATATATTTTTCTGAAAAGAGAGACGGACTTAATGAGAAAAGATATTACAAACAACATAAAGAGATGCATAACAACAGAAAACAAAGTAGACTTGCAACTGCGTAATTTATAAAAATGACAAACTTCCCTTTTTTCAGTAATTTACAGATTTGTATTTGAGTAAACCATCATATAACAGTTTATCAAATCTTTCTTCCATCACAAAAAAATTTACAAAAGCCTCGATGTGTGTGTAAATAAGGCCAGCATATGCTGCAGTGTTTTTCCTGATATTTGTTTGTGAATACTGCAGGTCAGATGCAAGGCCAGTTTGTTTTCCAGCGGATTTGGTTCAACAATGCAAAAGTAATCACTACCTTGCGTGTGCTTGTTACCGCCAATGTTAGACATCCAGATTTAGAACTCATTTCTCAGCAGAACCCGGGGCCAATTAAAAGCACAAGTCCCTCGTGGCACTGCTGAGTCTGGCTTTATGACTGAAAACCTGCATTGAACTGTGTACTGATGCATTAATGTTGTTTTTTAATGGTAGCCGAGTCACCAAGTGACACACAGTACACTGCTATGGTGTGATCAAAGATTGCGTGGTTGTTTGTGAAAAAGACTGCAGTGTAACCAAAATGAGAACAGTTTTAATATAAAGAGGTTCTTGACATGATAGTTTGCTTCTTAAATAAATCATAATCACAGAGAAGAGGCGTATTTGAAACATCAAACTTGACTTGCTATATGTGATATCATGCTCACGCTGTAATTAGTTTTTAAATTAGTTCATGTCTTGGCTATAAAAATAATTGAATCCTCTAAATATAGTTCAAAGTTCAACTTATGTAACCTAGCAACTAAATAACTCCATGTTGGTTTCATTTGAGGTGTTAAGACCAGATGTTAAACAGTGGGCACCAAACATTGGTTGTCATGTGAAAGAGTACTCAAACATTTAGTCATTCTGTGAGTCCATATTCTATTCAGTGTTCTCACTGAGCCACGTTCATTAGTAATTTGATACAGTTTGTTTATTTATATGCAAGGAAAATGTAGAACAGGTGCGCATGATATGTATGTAATTTGCATAAATCTGTGCTAAAGCAAAGTGTGTTATTTTTAAAATCAGTGCAAATAGTAAACAGTTGTAGTTTGGCCTAGACTATACGTCATCTTGTTTCTTACCTCTCGTTGCCATTCCAGCTATATATGCATGCATCTGTATGGGTTGTATTTTGTCATGCATTTTATTTATTGTTACTCAGCCATAATTATCAATATAAACAAATCCATCATGATGTTTACCATCAAACCATTGGTTCTGGCTAATCCAAATAAATGGCTTTCTCCAGGGGAAATGTCACACTGTAAAACATTTCTTGTTGTTTTTACAAAAACTTTTTGGCAGCTGTGGTTGCCAGAATAATTTTGTAAAAATACAGAAAACTGTAAACACATTTACGTCAAAAACTGTTAATTTTACAATATAAAGCTGTAATTTACAAACAAGAAAATGTGAATATAAACCAGTAAATTCAACAACACACAAAATTAAATCTGTTTTGTACCTTGAAAATACTGACAACCACCATAATAATAAAGATGGTACTGTATAAGAGAAAGCCACATGAAGTATCAAAGCTCATCACAAGTAGCTTCACCACAAGCAGAAGTATATATTAACATATAGAAGGTGCACATTTATGGAAACACAAAACACCATCATGGTAACACACGTGATACTTAAATAATGCAAAAAACTTTCATTAAGCAACAGAAGATGTAACATAAAGCTCAAATGTACATAACTGATAACAAGAACTATTTAAAAACATGATTATTTAAACAAAATACTTTCAAACGTGGAGTGTCACGCAGGGAATTCTGGGAATATCAGTTTACAGTTTTAGACTGTAAATTATACATTGATTTGTTCTTTTTTTACTTCTAAAAGCTGTATAATTAACAGAATTTTACTGTAAATTTACATTAAATGCTTTGTTAGATCTTTTACAGTTTTTCCCTGTATATAGTACGGGAACTTACTGTTAACCTATTATCAGTTTTTTTCCGTAGCGTTTTTACAAAATTTTACAGTTAAAATTACACTTATTTTTTACAGTGCATCTCACCTGAATCAGGAGAGAAATCTGCACAGATCAAGCAATGTTTACAAACCAAAACGATTCTAAACAAATATTCTGCTGGATTTTGATTTGAAAGGACAAAAGGAGACTGAATTTTTTATTGGAGGAAGTGTTATTATGGACTGGTATTTTAGCCAGAAACTACATTTTAAATGAAAAACCCCTAAAAGATGGATTTGTTTCTTATAAACAAGCAGCTTTTCAATTCACAAGATGATGGACTGGAGTCATGTTGTTTATTTGTGGATTATTCCATTTTTACAGCTCTTTGGACTCTCATTCTGACGGCACCCATTCACTACAGAGGATCAACTAGTAAGCAACGATGTAATGCTACATTTCTCCAAATTAGTTTGAATGAAGAAACAAACTCATCTACATTTGTGATTTTGATTTGGTTCTTTTTTGGTAAATTAGTTACTGTAATGTATATTTGTACATAAGTAAAGTGATAAAGGTTACACACACACACATCTGTGCACCTGCCATCTGTAAAACAAATCTTAATCTTCTGAATCTAAAACTTCATCTGAGCTGGAGAACTTTAAAAAGAGTCTCCCTCACTGTTCATTACTTTAAATCTAAGCTCTGGCATGCATTGTTGTTGTTGTTGTTTTTCATACTGTACACCATCTTGAAAATCACTTTGCTTTTGCTTTGAATGAGCATAACCGAGCTCACTTTTCCTCAGGAATGCACTTCCAACAGTTGAGTGCTGCATAATAAACGGGCTCATATATCCGTATTCACCCATCAGGTGGTCATCATGAGGATTCGTTTGGAGCAGAGCAGCGTGATTGATCTAGTGTGCAGACATCATCAGGTAATTCTGTAATCGCAAAGCTATATATAAGATATCTTAGTCTACAGTGTGTTCCGCAGAAGACCCGGGCTAAGTGAATGATGACAGAATTTTCATTTTTGGGTCAACTATTGCTTTAACACCAAAAAATAATTATAATAAAAATACAGCTTTAAAGTAAAATATTAGATTGGATTGAAACACTTTGTCTGTAGTGTGCAGACCTCATGATTGACAGCTTTGGTGCAAGGGGAAACATTTT
The DNA here is from genome assembly GCF_003368295.1 of Carassius auratus. Taxonomy (NCBI): domain Eukaryota; kingdom Metazoa; phylum Chordata; class Actinopteri; order Cypriniformes; family Cyprinidae; genus Carassius; species Carassius auratus. The sequence continues at coordinate 5,529,095 of NC_039260.1, forward strand.
TCCCCTTCTTTTCTTTAGAAGCACAAAACATATTTTGCATTCTTGGTTGCTGTTGGAATGTGAGCCACTGTTTTGTTCCTCTGCTTCTCTCTGTCTCCCTTCAAGCCTTAATCTTCACAATGTTTTTATTTTCATTTGTCTTTTCCCCCTCTTGCTCTCTGAGGGCAAACCTGTTGGCCAGCATTTATTCTGTGGTTTATCTGTACTCCTCCGCCTTCTATTTTCCTTGCCAAAAGTGGTAAATCATACTTTCGTTCACCTCCTGGAGGTATTAAATTCAGTCGGATTCCTCCGTGTCACAAAAGGTTTTGTGTCTTGCTGAAACTTAACGGAGTGCAAGTGTGTTGAGAAGCGTATCTCCCCAGAAACAGAGGGTTGTTTAAAGTCTAGGTCTTTTTTCCCTCTCAGCTTGAAACAATTCTTTCCATTTCAGACTTTAGTCTGTGCCTGGGCCAAAACCATGTTGCCGTTTCATGTAATCCAGGCGGAGTTCAGACCTTTAAGCCTAAACCAAAATGCTCAGGTTGTCTCATTATACCATGCTTTTCCTCCAAATGTGGTGCTTGCTCCGAGGCATCTTGGATACAACATGATACAAGCCTGTCCAGATGATGCTGGACCACCCAGAGCTGTGCTGAGTGGACATCGTTGGTAACATAAGTGGCCTATTGGGTAAATTCCCTGGTTTCGCCGACAGTCAGATACCACTGAAATCCATGTTTTGGTTCGAGGTTGGTGAACGCCAGGCTGTCACTCAGACAGAAGTGGAAATACCCCTTGTAATTTATAGGCCAGCAGACGTGAAGGAGAGACCTTGTTCAAGGTTGAGAGGATTATCACTGAAGTACAGCAACCCAGTGTGGTGTTAGCACAGACTTGGCAGATGTGCTTATTTAATCGACTTGTGATGTCCATGAAAAGCCACAATGTCAGCCTAGCCTATATTTCTGTGTATAGTTATTTTGGATTGTGATACAGTACATGTTAAGTGAACTGACTTTTTTATACATATCTCTCTTCATATACTAAATATATAACTGGAAACAGGAACAGAACATACACATGGGATATATATTTTAAATAAATGGCATGCTTTCAATGTAATAAGAAAGGTTATTTTAAAGTGTAAGAATATTTGTAAGTGCACCTCAGATGAAAACGAATAATATTAAAAAATATAATATTATTTGCTTTTTCACGTGTTAAATGTTTAGGAATAATAATAATAAAAAAAATTGTATAGCAGTCAAAGTGCAGTACAATAAACACATCACACGTCTTTCTTTTTCTTGCTTTTTTGCCAGTCTTGATTTAGATTACTGGCCTTTTGTCTCAGGGCAAACTTTAAAGATACTTTAAAACAATTGGACCTAGTCCATTTTGGCTTCAGGGGATGACTCTGTAAATGTCAAGACATGGGCTGTAACTCACACAGATTTCTGGAGAGAGTTTGATGGAGAATATGACGCTTAGAATAGAGGTGTTTTTTTTTCTCACAGTTTCTGTCCATGTTACTAATGGTGTCTTGGAGATGCCTTTGTGGTCTATAAATGACAAAGAGATATATTCAGAGGATTGCAAATGAATAAAACAGAGTTCGTTAAAATGCAAAGGTTCATTATTTTACTATTATTTCATTTTAGCCTGTGTAAGGGTGTCGTACAAGTACTCAGAACATAATCTTTTGGCAGTATGATTGATTTTAAGATATTACTTTATATTTATACATCATTATACATTGCCAGTTTCCTCTTCCTCTTTGACCGTTTGACAATTTATTTATTTTGCCTTTAAAACATCTTTAAATGACTTCTGTTGGTTTGGTTTTGGGTTCATGATACTACCAATGAATGAAAATGGTTTATTTATTTCATGCAAAAATCGCTAGCAAATTCCATAAGTAATTACAAATAAATTAGTGACATACTGAGATACATATGCATTTCTTAAGTAGAACGACTGAAATAGTAACGTGCTCCAATAATCTTTATTTATTTACATAATATATTTTTATCCGTCACATCCTTCAATTACGGCTTTGTATTATTTTAATAGGTTTACAAAACAGTGCAAAATGATTTCTTGTAAAAAGGCAAAGTTCAAACTCTAAAAAAGCAAACGGTACTACATAGCACAAGGTCTTTCCATGCCGTTTTGGCGTACTTGACCTCTTAGAAACCAGAAATAACAAAACATTTTCAACCTCTTTTGAAAACCTTGTATTTATTTCATTTGGTTTGTATATTGATTTATGCTTCTGTTGATAGTTAGGGCCACAGAGAAATAATCTGACACTGGGTCATATTTAAATGCATCCAAGATTAACATACCAGCTATTTGGGTTTTTACAGTAGTGCATTTGGCCTTGAACTTCACTTACTGGTATATTTATTTTATTCGTCAGCCAAAGTCAAAGCAACTGAATAGATATTAAGGGAGAAGTAATCATGAGACAGTATTTGCAAACCATTTTTTTCTCCATTACATGACATGCTTCAGAATTAAATGGAATAAGAAGAAATGTAACCAAATGGAATTGCAGAAATAATGCCTGCCAGCCTTCCATTGGTGAGACAAACTGATAGTCCCACCCACAAACCAATGTAGTAACACCACAGTTTGTACACTATACAGGAAATCAACCTGCAAATAAAATTGACTCTGCATATGAAATTAGGATAGAAAGTATTTTAACACTAAAAAAACTAAACCCGAAGGCTAAAGTGGGAACAAATGTTTGGCTGAGAATCATTTGCTTCCCACGCTTCAATTGACGTTTGTATTCAAGTTGAGCCAGGGACTCTGAGGAGCTTAGAATTCTCTCTCATTTACTGTAAAAAAAAAAAAAAAAAAAAAAAAAAGACAGAAAAAACACCACATTCATTCCATGAGTTAGTTAAATGTTAAAGTACAGCAAATGTTGCAAATTCAATGTATTCAAATATCCAAACTCAAAGAAATTGAAATTAATGTTTTTATTCCTTACAATTCTTTATAGGAGCCAGTACTATGAAGGTACTGGTTTGTGGGTTGGAGGTAAATGTCTGTTCAAACAGAATTCATTTTGGAAAACTGACACTCTATATTCACTAAACTAAATTAGCCGTGAGTTGAATATTATGACATTTACTGGGAAAGACCTACTAGTATGTTACAGACAGAGCTTTAAACCGGAGACTCCACACATATGATTAAATTTTAGTTGTTATGGATTGTGGCTTTTGAGCCGCAGCTCATTCTAAAGCCATATTGAAGGTGAACATGGTAATTCTGCCTGTGTGTTCATCAAAGGTGTTGTGAGGTCAAGAACAACATAAATATGCTTTAGATCCCGACAGCTGCTGAGAGCAGCCAAAAAACGATGGAAAGGGAAATATTTTGGAAACACAAACTCTGGCAGATTATACATAAACTCGGAGGAAATAAATCTCTGACTGAAGATTCTTTATAGGTGTTGGTGGGGGATGTGTCTTGGACTGCAGCAGCATAAATTAATTGTTTATAACTTTCTTATGCAAAGCCAAAACTAAAATGAACTGCCAATCTGTTCACATGATACACCCCGCTGATCCTGTTACTCTGGATGGCTTATTGGAGTTGTCAGCGTGTAAGAAGTTCCTAATTTTGTACTTCTTGGATGCTATAACTCTGCTTTTTTAAGTCATTTTGAACTATTTATACATGTTTTATATCCAAATCAGATGGTGCCTGATTGACTACAGAGATTCTTTAATTTTACTCGTTGACTTGACGATTCTCTTGTGTGAAGTCTGCTATAGTTCTGAATAGTAAAGTAAAGAATCTCAAGAAAAAATCTCAAGATTTGAAATGTATTCACACCAAGAATAAATATTTGTTGCAGGGTTAAAATAGTTAACAAAAGTAAAACAAAAAAAACAAAAACAACACACATTTTTCATTACTTGAAATAGATATTAATTGAAGTAAAATAAGCTATAAAATACAACCTTTTTCACATTTCCTTTTAATTATTGGTTTTAATTGATTTTAATTATTCATTTAATTTTCATTTAATTATTCAGTTAAATTTAGTTTGTAACTTGATGTACTAAAATAACTCAAACTAAAACTAGAAGTTTAATATATATATATATATATATATATATATATATATATGTATATGTATTAAAAAAAAACTACACAAATAAAACAAAACTACTAAAAATTAAACTAAATAAAAAAAATATGAAAAGAAAAGCTAAAGGTTTCTCAGTCATAATAAAATTACACTAGTTTGTCTGTCTCAACAATATTTTGTTTAATAACGGTGGATTAACAGTGGATTTATAGTTTTTTTTTTTTTTTTTTTCTTTTTTTTACAGCCATGGATTCTTTTTTATAATTATTTTTTTCCTTTTCTGTACTGGTCTGGTAATTACATTTTATGTTTTGCACTTTTAATTCACATTTGATGCGAATAGGTCTTTGGTTGTGGTACAAGTAGTTTCCTTTTAGTGCGTTGTGGTTCCCACCACTTTCTTGCAGTGAACATTATGAAGTTCAGCCAGTTGCTTCTAAGTGCTTTCAATATGTCCTTTTCTGCTGGCTATTTGTATGGATGATGTCACTCCACCTGTAATGTCCTGCGGGAGTCTGTGGTCAGTGCACCATGCTGCACTAGAGTCCAATTTCCTGCCTCATCAGTGCTATGATGGCTCAGCCTTGGAAATAATCCACACTGAAATGTGTTGGCACTGAAATTCAGCACTAAACAGAGTTCCTCTGGCAGTTACCAGTAAGACGCATGTACTGTAGATGTTGCGTGTTCTCATCCTTCTTTCATGTTCTGTTTTTTCCTGGCACACTGATAGTTGATGAATTGATTAATGGGTAGTTAATAATCTCTAAAAGCTGCTTCTTAAGTCTCTGTAATATATTATTCATTTGTATAGTTTATTATTTATTTATTATTCATCCATCAACCCATCCATCTGTTTATCTATCCATGCATGTATCCACCCATCCATCTGACCATCTGTCAATTCTTTTCAATTAGTGCATTCATGCTAATCTATCACACATGAATCCATTCATCCATCCATCCATCTGTCTGTCCATCCATCGATCCATCAATCCATCCATCATCAGTCTATCCATCCACTGATCCTTCCATCTATCCATCTATCTATTCATCTGTCAGTCCATCCATCCATCCACCTATCTGTCTGTCCATCTGTCAATCCATCCATCCATTCATCAGTCTATTCATCCATCTGTCCGTCTGTCAGTCCATCCATCCACCTGTTAATCTATCCATGCATGCATCCATCCATCTGTCCATCCATTCATCCATCTGTCCAGCCATCCATACCTCTTTCCATCCATCTGTCCATCCTTTCATACATGCATGCATCCATCCATCTGTCGGTCCATCCATCCTTCCATCTGTTTATCTATCCATGCATGCATGCATGCATCCATCCATACCTCTGTACAATCCATCTGTCCATCTATCCATTCCTACATGCATGCATCCATCCATCTGTCCATCTGTTGGTCCATCCATCCATCCATCCATCCATCTGTCCATCTGTTAATCTATCCATGCATGCATCCATCCATCAATCCATCCATCCACTGATCTATCCATCTATTTGTCAATTTATCTATCCATGCATGCATCCATCCATCCATCTTTCCATCTGTCCATTCATACATGCATGCATCCATCCATCGATCTATCCATCCATCCATTTGTCCATATGTCCATTCAAGCATGCATCCATCCATCCATCTATCTATTCATGCATGCATCCTTCCATCCATCCATTAGTTCATCTATCTATATATCTGTCTGTCTGTGTCTGTCTGTCTGTCTGTCAGTCAGTGAGTCAGTCAGTCAGTCAGTGAGTCAGTCAGTCAGTCAGTGAGTCAGTCAGTCAGTCAGTCAGTCAGTCAGTCAGTCTGTCTGTCTGTCTGTCTGTCAGTGAGTCAGTCATTCAGTCAGTGAGTCAGTCAGTCAGTCAATCAGTCAGTCATTCAGTAAGTGAGTCAGTCATTCAGTCAGTGAGTCAGTCAGTCAGTCAGTCATTCAGTCAGTCAGTCAGTCAGTCAGTGAGTCAGTCAGTCAGTCAGTCAGTCAGTCAGTCAGTGAGTCAGTCAGTCAGTCAGTCAGTCAGTGAGTGAGTCAGTCAGTCAGTCAGTCAGTCAGTCTGTCTGTCTGTCTGTCTGTCTGTCAGTGAGTCAGTCATTCAGTCAGTCAGTCAGTCAGTCAGTCAGTCATTCAGTCAGTCAGTCAGTTAGTCAGTGAGTCAGTCAGTCAGTCAGTCAGTCAGTGAGTCAGTGAGTCAGTCAGTCAGTCATTCAGTCAGTGAGTGAGTCAGTCAGTCAGTCTGTCTGTCTGTCTGTCTGTCTGTCAGTCAGTCAGTCAGTGAGTCAGTCAGTCAGTCAGTCAGTCAGTCAGTCAGTGAGTCAGTGAGTCAGTCAGTCAGTCATTCAGTCAGTGAGTGAGTCAGTCAGTCAGTCAGTCTGTCTGTCTGTCTGTCTGTCTGTCTGTCAGTGAGTCAGTCATTCAGTCAGTCAGTCAGTCAGTCAGTCAGTCTGTCTGTCTGTCTGTCTGTCAGTGAGTCAGTCAGTCAGTCAGTCAGTCTGTTTGTCTGTCTGTCTGTCTGTCTGTTCATGCATGTATCCATCCATACATCTTAATGGCAATTCACAATCTGTGCATTGTAATTAATTTCTCTTTCTTTTATTTTTTATTTTTTTAATGGATCGATAACACTACTAATAAATACTGAAAACCAAAACCTCAAACAATCAAACCAGGTTATCATGAGTATATTCCAGTTCATATGTGTTTTCAGGTCATTTTTTTTATATTTTTATGGAAAGAAGAAAGCTGCCAAAGCAGATAAAGCCCATCAGACTGAGTGAACAAGCATAAATCAAGTGTCCTCCTCTGAAAGGTAGACACGTGGTCACCACATGGGTAATAAATCCTGTTATACCTGACTCAAATGACAGGATACTGCACTCTCACGCATCATTCTCTCTATCACGCTTCTTTTCTCTGTTTCAAAGCCAAGGAATGTAGGAGAGAAGATCTCTTAAGCTAAAATGTGCAATTGTACAGAGAATACAACATAATTTCTTTTCTGTGGCTACATTGGTGAAGCATCGTATAGGGCAGCGTAATAATCTCTCTTATTATGGTTAGTGTGAATTTTAAAGTTGCACAACAGCTCTAAATTAAAAGTACAAAAGGTCTGGGAGTGGATAACAAGTTTCTGTGCTTGTTTCAAGTGGTGACAACATTATGACAAGTGCACATCTGGTTTTGCACAATTCACTGGTGTTGCTTGCTTTTAATCATGCTCTTGTGAAGGAAGCCAGCTCCATGGACAATATAGATAAGTGTTTCCAATCCTCTGTGGTTTCAGCGGAAGACAAAAACATTACTGCATGATGAGAAAATATGCTTTTCACAAACAAATAAAGACTCAGCAACTTCGGTTTGCCACCATATTTTACAAGCATATGCATGCACAGAAGTGGTCAAATTTCACTGAGAGGGCATGGAGTCCAGTTGAATATATCAATTGCACTAGCAGAGGACTTATAAATGTAGAATACAGTGGCATTCAAAAGTTTGTGATCAGTAAGATTTTTGTTTTTTAAAGAAGTTTTTTATAGTATGTTCATCAAGGCTGCATTCATAAAAATACTAACTTAACAAAATACTGTTATTTTGAAATATTATTGCCATTTAAAATAACAGGTTTTTTTATTCTAACATACTTAAAAATGTAATTTATTCCTATGATGCAAAGCTAAATATTTATTCCATATTCTTCAGTGTCACATGAAATCATTATAATATGCTGATTTATTATCAATGTTGAAAACAATTTTTGCTGCTTCATTTTTTATTTTTGGAACCTGTGATACTTTTTTCAGGATTCTTTTTTTCTTGAATAAAAAGATAAAAAGAACAGCATGAATTCTAAATAAAAATATTTTGTGACAATATACACTACAGTTTAAAAGTTTGGGGTCAGTAGGCTGCTATATTTCTCTTTATTTTTTTTTAAAGAAACACTTTTATTACACAAAGATATGCTAAAATGATCATGTCATAATAAAGAGGCAACATTACTGATCTCAATTGGACACTTCTGTCTGATAACTGAGCAATTTAATGTGAACCTGACCCAATGTACTTAAAATTTTTCATTGTCATTCATCTCAATTCAAGAGAATGTAAAGGGGTTAATCACAAACACTTAGCACCACTCAAGAGATAATCACATTGCAAAATTCTTAAAACGAACGGCATTACGTTATTATATCACAGATGTGGACAGCATGTATTATATGTAATATTTGTCTGTAAGCATGGAACTACACATTAATGTGAAAAAAATGCCAGATTGTATACATCCATCAACAGTTATATTACAGCTGAGGCAATGGAATGTTTTTGTCCGCCTTGTTGTGACCTATGGAAAGCCCTGACCCGTTTTTACTGGACCCTGGGCCATATAGCACTGGCCATACGAGAGTAAGTAAAGTTGAATTTGAATCGCTTCCAGAGAGAAAATATGATAAATGAGTGCTGAAAACATCAGCTCTAGTCATCTTACACAAATGCCCCTGACAACATAGGTTCAGCTCACAAAGTCAAAGATGGTGTTTGCTTTTCCACATGCTAAATGTCTTTTACGATGTTATTAATGATCCAAATGTTACGTTGAAAAGGTAAACAGGAAATCTCTATTTTTTTCTTTCGTAAAAAAAAAAAAACCTTCAGCTTGAAATGCTGCTTCGCAATGCAATTATTATTATTATTATTTTTTTTAACATTTCTGTACAGTAGTTAAAGTTTTAGCAGAAACAGTGTGGATTAAGTTACAGGTCAAAGTTTAATGCACAACTAATAACTAAGGAACTATATTGTGAAATATTGGACAAGTTGCCACTGGATGTGCAAAAATCCCCAAAAGCCAAAAGTGTTTGAACACATTTATGGTTTACATATACAATCAAATGTGTGGATCTGGATAAGATATTCAAAATATAAAACCAACTTTTTAGACACAAAATATATTTTATTTAAATGTGGCTTAATAGTTCAAATGTTTTGGGTTCACATTATTACAAACTATTTATTCAATTGGCCTTAAGAAAAAATTCAGCATAAATAGCATTGATTTTTTTTTGCCTAAATTCCCTAAAATGCTTAAAATGCAATTAATTATTTGAATTGGTCTTCTAGGCAAATATTTCATTCTGTCAGTGTTTAATCTGTGCATGACATCTTATTGATTGTCTGTTTTGAAAGTTAAGGGTGTCCACTCTTTTTCTTTTCAAGTTGTGCCCGTGGACATTTATTTTGGCCCTGCACATGATGGATTAAAGATCATTTTTTTAGCAATACATTTTCTCTGTTGTCATTTTGAAATGACAAGAGGGCATATGCATTACACATCTTTTTCTGTTCTGTCACAGCACCGTTCAAACACAAGCGCAGGAGAAGATGAAGTACCCTGGCAAGGGGGGCTTCCTTTGCCCTTTCTGATTTGCCCATATGAAATTATTTCCCTGGGGAGATCCCTGTGGTCCAGTGGTTAAATGAACAGCTTCTCGGTGAGTAGATTCATTCAGAATGCTGAAAAAGAAATTACCATATGTTGTATTAGTTCTTGGTACATAGTAGCCTGAAAAAATCACAAATGAGGTCACTTTACAGTTTTTCTCAGTCGCTTTGGTGCATATCTCAGAACAGAAATGAAATTCTCAAAACTACCTGTTCAACCTCCAAATCTCACTGGTCACTTGTGCAAATCATGTAAGCAGGTTCTCATTCTTTTGGAAAAGTTGCGATTGCTTTGGTACATTCATGCAATTGATTATGTGTATTTGGATGCATGGTGGTAGGGTACAGAGGCTAAAAGGCAGAAGAGGCCAAGCACATCTGCGCATATCAGATGAAATAAGGGCCACTGCGGACGCTGTTGTTAATCATGGTTGGTTTCTTGTGTTTGGCTTTCTTTTCTATATCACTGTAACATTGTAACATTGTTTTTTACTAGTAAAAGTGTAACTGTGAATCCTATCCAGTCTCTTCAACCTGGTCTCACAGAATTCCGTGAAATGTCCACGGGCCCTTAACTCAAAATCCGTGAAGCCATCACGGAATTGCCCCAAATTCCGTGACCCGGCCACGGATATTTCTCCAACGCAAGTCAATGACACTGACCTCCCGTGGTCCACACACGGATACCCGTTTCAATGAAGGAGTACAGAACTCGCTGAACGGACGTGCTTTCTCATTTGGAAACGCAACATTTGAAGTATTTGTTTCTTTTCCAACATCAAATGCCATAAAGACGTTAACCAGACAGCTGTTGTAGTTATTGCATTGTCCTGTCATCATAAAAATTACGTTTGTTTCAGTTAGAAAGTCCCGTGATGGCACGGACCTCCACAACCTGACCTCACTCACTTGTTTAGGAACTTGTAAGCTTTTCGACGACTCTGTTGCAATGGCATGTAATTAACTTGGCATTTTTTCTCATCCTGTCATCATAAAATCCAGTTTGATGGCGTTTTACACACATTTTGGCTATAGTCAGAACTAAAATCTGTGATAGGAGCACGGAGTGAGTCTGTGCTCTA